>NC_136486.1:164523207-164595707 GCF_053919585.1 Euprymna scolopes
CTGATGACAAAGTAACCGGGTTTAGATTTTGGCTTAAGCCAAAAATGGCTTTTATGGGGGACCGTAATTCAATTCGAAGTGTAATCAGCCTTATAGTATAGTAGTAAAATCACTAAAAACTGTAAATTTGGATTTTCTTAGTAAAAAAAAATATTTGATCAATTTACGTAATTTTTGGAATATGACAATTTTGTTCCGTGATGATTGCATACATTACAAAGATTATATATATATATATATATAAAGTGCAATTATAAACTTACACCGTTTTTATACAAAAAGTATGCTTATTCTTCCACATTTTGGGAGAAAAAATATTGCTTTAAAAATATTTACAGATATTAATCTGTAAATATTTTTTATCAAATGTTCACATATTTTATGTCCAATATTTTTAATACGCCCAATTACGTTGGTGTGATCAATATGAAAAAAGAATCTAAATGAACATAGTTGTTTAAAAATATATATGCGATACATTCATAAAACTAAGTCAACATATTAAAAAAAAGCAGTTTATAAATATTCTGCATTCATACATTACTGTGAAAATGTCTGCAAATAAATATTTAAAAGAATATATAAATAAACGTATTTATGAAGTGAAAATTACGTGCGACACATTCATAAAAGTCAATGAACATTTAAAAAGTTTATTTAATTCAAGTATCATCGCGTTTTCTTTTACCCTTTTTTGTAGTTTTAGAGTTATTATTTATTATAAACTTTGTTATATTAAATGAAGTAGTCGAAAAAATTATATTTTTGTTGTGAAAAAAGTAGTCTTTTTTCTTTAATTATAATTCCTTTAATATATTTAATATTTTTCTTTAATGAAATTTACAATTTTTAATTATGATTTCTTTAATATATTTAATATTTTCCTTTAATGAAATTTACAATTTTTAATTATAATTCCATTAATATATCTAATATTTTCCTTTAATGAAATTTACAATTTTTAATTATAATTCCTTTAATATATTTAATATTTTCCTTTAATGAAATTTACAATTTTTAATTATAATTCCTTTAATATATTTAATATTTTCCTTTAATGAAATTTACAATTTTTAATTATAATTTCTTTAATATATTTAATATTTTCCTTTAATGAAATTTACAATCTTTAATTATATTTTCCTTTAATATATTTAATATTTTCCTTTAATGAAATTTACAATTTTTAATTATAATTCCTTTAATATGTTTAATATTTTCCTTTAATGAAATTTACAATCTTTAATTATAATTCCTTTAATATATTTAATATTTTCCTTTAATGAAATTTACAATTTTTCGGACATTGTAGAATTTTTCTGTTTTATTTAATTTTTTGTTTTGTAATGTATAAACGTAAATTTAACTGGGAAGGCAAAAAAGAATTATTCAATGTTTTTGTTCTGTTAATGTTCTTATTAATATTATAAACTTTGAAGCAACGTTGGTTTGTGTCCATAATCCTCGTATGTAAAAACAAGAACAAATCTCTTCAAAAGAGCCAACCTGAGTATTCTAAAAACCATAAGATAATGTTATAATAGTACATTATGACGATTTTGTTTACGTGAAAGTTTAATGTTTCACTGATAATAATTAGACGAAACAAACAAACAAAAAAGAACAGTTAAAGGTCACCGAAGGAGAAACGTTTAAACAAAGGGTGAGGGAACAAAGAAGTCGGTCTCGAGAAACATCGACTTCGAAAAAATATGTTTTAATATTGTAATATATTTTTATATTAAGCATATAAAAACATGCACGTATGCGATTAAAATGCTATAGCAAAATTTAAAGAAAAAAAATTGGAAAAATTAATTGTAAAGTAATATTCTCTTAAAGGTTCAATTTTCGGTGTGGGCGACCGAAAAATACGACTGCTGGAACGAGAGCATTCTACCCCTGTGAAGTAAATAAAGACTTCCGTTCGAAATTCCGTCCGGATATCCGACATTTCAGAGTTCGACAAGATATATCTGAAGCAGGTCGGAGGTTACATTAACCGAAATTTTATAAAAATGACACTCTGGATGAAAACAGTAGTCTGAATATTCCAAATAATACAAATTATCCTCACAACGTTTTCGCCGATCTATCTTTCCAAATTTTGGAATCTTTCTGTCAAACTTAAGAACCCATAATGAAACAGATAAAGTACGAAGTAAAATTTAGTACAAACTGACACTCTTCTAGAAGTTGAAGATTCAATCCTTAGAACACGCAATACTAAGAATGCTATTGCAAGCTACTTAAGATTTCTATCCTGTAATGACTAACGGAACGAAAATATGCTAACCCATGGATCAAACAGAGGATTTCATTCAAAATTCCATGCAGATTTTCAAGTTCAACGAGAGATACCTGAAGAAGGTTGGAGGTTATATTGGCCGAAACGTTGTGAGAATAGCATTAAAGATGAGAACAGTAATCCAAATAATCCAAATTAATCCTTACTTATGAGAAACTTTGTATCAGCATTAAAACGGCTCATGTTTGTATTCTCCACGCATTAAAAATATATCTTCTCTCCACATTAAAACTGACCTTGTGTCTAACTCTATCCTTGCAGCGAGGTAAGTAAATAGAAACAAGTTTTAAAATGGCCTCATTTTCGTATTCATACCAGCAGGCTGCCCGGCATTGCCTGGTCATAAAATACGCATAAATATGATATTTTGATTAATGCAGATTTCGTATTTATTATTATATTATATTGGACCCAATACATTGTTAGGATTTAAAAAGTTTAAAAGAAAAAAAGAAAAACAAAGGCTTGTGCGCCACCACCGAGAATCAAAAGCAAAACATTTAGCTTTCGATATACATTTTGCTTTGACGTTAATGCCTGAGCTATTAAGAAATGTTTGCTGCAAGGTTAAAAATTAAAACATGAACCAATAGCTATTACGTTACGCATGCACATTCGTAATGCCATCGTCCGACCTTCACCTGGCAAATTTCATTTTTTTAATTTTCAGTTTTGTGCCGATTTTCCTCGGCTAAAACACAAATATAAAGTTTTTAATAGGTTCGAACACCCTACATATTAAGTTTCATGTCTGTAGACCAAAAACTGGCAGGAGTTTGGTAGACAAAAGTTTTTAAACAAATATATATACGCATGTATACATAAATATATATATATATATATATATATATATATATATATATATAAGTTTTTTTTACCATGACATTTTTATGCAAATATTAAGCAAGTATAGATCCTGTGGAATATCTGCATGAATATAATTACACGTAATAGTTAACTAAAGATGATCTTCCTATAAGAAAACCGAAAAAAAAAAAACGAATAGGGAATTAATTAAAATGAATGTGTAAAATAATTAGATCTTTAGCAGATGAATGCAATTCCACGATCCATATACAACAAAGTTGTATTTTCTTTTTAAATAAATAGAAAAAAGGGTTTTTAATACGAATACCAATATACAAAAAACTTTTATAGGAGTATAGATTAGGAATTCTTTCCACGGTAGAATATTACGTGCAAGCATTCCTATTAAATCAGAATGCACCAAATCCAAAGGCTAATCACTGAAACGAATTCCCTTCGCACTCCCCATGCGTACATAGTTGCATATGGATGCAATGGTACGCATCTCTTTTAGAAATATCTCTCAACCGAAGCTGTTGTCCACAGATATTAACTTCATTTTGTTTACACCCTTACTGCTTCTGCCGCAGAAACATTGACGTCAAATAGTGGATGCTTAAAACTAAGAATGATTAAGTGTATCGGCGTCATTAACCGTAACCGGGCACTGACCAAAATGCTTTGACCTTTTACTGACAGGCTTCAATAAAAAGTCAACTCATTTACCACTGCAATGTCCAGTTTTGTGACCATTCTTAACTGACGGTTTAGCTACATGCAGGACCAATCCCTTTAATCGATCCTGCATTAGTTGCAATGGATCGGTTGGAAATAGTACGGAATCTCTGAACTGGTATAGATGGCCGGAGATTTTACGTCGAAGATAAGGGCATATTTATGATATAATAACTACGCAACACAAGACAAAAGCTGACATTTTTATTGCTTCTCATTCCCAGGGTTCTTTTTCTTCCTTCAATATAGTTTTCATTTTTGAATGCAGAGAATTTAGCCATTTAATAAAACTGAGCTCAGTTCATATCTCTTGAATTTTGAAAGTTTGTGCTTGTCTTTTGGCATATCAACACTATCTGAGTTAATAGCCAATCTAGTCATTTTTGTGAAATTTGTTACGCTTCTACGTTTTATCTTCAAATATTGGTTCATGGTAATTACTTTGACTAGTTATTCACGAAACAATTGCTGTGCAATTTAACTTGAGGCTCGCAACGAATTCGATTTCAGTATGAATGTGTAATGTAAGTAAACTCTCTCTCTCTCTATCTCTATCTATCTATCTATATATATATATATATATATATATATATATATATATATATATATAATGAGGAAATCATATGGTGCATTTCCTTATGCATTACAATTGTTTCATAACTACTTGGACAAATTAAAATATATCATTTAAAAATATTCCACAATAGATACTCTTCAGACGGCGAAATAGATTTTTATACATATATGAATGCATGCCTTTAAAAATGAAGTAAAAAAAAGACACTGAGACATGTGCATGTGAGTATTTTTTTTCTAAACCGTTCATTATCTGTAATTAAAAAAATACCCGAGCTGAGATCGAAAAAAAAACTAAAGATATTGAGTCATGTACGATAGCAATTAGGCCAGCTTGATACGATGTTTAAAAATGTTTTAAAACTTATTTTAAACATGTGAACGATTCGCGCATGCGCAGTCGTGAAACAGTTGACAAGCAGATAAAAATACGATGACTCCCACGTACCAATTTTTCAATTTTCACCTCTTAGCAACCCTTTTTTCCTGATAAAAACTAATTAAAAGGTTTTCCATATTTCTGAATACCTTATATACCAAATTGAAAGCCTGTAGATCAAAAATTCGTTGAGTATATAGGTTGAGAAGTGTCTTCACGCACAAACACACACACTCTCTCTCACACACACACACACAGACACTTTCATAGATATATAGATCAAGAAAATGGTGGAGGACGACTTGTTTCAATGGACTGGAAAATTTCATGAAAACTTGTCTTAAGTGATATTTCAGTGATGGAAGGTGAAGGAGAGGATGAAACTTTAACATCAGATTATTCACACACTTGTTGAATCTGTACATGGGATGGAATATATACCGGCGTCCGACATATGTTAGACACAGCGTAAATTGAAACTAAGACTTTACGAACACAGAAGAGATATAAGGAATGGTAACGCCCTAAATGCACTCTTTTGCCATTATGCAGAACACGATCATTCATTTAATTTAGATCATGCGAGAATTATAAAATACGTGATAGATAGAGCTAAAAGAAGACTTTTAGAGTCAGCACTAATATTAAACACTAATACTATTACGCAAAGAAAGGGCTTCTACCATTTAGCCCCTAGTATAGGGAAAATAATAACCAAAGAACAAAATATAATAACAGATGCTGGTTAACCGTTTTTCCTTAATCCTTAAATAATTTAAACAAAATGAATAAGTTTAGAGAAAAAAAGTGTACATATTTATTTAACGTATTTTTAAAAGTGTATATATATAGACATTGAGCAACCCAACCTTCCCATACACACACATAGTTTCCTTCCGTATATGGGTAGGATTCTAACACTGTTTCCTTTTCATTTTCTTATCGTCTATGATCGTTTTCTTCTTTTGTATTTTTCCTTTTAATATCCTGAAGATGTCCTCTGCAATAGGGACGAAACGTTGATCATTTCATAAATTCATTCGGTTTTTCTTTTTTCAAAACAACATAACGTCAACGCTCGCTGGTATTTTTATTTTATTTTCATGCATATATATATATATATATATATATATTAGGGGATTGTAACAAGAGTCTAAAGAGCATTGTATATTTTAATATATTAGTAAATTCATTAATACAATTAAAATAAATGAAAAGAAAACAGTGTTCGTTGTAATGTAGATAAGCTCGATAGGCATATATGTTCTAGAGCTATTTTAATATTGAGTAAGATGATTGATAATTTAAAATTAAAATTAAACATCTATTTCATAAGGAAGAAACAAAATCAATAAATTGTACGATCGTTTCGGAAACGATGTTTTTATTGTGATATACAGTGAGTCTTGGACAATAATTCTATGATATAGTTTTTTGAAACAAAGTCTCCTCATCAACAATAATATTGGGTGGGTTTTTTTTTTTTAAAGACACCAAAAGTAAATCTAGCATTTTTAAGTAAGGCAGTTGTATCTTTTAATGGTTCGTCTCCTAAAAGTCGTACGTATCATCGCCGATGCATTCATTTACTTAAAAAATGCGAGGTTTATTTTTGGTGTCTTTGAAAAAAAACACACCCAATATTTTTGCTGATGAGATTTTGTTACAAAAAACTATATCATAAAATTATTGTCCAAGACTCACAATAAAAACATCGTTTCCGAAACGATCGTACAATTTATTGATTTTGTTTGTTCTTCTTTATGAAACAGATTTTTAATTTTTATTATAAATTATCAATCATCTTACTCTATAAGGTTCGTGGGAGATGCAGTTTACGAAGAAGACAGATATAAACAGAGGATGAAGAAAGTCCAACATAGGGGAGTAATATCTGGTCGCCTTTGTTTTGGATTTGAAACCGACGGTACCGATGTTTCTCTGATCTTCTGTAACACAAATATAAATAAATATGTCTAGAGAGAGATTTAGGCACATTTGAGTTACTTAAATTTATTTTAGATTAAAAATGAATTAAAATGCTATTGTTGAAAATTTTTCCTTTTAAAGAAACTTTATCAAGATGTTTAGATGAGTATATCTAAAGATCTCCAGATGAATTTAATAAAGAACCTCTGGAATCAGTTAACAAACAGCAGCACCTGCAATATCAGTTGAAGGATTGGCAATGAAGCTTCTTAAAAACCATATAACATTTCATCTTCTTCAACAACCCGGTAAGGTTCCTAAACTAAGCAAGTACTACAACTCTGGTAGTAACAATAACTCGATACTAACTTGTTACTTAATGTTGGTGTAACGTTGTCGTTACACGCAAACAAAATAAATAAATAAAAATTCGGGTCAGCATTTTTTTATATAGAAAAACATTTATTGCTGTTACTCTCTCGTCTTGACACTACTTAAAAATCTCTCGCCATGTTCCATTTTGCTTGGTGTACACGTTTTTTCTCCAACCTCACGCCGGCCGTAGCCAACCATTTCTCGCCTTTGCATTTACTCGTCCATTTTTTTCAAAGTCGACTTTGTTTCTCTGGCCACATGGTGTATTTTTTCTCCTTTCTTTTTATTTTCTTCTCGCGCACACTTCCTAATTTACATAAGCGCCTTTTTCAGCTACTGCAGCTGCTAAACTCTTCACAAGCCAGCTATCCTTCGCTGCTGCTGATACTTTCTCACACACTCATATGCACTATTACATTGAGTCTCACAACCGGAAGTAGTTTAATATGATATTCAGGACATATGATCTGCTGCTACCAGATTAGGCTGTACGAAGATACTGGCTTTCTAACTTAAAGCTCACCAAATATTGATGTAATTATTTTTTTCTTTCTTTTCGCTAAACTCAATCCCTGCAAAGTCGGAAATAAAAACAACCAAACCAAACACCATGAATAAATATTTGAAGATATAAAAAAACTTTTTAGATTCAAAAAAAGAGTCTCCAATCCAATAGGTTCCACTTTGTCAACTAGGCTCCAACCCCTGTCCCATCACTGCAATGTTGCATCCCTGTGCCTGTTTTACAAGTATTTTAATGGAACGTGCTCTGATAAATTTTTTTTTTTTTTTGGGGGGGGGGTTATTACATTTTCACCCCAAACAAGGCACATTGCCACTTTGGTGTAAGGGGCTACTATCAGGGACATAGGGATCGGGGATACTGTGTAGGGAATGGGCAGCAAGATGTCGATCCACGTTACATTTGAACGTCTGCATGTCAGTACAGTTGGGGAAGCAGGGATCCAGAAGGGAATTCCAAAGTTTAGCTGTTCTAGGGAAGAAACTACTGGAGTAGAAGGCTCTCTTACATCTACGGATCTCTACTATGTAGAGGTGGGATTTAGCTGCTTGTTGGTTTGTTGGGGGTATTTACGTCGAGGGGGCACAAGTGCTTGCAGTTCGGCAGAGCACTCACCATTAAAGTACTTGTAGAACAGGCAGAGGGATGCAACATTTTATCAATGGGACAGGTGCTGAAGTTTAGATGACAGTTCAGTACCTATCAGATTGGCGACTCTCTTTTCAACCTTATCTAGGAGCGAGAGACTAGTGGTAGATGCACCATCCCAAATATGACAACAATACTCCATACATGGGCGAATGGTGGCCTTATAGAGAGAGAGGATACTTTCGGGCGTTAGTAGCTTTCTAGCATGGTAGAGATAACCCACCTTCTTCGCAGCAGTCCTGGTGATACTCTTAATGTAATTGTTCCAACTCATGTTTCATGTGAATACTAGGCCGAGGAGTTTAAAGGATGTACTTTCAGATAAAGAGTCATTGGCCATTGCTATTGGTGGCAGAGAAGGTTTCTTGTAATTATTGAAGGAAACAAGTTTAGTCTTGGCAGCATTGAATGTGACCATCCATTTTTGTCCCCATTCCACTACAGATTGGAAGTAATCCTCTCGTGTTTTTGCCATTTCTTTAGATATGTGCTCATTTGTTTTCCTGTCGTGTCTGTTATAGAGCGTGGTGTCGTCAGCCATCTCACAGGTAATTTTGTCAGGGAAGTCATTTATGAATATTAGGAATAACAGAGGGCCAACCCCTGAAGCACTCTAGCATTTATATAATATTGTTTAGATGTACGACCGTCGAGGACAACCTGGATTTTTCTCTTATCTAAGAAGGATTTAATTATGTTATGTATTTTTCCAGTGATACCATATGATCTGATTTTCCTGATAATACCTTCATGCCATACCCTGTCAAAAGCCTTAGATATATCTAGAGCTACCGCTCTATTCTACCCCGCTTTGTCCAGTGACTGGTATATATGTTCTGAGATTACAGTTAGGATGTCTGCTGTGGAACGGGTTTGCCTAAATCCATATTGTTGGTCAGTCAGAAGTTTAGCATCTGTAAGGTGATGGACTAGAGCTTGGTTAATTATGGTCTCAAATATTTTGGCGAAAAGTGGGAGGAGGCTAATGGGGCGATAATTTACTGGGTCAGTTCTTTCGCCAGAATTCTTAAAAACGTACTACAGTTTTCCAGCAGGCAGGAAACAAGATTCAGTAAGGCACTTGTTGTAAAGTTTGGAGAGAACTGGAGCTACTTCGTCGGTATGCATGCTGCCTTTGCGCTATTGAAGCTGTAAAAGTAGAAGTAATCCATTGGGGAGAGTGGGGCTTGCTATAAAATTTGTGCGTGGAAACATGTGCTTCAATTGCCGTTTTGAACCATTCAGTGGCCTCATTTGTGCAATGTTCTTGTACTTGTGTCTGCTCAACGTACATATCCCTGACAAACCTGCTTAGCAACAAAATCACACCCCTTCATTGTTGAAGTCACTAAATGTCAAAAAGCTTTCTATTCTAATAGTTTCTTACCTCGAACAGCTAGACTTTGGAATCCTCTTTCTGTTATCAGCTTCTCTGTTTTGAATGTTACTTTTTACTGCCGTCGTTCAGGATTGAACTCAGCACCTTTGGGTAACTGTAAACTTTGATACAACGTCTAGGACCACTCAGCCATATGTCACTAGACAATTACAGTTCAGAGATAGAATAAATTAATGTTGTTTTTATTTTGTTTTAATTTTGTTCCAAAAGTAATGCCTCCTATTTTTTATTCCGACCAAATGAATCAGAGTAAATTGCAAATTATATTGTTACGATGAGTAAACTTATACAATCACGACCTGAAAGTTTCATCTCGCTGTTGCAGATATTCACGGTGTGTCTAAGAAAGCAATCTCTGTCACGGACGTGTGTCAGAAGTAGAGATGCGTCATTGGATTCCTGGTAACAGTACATTCAGAATGCTAATGACTATGTAGTAAAAATAAATTCTAGACCACTAAAGGTCACTTTTTATTTATTTATTTGCAGACTATTATCCTCATCTTTCAGTTGTTGTTTCACGACATTTCGCTCAACTATTTCTCTGGCCTGAATCAGGTTGTTACCTGTGATGGGATAGGAATGCTGACTCTTCAACTGTATCTTCGGCAATTACTGTCTTCCATAGTTGTTGTTGTCTCACCACGTTTTGGCCAACTAATCCTCTGCTCGGCTTTGGGTAGGATTGAAACCGCTATCTTCAGGCAGTGCTGGAACTATAGAGATTCAACGTCTCTATTCACTGTGCCACAGCCTCCATGGGCTACAGTTCCAGGTGAGCATTGTCTGAAGATAGCGGTTTCAATCCTACCCAAAACCAGCCAGATGATTAGTTGGCCAAAAGGTGGTGAGACGACAACAACTATGGAAGGCAGTAATTACTGAGGATACAGTTAAGAGAATCAGCATTCTTATCCTGTCGTGATTAACAACCTGACGAAGGCCAGAGGAGTAGTTGGCCGAAACGTCGTGAAGCCACAACTACGAAGATGAGGATAATAATTCACAAATAAATAAATAAAACATAGAAATTACTTATACGAAAAAAATTCCAATAATTAAATAAAAGGTCGCTTGTTTTAATGGTACCACTCCCGTCTTCGTAGCTGTTTAACTTTTTTAGTTAAAAAAAATAGGAAGCTTTACTTTTGGAACTACCCTCGCTGATATGGAAAGAAAACTTTGTACATTTAATCACATTGAGTTGAGGTAACAGGGTCAGTTGGCAGTGAAATCCACAAAAACATTAGAAGTGGTACGGATGGACTTGAATGAAAAAGCGATAAATAAAGACCTATTCAAAGATTGGGACGTTTGAAAGTAAATATCTTAAAACCATTTAACATTTGTGTTATTTATCATAAAGTAATTAAGAATAATTAAATATGTGAACCAGTAAATTTAATTGGAAAAATATGGATTTTTTTCAAACTTGTTTTAATTCTAATAAGAAACTAGAAATAGTCGTCTTATACTTCTGTTGAAACTTGGACAGGGAAACATCAGCTAGACATTTATATAAAGAATTAGAAAAAAAGGTGGAGGCTAATTTAGAGAAAATTTGGGATGAGTAAAAATCCCATCCTTTTTTGTATATGACTAATAAAAATATCGAACCGGACTAAATATTAAAATGATTAGAAAGATATAGAGAGAAATAATGATATAGTAGAGAAAATTTGGAGAGATAACAGGAAAAAGTATTTAGGGAGAGGATGGGGAAGATAGAAATAATGAGACGAGGAGAGAGATCATTGTGGGAAGGTTTAAAGCTAGGAAAAGAAAAGGAAAAGGAATAGTTACAGGGAAGGTGACAAAATATGGATCCTTAAGAGAGAGAAAGAGATGAATATGAAGATATGGATATGTGTGTGTGTGTGTGTGTGTGTGTGTGTGTGTGTGTGTGTGTGTGTGTGTGTGTGTGTGAGAGAGAGAGAAATATATAACACTGATTATGGTGATGTAAGAGAGGAAGCTATATGAGAAAGAGCTTTATCATTTTTTTTATTATGAGGTAATCGCTTATCAAACCCTAAATGCCACGCGAGGATAAGGGTTAATGTGTGTAAGATGGTCGGTAAACAACATGTAATAATGAGTAGCGGTGAAAATTGAGTAGAATTTCATTATTAAAAAGGACGTCTCAACAAAATTTTGTTTACATTGGACTTGAAAACGATCATGTTGTAGTTACCCGGAAAGCAGTCCTCCGGTATAGAGTTTCATATGCGGGCATGGAATTTGGGTTTAATTTTAAGTACAAATAGAGAATAGAGGGGACTTGATAACGAGTGTTTGTTGTAAATGTTTTACGGAGGAAGGGGGCAGTGGAGAATCTGCCATGAAAATACCGATGAAGACGATAGAAAGAAGTATTGAGATGAGAAAGAGAATTGTTAAGCAACAAATCTAGAGAGGGGAGGAGAGAAATAGCGAAGCGGAAGTGAAAAAAGTGATAAACAGTTATGGAAAAACTAACCATTTCGAAATCATGGAATGGAGACATTTAGAGCAAGAGAGAGAAAGTGGCAAACGGACTTGGTCAGATGGGAAAGAATTGGCGTAATACAAGAAGTATATAAAAAAAATAGATAAATAAATGAAGCAGAATCCGAACAAGAGAAGTTTGCATCACCCGCCGCGCACCTTACATCAGCAATTTGGTGCAAAGTCCAGCAAAATGAGAACAGGAAATGTTCATAAAAAGAAAACATCAAAGAACGAATTTTGCAGAAATAAAGAATCTTAGGTGGCAGTGGATGGCGGTGGAAGCGGTGTTAAAGGAGATGAAACTTGGGGAGGGTGCCTCATAATAAAATTAACAAAAAAAAACAAGGAAAACACAAAATAAAAAATACATATATTAAAAACAAAAAAAGACAGACAGGATAGAAATGATTAAAAAAAAAACAAAAAAAAATTGTACAAAGAAAAAAATATAGCAGTTAAAAAGAAAATGGCTGAAAAACAAGAAAAGACAACTCTGTATGGAATGTTAAAATGGCCGATTTATTTTTTATTTTTCATTTTTGGTGCGCCATTATTATTATTATTTTTATCTTTAACACGTGTTTATTAATCTTTCTTTAGTTTCCCTATTAACAAAGATTTTTTTTACCTTTAATTATTAGTCTGTTGTTTTTAGCACACACACACACACACACACACAAATGTATATATATATATATATATATATATATATATATATATATATATATATA
The DNA here is from genome assembly GCF_053919585.1 of Euprymna scolopes. Taxonomy (NCBI): domain Eukaryota; kingdom Metazoa; phylum Mollusca; class Cephalopoda; order Sepiida; family Sepiolidae; genus Euprymna; species Euprymna scolopes. The sequence goes on from NC_136486.1 coordinate 164,536,108, forward strand.
TATACCTCCTCTTGTTTTTCCATTATTTTTGTCCTTTTTTTTTTGCAACAGTGAGAAATCAGCATTTGTCCTATACAAAAGATTTCTCTCTTACTTTCGCAAAGACTAAGCAATTGCAGTGTATTTTCTGTTTTTATGCAAAAAGTTTGCTAGTTCATTTTGCAGCCGACTAATCTTACAAAAAAAAAACACAACGGGAATTATTTGATGGACAAGTTGGTCAGATTAAACGCAAATACTAAAAAAATAAAAAATGAAAAATACTTATTTATATTTATCAAGATTAACACATGACCAATTTGAGGGGAGATAAAAATATATATCAAATCTATTTTGTTAGACTCTGTTTGCTTTGAAATTCTACGTTTTAAATCATAGCTTTTGCATGGACCACATCACTTAATTGTATAGCAGCTCGTGGATATATGACATCAAATGACGATTTTTAATTTATTCAAAAATCTAGGGGAAAAGAAAGCACAACGGGATATTTTAGGCACGTGAGTAACTATTTAACAAATGAAAATAATTATGCAACGATACAGACATTTCTGCCAACCTTTCTATTTTAACGTGTCTATCATGCACGCTGCATAATTCGTTTTCTGAAGTACCCAAAACAACATTTCACTGTTCATTTTTGTTTCCCGTGGTTTTGTTATTATTTCAATAAACTTAAAATCTTCGTTCGTTTTTAATTTTATTTTTAATTTATTTATTTATTTATTGGAGATGTACATTAACGCAAACAAAGCTTTCGTTTTTGGTGATTTATCCTTGTTTTTAATTTGTTTTTCCTTTTGTAGGTTTTTTTCTCATACATCCTGTCTCCACAGCATTTTATTTCATGATGTAGATTGTATTTTATCCCCACATGACAGTAAAGTATACCCAGTGGTAAGGTTCCAGCTTAGAAACTTTAAGGCAACGTTTGTTATGAAACGGTGTCATTTGGTTGTTTTAGCCGAATGTTTTACAACGTTATTAATCGTTATAGCCCAACTTGAAAGCATATGATTCAAAAAATGGTAAACATATCAAGTTTCTTATTAAGAGAACTGTATGATAAATTTGGAGTAGACTGGCATTGTAAGGAAAGGACGAGTATGTCTGCTTAAAAACACTCGTCTAGCTGAAACCACTATCAATAATTTCATCCACCCTTTATCTGTGCCTAAACCTAAAGGTGGATTCCATGAATAAAGCTTCTTTCTTAGAACTGCACGCTTATGGAATTGTCTTCCATTTGCCTGTTTTCCAGCTGACTAAAATATGGTTGTCTTCAAGTCCAATGTAAACAACTTCTTGATGAACTTAAGTAATCCAATTTAGCAAATTTTCGCAACTAATGATTACTACCATATTTTCCCATTGACTACTCATTAACCCTTATCCCCAATTGGCCTCTGGCCTTGATAAGTGATGTAAAAAAGAGGAAAATAATATGAATGTTTACATATGTTGAAACGAATACATAAAGAACGTTGCCATGGCTGCTGCAAAGAAGGTGAGTTCCCTTTACCATACTAGAAAATGATTCGCATCTGAGAGTATACTATATCTCTACAAAGCCACCAATCCAATCTAATAGATGCCGCATTATCAGTTACGCTCCAGTCCCTGGACAATCGCTACAATGTTGCATTCTTATGCCTGTTTGACAAGTAATTTAATGGAATGTGCTCTGATGAACTCAAAGCACTTCTGGCTCCTCGCTAACTCCTAAGTAACTCCACAAGCAGCAAAATCCCACCCCTTCACCGTCAACATCCCTAGATACCAGAAAGCCTTCTACCCTCATATTTTTTCCTCCTTTGGCATTGCATCCATGTTTCTTGCTTTCCTGATTGTTATTACATACAGAAGTTTAAATGTAATACATCTCACTGCTCAACTCCCTACATAGTCCACCCTAGACATCAGCCTGATTTGTTAGCCCCTCACGTCCAAGTGGCAATAGGCCATGTTTGGGCATCAAAAAGATGTTTAAAACAAATTAAATATTATACTCTCTGGATGAGCGCTATAAGTCATGGTAAAAAATACAGGGTGTTTCAAAAGTCTTGGGAACATAACGATTTTTAATGACTCAAAAACTATTAGGAGTTTAAAAATGAAATTGGTACCGTTGGAAAGGTTAAAGTTTCAAGTTTTGTGGGGAATCTTCAAAGTTGCTCAATATGAGCACCATTCGTCACACGGCAGACATCTAGTCGATAGTCCATTTCCTGCCAAACACGTTCCAGCATCTTGACGTCAATGGTTCCCATAACTGCCGTTACTCGAGCCTTTAGTTCGTCAATATCTCTTGGAAGGGGCGGCACATAGACTTGTTGATTGACAAAACCCCAAAGGAAAAAGTCACACGAGGTAAGATCTGGAGATCTAGGAGGCCAGGGCATGAGAACGTCATCACCTCGCCCAGATCTCCCAATCCATCTACCAGGCAGCCTTGTGTTAAGAAACTGTCTTACTCTAAGACTCCAGTGTGAAGGTGCACCACCTTGTTAAAAAATGAAGTCATCAGATTCTGCTTCTTCCAACTGAGCCATTAACCAGTCTTCCATCATGTTGAGATAGGATTCACCAGTGATAGTTGCCTCTTCAAAGAAGAACGGTCCATAGACACCTTTCTTGGAAATTGCACAAAACACGTTCACTTTTTGTGAATCTCGCTCGTGCTCAAGAAGTTCATGAGGATTCTCAGTACCCCATATGCGAGTGTTATGCTTGTTAACTTTGCCATTCAGATGGAAGGTCGCCTCATCACTAAAAACAAGCCGGTCATCAAAGCCGTTATCTTCCAACTTCTCTTGCATTGCAATGCAAAAGTCACGGCAAAGTGGCTTATCAGTGTCCTTCAACTTTTGGATCAACTTGAGCTTGTAAGGTACCATTTGCAGTCGTTTCCTTAAGACACGCCAGATAGTTGCTGGAGCAAGCTGAAGTTCTCTGCTGGCTCTTCTCACTGATTTACGGGGGCTCCGCTGAAAGGCTGTCTGAACTTGCTCAACTGCATCTTCTGAAGTTAAAGGGCGACCTGCTCGCTTACTTGGGCACAAACACCCATCTTTCACAAATTTAGCATTCCATCTGACAATGGATTTCCTTTCAGGGGCTTCTTTTTTAAATTTCCCGTGAAATGCACGCTGAACACATGTCCACGATTCAGTCTTTGCAAATTGGAGGACGCAAAATGCCTTGTCTTGTTTAGAGAACGACATTACTGCACCTGGAAACATAAGACGAAAATCATTAGTATGACCAAAAACTTGATTAAGCAAGCTTTAAAATGGCACCAGTTTCATTTTTCTACCTGGAATAGTTCATGAGATATACGCATTTGTAATGTTCCCAAGACTTTTGAAACACCCTGTATATTTAAGTACAAATAAATTACAAAAGTATATATTCCAAATTTCAAGATGTTGACCATCTTACAATTTATTCCTTTAAGTATGTTTGACATTCACAATTCTTGACAGCGCCTGTTTCGAAGCACAAAATCATTCATTAAATTATTATATCAATCAATGAATCTATTCAGCCATTAACTCCTCAGAAAAAATAGCAACTATCAATTTATTAATAGAAAACAATATGCATATGGGCTACAAAATCCAAAAGTTGGGAGAGAAGTTGCAATTACTTTTTTTTCTTTCGTTCTTTTATTACGCTATATAATAATTAAATGATGTTGCGCAACAAAACAGGTGCTGTCCAGAATTGTGCATGTCATCGTACTTAAAGGAATAAACAGTAAGATAGCCAACATCTTGAAATTTGGAATATAGACTTTTGTAATCTATTTGTTATATACTCTGTAATTACATTGAGCTTCATAAATTAATGGTTTGGTATAAATGAAAAAAAAAGTATATATGTTCATTATTTGTTTGACATGCTGGGTGTTTTTTTGTATAGTTTAACTGGAATTTTGTTTTGACTATGTTTCATGATACATGATAGACGTTTTTTTGTTTTTATTTCTAACAAGTTTTATACATCAAATTGCAAAATCTGAGTTATTTAAAATTTTCCTTTCGACCTCTGTCATCTTCAGGAACCAATTTCAAGAATTCAACTCCAGTATTTTAAGCCTTTGTACTCCTCGACGTAAATACCCCCCCCCCCCGACAAACCCGACAAGCAGCAAAATCCTACCCCTACACAGTAGAGATCCCTAGATGTAAGAAAGCCTTCTACTCTAATAGTTTCTTCCTCAGAACTGCTAGACTTTGGAATTCCCTTGCAGATTCCTGCTTCCCCGACTGTACTGACATGCAGAAGTTCAAGTGTGATGTAAACAGACATTTTGCTGCTCAACTCCCAACATAGTGTCCCTGCAAATTATGTCCCAAATGATAGATCAAAGTGGCACTCTGCCTTGTTTGGGGGGTGAAAATGTAAAAAAAAAAAAAGATGATGCTCGGTTAAAGAGTAACATTGGGTTAGGATTATTTGTTTTTGTTGGAATCAGTTTTGCCTCAAAGGAGACGTTTTGCCTCCATTATTTGATGTTACAGCTCAACTTGAAAGCAAGTTTGATCAAGGATGACTAATTTCTGTAAAAAAAAAATAAAGATCCATGAAAGTGTTAACATATTTGCTTGTAGTTTTTTCTCATCAATAGATGATGTATGATAAATTTGGAATGGACAGGAATTGCATAGAAAGGACGGGTTTTTCAGCTATTGTGCATGTTGACACAAGTTGAATTTGGGTAGAAATTGAGAATAATTTCAGCTGAAAGATATTTTTTTAAAAAAAAGTCCGCTATTTGTAAATATTTCAAAATATTTACCGAAATAGAAGACATTGTGGTTTTGATTAAAAATGTCGGATAGTGAGAATAATGTGGAATCAGAGGGAAAGAAGAGATTTGGAATGAAAAGGAAGAAATAAAGGAAGGAAACAAATGATGGTCATATCGGTTATTTATTGATGTAGCTTGACCTGCAAGTCAAAGTGCGCTTGATAATTTGTAAGGAAGGCCAAAAATACTACAAATGTAATTTGGAATTTGACCAATGTAAAGTTTTACTTACAACATTTGATACCTAATGGATACGTGTATGGAAGTACACACACATACACACACACACATATGTATGTATGTGTTTATACGTATATATATATATATATATATATATATACACATGCAGATGTATGTATGTACGTATATATGTATGTACATGTGTGCACATATATATTTATATATACATGTGTGTATAGATGTATACCCACAAATACATATGTACACAGAGCAACATATATTTGTGTACATGCACACATTTCTGTGTACACGCACGCACAATGGCTGCTATTTTGGTTTAGAAATCGACCCCTTTTGATATCCATCTTAAAACGTGAGAAGAGTGCATGTGTTTTTATTTAGTTCCGTTTTTACATCTTCATGACAGGGCTAATCCCACCCTGAACAACCAATGCATCACCCCCTTCTCGAAAAAACACTTTACAAGTAGGCCGTCCGGCGTTTTCCAGTCATAAAATACGCTTAAATATGATATTTTAATTTATGCAGATTTCATATTTATTATTATAGAGCCAATATATAATGATTTCAAAAGTTACAGAAAATGAGTTGGGTACCATCAATCAGAATCGAAACCAAAACATTTTATGCTGCAGCCTGATTCCTTACCATACACATATAAAAACTTTTTGAAAAATAATGTTGTTAAAGGTATAAATGTATATTTGCGCATGCGTAGTAGTAACACGTTTATTCGACTTACATCTGCCAAGTTCCATTTCTTTTTTAAATTTTAACTCCTTAGCTATTTTTGCCGGTTTAAAACTAAATCGAGTTCGTTCCAAAAGTCCAAAATCTTTTATATATATACAGTAGTTCGATAGCGACTATTTCTGCATACAGACAGACAAGGTTACCTGTGTGTGTGTGTGTGTGTGTGTGTGTGTGTGTGTGTGTGTGTGTGTGTCATCCACATACAGTACTGTTTTGCTGTATCTCATCAATGCGATTAGACAGGCAACTACCTCAAGTCAGAATCGAAACCCGACTGCCCGTACAACAGTCAAAGCATCGAACCATTATGCTTAACAACAGCTGCTGTGCCGGTAGTGAATTAACGATGTTTTGACATTGCCCGAATATCTAAGTCGATTTTATATATATATAATTTGAGGTTGCTATTTTTCAAAGGTAGGGTAACAAGTGAAATATAACGAGGTTTAAACAAAAGTGCTCAATACAACAGTAGAGCAAGTTACATTTTAAATTTGCGCTACATAAGCAGTAGTTTGTTGCTACACAGTCATGAGCATGTTTCGGTCTTCTAGTATTTACTAACTGGAGACCTCATCAGGCAACAACCCTTATTTTCGGAAACGGAATTCTAAATCAGATGCTCATGACTGTGTAGCAACAAACTACTGCTTATGTAAAGACAAATTTAAAATACATATATATATATATATATAGATATATATATATATATATATAATTTCTGTAAAAATATATTTTCTTATAATATATACCAATCCTTATTTAAAAAGCTCAACCTGAAGAATCCTAGAGTGGATGAAACGCGGAATATTCAGTGTAGCTTAATCGCCATATATATTTTATAACTTACTATAAATATATATATATATATATATATATATATATATATATATATATATATATATTATAACTTACTATAAATATATATATTATATATTATATATATTATATGTTATATATATAAAAAGAAAATAGAGTGGATGAAACACGTAATATCCATATATATTTTATAAATTACTAACTAGCTCAACCTTTTTTTACATTTTCACCCCAAACAAGGCACATTGCCACTTTGTTGTAGGGGGCTACTATCAGGGACATAGGCATCAGGGGTACTGTGTAGGATGTTGGGCAGCAAGATGTCGGTTTATGTTACACTTGAACTTTTGCATGTCAGTACAGTTGGGGAAGCAGGGACCCAGAAGGGAATTCTAAAGTCTAGCTGTCCTGGGGAAGAAACTACTAGAGTAGAAGGCTCTCTTACATCTAGGGATCTCTAATGTGTAGGGTTGAGATTAAGCTACTTGTCGGGTTTGTCAAGGGTATTTACGTCGAGGGGGCACACATGCTTGCAGTTCGTCAGAGCATTCACCATTAAAATACTTGTAGAACAGGCAGAAGGATGCAACATTTCTTCGATGGTACAGAGGAAGAAAACTTAGATGATAGTTCAGGACGTATCAAATTGGAGACTCTCTTTTGGATCTTGTCTAGGAGTGAGAGACTAGTAGCAGATGCACCAGCCCAAATATGACAACAATACTCCATACATGGGCGAGTGGTGGTCTTATAGATGTATAGGATACTTTCGGACATTAGTATCTTTCTAGCACGGTAGAGAGAACCTACCTTCTTCGCAGCGGTCCTGGCAATACTCTCAATGTAATTGTTCCAACTCATGTTTCCTGTGAATGTTAGGCCGAAGAGTTTAAAGGATGTACTTTCAGATAAAAAGTCATTGGCCATTACTATTGGTGGTAGAGAAGGTTTCTTGTAATTATTGAAGGAAACAAGTTTAATCTTGGCAGCATTGAATGCTACCATCCATTTATGTCCTCATTCCACTACAGATCAGAGGTCATCCTCCAGTGCTTCTGCCATTTCTTTAGATATGTGTCCATTTGTTTTCCTGTCATGTCTGTTATAGAGTGTGGTGTCGTCAGCATATATACCCATCTCACAGGCAATTTTGTCAGGGAGGTCATTTATGAATATTAGAAATAACAGAGGTCTCAGGATAGACCCCTGAGGCACTCCTGCATTTATATCATATTGTTTAGATGTACAACCGTCGAGGACAACCTGGATTTTTCTCTTATCTAAGAAGGACTTAATTATGTCATGTATTCTTCCAGTGATACCATATGATCTGATTTTCCTGAGAAGACCTTCATGCCATGCCCTGTCAAAAGCCTTAGATATATCTAGAGCTACCGCTCTACCCTCCCATGCTTTGTCCAGTGACTGGTATATACGTTCTGAGATTACAGTTAGGATGTCTGCTGCTGAATGGGCTTGTCTAAATCCATATTGTTGGTCAGTCACAAGAGATGCCACATACAAATTCAATACATCTACCCTGATAGCCACTATCTTATGTAGCTTACCTTTGTATTGAGCACTTTTGAAGTGAATACTTAAAATTTACGCATAAATTTATACTTTCGTATATTAATTTTATGCGAGTAAATGAAGTAGTTATATATATAAACTTACTAAGTATATGCCTAATAATTTTTAAAAGAAAACGTTTATGTTCACTATAGAAAAATAAATAAAAGAAATGTGCTGTCATCCAATTTCTAAATATAGATATAGAATGTAAACGGTGACATCCACATAATTCCATTGTGTCAACTTTTCACAATGTCGAATCTTGGATCTATTTAATTTCAAAACATATATATATATATATATATATATATATATATATATATATATATATATATATCTCCATATGAAATATTTTGATTGCAGAAATTCCCCTCTGAATCAAAGTACCGTAGCACAACAAGAAATGCCACATACAAATAAAATACATCTACTCTGATAGCCACTATCTTATGTAGCTTACGACGACCATTTCTGCCCCATTCATTCATGATAATAAAATTCTACATTACATCCGATGAGCAACACCATCACAATCGCCACATCTACAGAGGAAGGAGTTCCTATTTTTCTCTCTCAATATTCAGTGCTCTCACCACTACTAGTTGGTGCCGAGACAAATTCTATATTTTCCTACTATATTTTGCTTGCACTGCCAATTGACTGGTTATCACATACATACACATAAAACTCTTTCCATTTTTCGCTTCACAAATAATAAGTCTCCCTAGCTTTATTCCGGCCATTGTGATTGACTAAACTCTAACTATTCTTATATTTGGGGTTAACGGTATCCTAATCATAAACGAATACTAACCTACCACTCAAATATGAGATCGCAATGATATTTATTAGATTATGCTGACAAAATGCATGGGACCTTTAATGCATGAAATTAAATACATTGGTCCTTTTCGTTTTTACGTGGATTTCCGCTTTTTACAATTACTGCTATACGGTGAAATTTAGGTAGACCACTGGGACACAGAAACACGTCGGCCACAGAGAAGGAGATTTGGTTCTCACGCACACGTGTCTTTATATGTAGAAAATTACTTGTCTCCACAAAATTTAACAAAGATTTTCATAATCAGTGTACTCGGAAATCTAGAAAAGTCGTCAATTTAAAGTAGATATCTCACTGCTGATGTAATTCTCTATCTATATAAGAGCCAGGTATGTCCAAGGATGGAGTACTGTTGTCACATCTAGGCGGGAGCTGCTAGAAAGAACTTGCCCTGCCTTGATAGAGTTCAAAATAGACTTTGTAGCCTTGTAGGAGATGTCCTTTTCTCTTCCCTGCAATCTCTATCTCACAAAAGAGATGTTGCGAGTTTGTCTCTGCTTTATCGTTATTTTCATGGCAAGTGCTCGACTGAGCTTCAATCTATGTCCCCCCCAACGCCAAACATTCACAAGAAACACCCGTCTAACTGAAAACACTATCAATAATTCCACCCCCACTCTTTATCTGTGCCTAAACGTAAACATAGATTCCATGAACAAAGCTTCTTTCTTAGAACTGCACGCCTGTGGAATTGTCTTCCGTTTTTCTGCTTTCCAGCTGACTACAATATGGTTGTCTTCAAGTCCAACATAAACAAGTTCTTGATGAGCCGTTCCATATAAGTCAATAAATTTACCGAATTTCCATTATAAACTATTACTATATTGTCCAATTGACTACTGTACACTATTAACCCTTATCCTCGAGTGGTCTGCGGGCCTTGATAAGTGGTTATGCCTATGTAAAAAAAAAACCTCATAGAAAAAGTAATAAATATAACAACAATAACCACAATTATAACAATTACCCTAATTGAAAGGTTAATAATGAAGAGAAAAATGTACCTGCCAAAATTTGCATAGATTATCCATGTCAAAAGAACTGTTTAACCAGTGGCCTTGTTTATGAAACTACAATATTTGTGCATGAAACCTCAAATAACGGAAAATGTTGAATTGGAGAATCCGCCCTAGAATTTATAATAATTAATGTAGAGTTGGCTCAGTAATAATAATAGTAAATACAAAATCTGCAGTTATAATTAAAATATCATATTTAAGCATATTTTATGACCGGGCTACGCCAGACGGCCTGCTAGTGTGTGTGTATAAATATATATATATATATATATATATATATATATATATATATATATCATCAATGTGATTATGATTATATATATATATATATATATACATATATATATATATATAATCATAATCACATTGACATACCGACTCTCGTCAGATCGTTGAAGTTAAGCAATGCTGAGCCTGGCTAGTACGATTTGGGAATTCTAGATACTGTATGTGCTTTCCGCTTATCTCGGCATTTGTTTCCAATCGTCCTGATCCTCCACTTTCCACTGGTATTTAAAAATGTTGACTAAGAAGAGGTGTTGGTTGGAGATTGCGCAACTTTTGCCATAAAAATTTCACACATAGGCATCCTTACAATGAGTATTCATAGCCTGTGGAGACTGAAGGAAGTTACCATATATATGTATAAAGAAATTTCTTTGTTTACACTAACATTATTGGTTACACATGTGCATACATGTTTCTGTTGTGATCTCTTTCAATCTCCAACTTCTTGAAGTCTCAGATATTGATTGGATATGATACAGCTCTACTTGTTATTGAGCACTGTTTTATAAACAATTGAGAGTGATTGGATTAACACATAGGAAATAAAACTTTCAACATGATGGATGCATATTTGCACAGCCATAACAAAGATTGCAAATATTTTTCCAGATGAACATTTCAGCCACTTTTGATAGACAAACAATCGAGAAAATTGTTATGAGAGTTGATCAATATTTCTCTGTTTTTGTCTCCAAATGTTGAATTAATCTTTCTTTGTTTTTATGCGAGATTCTTCTTCTTTTGAATAAGTCACGTTACAATATTTGTTGCTATTGCGGGGAATCACCCATGCACTAAAGATGAACCCTTCCTAACTATAGAAATAAGTGAGAGGTACGAATCGCAGGGTGGCCAGTATAGTTTTCTGTTGTACATGTAAGTCAAGGGTCCAACCTCGACAATCGGTCATTTCGATGGTCTTTTTCCTGTCGAACTGATGCAAAATGTTCCGTATAGTCCTAGGAAATCTGTCCTCCCAGGCCTTGCCTCCTGACTTTTGGGAGGAGCAATTCTATTGCTTGTTGCCTGAGGTGCCCTCACCAGAGAATGCTGACGAAGCTTCTTAGGCATATTTTTGCAGGTCCGAAATCCTCCTTCTTTTGGATCATTGACTTATTTTCCCCACCTTCCGACCTTGCATCACATCCTCTTGCAGTGGGAAAGAGAGGTAAATATCGGTCAGTGTACTTTTGTAGTCCACTATCTTGAGTACTACTATGACGATGCAGTTTGTTTTTTTTTATTTTTGTCTCAATATATTTTAATTTTTCTAATATCTCTTCGTATCTGTGTTGTCCTTAGTAACCCTTCTAGGGTCACAACAGTTACTTGGTTGATTCATTCATATTATTTCAATTATTCAGATTACTTGAATGTAATGTAACCTCTTACCTTCTTTAGGTGTATCTTGTCCAACTTCAGTATTTGCCCAGAATTTTTAATGGAACTTTTTATTTGATCCATGATGATAGAATGTTCTTGTCCATCAGCCATGGATGGGTAGAAGAATTTATCCACTACGTCATGGGGCCTTGGTAAACTCTATTTGTAAGTTACTCTCCTGGAGGTTGAAGGTTCAATCCTTACTGTGGCGACTATCAAAATACAATTTCACATTACTTGAAACTTCTACCCAGTCATGGTTTTTCTTTCTTCTCTTGTGAAGCAACACTGATATTAATTCTACCAACATCAACAGTTAGTTACTGCTATGGAGCGATCTAGCATATTGAGACCTCTACATTGGAAGGATATAATTTTGCTGCTTGTCACGTTTGTCCGGGGTATTTACATTGAAAGGGCACAAGTGTTACGAATTTGTCAGTGTGGATTTCATTAAAATACTTGTAAGCCAGGCACAGGGATACAACATTGTGACGATGGGACAGAGATTGAAGCTTGACCGACAGTGTGGGACCTGTGATTTTCTTGCACGGTAGAGGGAGCCCACCATCTTTGCTGCTTTTTTCTGCACGTAGCTGGCGTCTGTTTGGGAAGAGAAATACTCGCCAGCAAACTTATAATTCAGAGCATTTCTTTTTATTCCTTCTTAGTTCAGAGAAACGTTTGCCATAGACCATGGTATTTATTGTCTATACTCTTTGTACACATATGAAAGCTGGTGTTTTATCAGATGAGAATTTGAGTAAATTGACTTATTTTCTACCCTCACCCCCCTCCCATAAAAAAAACAATAACGACGTATTCTTACAAAGTAACCGTTAACCGCTTCAAATTAAAGCTTATTTGTCTCGGCCAAGAAAAAAACGTTATTTTCTGTATATTTTTTCGTGACAAAGAGTTGTATCGAAAATCCCTTTTAGACTAATGACTGTGACCACCGCCAACACTAAGGAGTAACCCCTTTCCACAAAAACACGCATGATGATCAATTTGTGGAAAGAGTTTTCTTCAGCAGTTAACAAAATGAAAATTAGAGATGATTCGAGTGTTCGTGTGTAAACCTCGCCTTTTTTTTTAACGAACTCCCTTGTTCTTCAAACGGCTCGCTTTTATACAACCCATGATCTTCTAATTTGCATATAAACGGCGAGAATTTACGTTATTTTCGCGTGACTGTTGAGCATAAAATCAGCTGCTCATTGATATTTCTTTTTTCTGTTGTTAGGTAACTAAACTTTCCAAAATGCGTAGACACATAGTAGGTCATTTTCACAAGTACAACAATTTTCCCTACAGGGAGTCAGGTGCAATTCAAGATTTTTGTGGTATTGATAAGTATTGGGTACACAAGTACTGCAGAATTGCAGGTAGGTTGAGCAAGGATAATCAGGAATATAAAACAATGGATAGAGAGGAGAACTCAGATGGGGAGAAAGTATATCTGGATGGCATATCTATTGATGCTGTCGAGAAGACCATTGGGGAACACGGTGGATCAGGTGTTAGTGTGATTGCTAGAGTTAGGAGCAGGTGGGTTAAGTTTAGAGCACTAGTGCCTTCTGTCATTACCAACCAGCACAGTGTTACTACTGTCATTCAATGAAATAGTCTAGCAGGCATGTGTATGCAGTGTGATGAGATAATGGAAGTGAAACCTGTCTCGTAAGGGGGTGTTCATATACAATAAAACGATAGACCAAAGCCAAGTTATTATTTTAGATAATGTTAACAACTAAAATAAATGCTAATTTAAGCATGACAAAGTAACTTAACCTGTTCAATCTTTATCCTTTTGCGATGAAAATGCAATTTGAAAATTTAATATGGTATATAAACTAAAATACTATTTTAAAACAACCAACAAAAATGGTATTTGAAACGTTAGCATAACAGATCAACGAAAATGTTATTTGGAAGTTTAGCACAACCGAACAACAAAAATGCTATTTGGGATTTAAGCATAACAGACCAAAATATAATATTTTAACTGTTAACATAACAGACAAATGAAAATGCTTTTTTTAACATGACAAACAAAAATGTTATTAGGAACTTTATGATGATAGACATATAAAAATGCTATTTTAAACGTTAGCATGACAGACCAACAAAAAAACGATATTTTAAATGTTCCTATTTACTTGCCTCCCCACGAGGGCAGAGTTAAAAAAAAAAACACACTAACGTAATGTACTTGCAATAACCCTTATCCCTGAGTGGCTTCCGGGCCTTGATAAGTGGTGATCACTGTGTAAAAAAAAAATAAAAAATAAAAATAAAATGTCGATTTTTAATGTGGGGGAAGGAACAAAAATAAAAATTGTCTCAGTCGTGAAGGATTTCTCCTTCACTAATTGAGAACAAAAATTGAAGTGTAGTATCGGAACAGATATTGCACTTTGATCTTAACCCGAAGGCCAAGAAATGTTATTCACTTACTTCCCCACGAGAATCAGACACAAGATTCACTTACTTCCCCACGAGAATCAGAACAAGATCCAGCTTCCCAAAGAGGGGCAATCTGAATTGGAACAAAATAAAAATTGCCTCAGTCTTGAAGGATTTCTTTCACCTGAAAGAAAATAATAAAGTTTAATGCCAGAAAAGATCTTACACTTTGCTTCTAGCTATTGATATTTTAATTGTTAGCATAATAGATGAACGGAAATGCTAATTAAAACTAAAGCATGATAAACGAAAATGCTATTTCAAGTTTTAGCCTGACAGAAAACTTGACGGACACAGCCTCTTATAGAATTGCTTGGACAAATATAAAATGGGGGGGGGGTATGAGAAAGCGTGAAGACTTATTTAAAGACTGAATTTCTTTGGTAGAAGAAGGAAAGCGCAACAATCTCTGAATCTTTTCATCGCTAAAGTTAAGCCCTGCAGACAGCAACAAGAAATCCAAAGAACGCAGAAAGTGATCATGCTCGCCATAAAGATGTGGTCAAATTTCATGGCTTATGGCCATAGCAACAATAACAACAGGCAACTGGTCAAGCCAATGTGACCCAACTGACTTGATTGTCTACAGAACAAGACCTATTGACCTCTGGGTCATGGATTGGGAGAGTGTAGAGGTTGGAGAAAGAAAGCGATAGGTCTTCTCACAAGAGAATGCTAAGAAATGGTACCAAGAAAGAAAGATTGGGTCTTTGTTCTATAAATAGGAGGCAGATTTATTCCACCAATTCAAAGAGAAATGAGGAAATTTTGGCCACTTTCTCTCAGACTAACAAAAAAGTCGTTATTATTTTTTTTTTGCTCTATTTGAGTTATGTTTATTTTTAAGAATAAATAGAAAAAGTATATATGAAAACTGTTTGATAGAAAACTGTTCAAGAAATAGCGAAAATGATAATTACAAAGTAAATATAAAGGCATAATCACACTGACGCACCGATTCTTGTTGCATGACTGATGTTAAGCAACGTTGAGCCTTGTCAGTGACAGATGAGTGACCATTTGGAAATACCAGGCGCTGTATGTAAGACCTCTTTGCAAGAGCTAAAAAAACTGGCATCATTGTTTTCCCTGGAAGGGATATACATGTGACTGAAAATTTCATACTCCCATGAAACTTCTTCCTTCAGAGGAATCCGGGTCAATCCACCTAGGGTGAGTGCAACTTGAGTACGATATGGTAATATGAAGACCATCTAGTGGTGCCATTGTCTGTACTGGGATACAATTGAAAACAAAGCCATATACCAAGATCAATCACATCTTTCTGTTAGTCAAATGTTATGAATTTAATCATATTGTAATGTAATCCCTGGCCTTAATAGATGCATTTTGGACAATAGCGTCTTTGCTTTTTTTTCTTTTTTTTCACTCTTGATCACCCCAAACAAGGCATATTGCCACATGAACGTAAGGAACTACTATTTGGAACCCTGTCCATAGGGGCACTATATAAGGAGTTGAGCAGCAAGATTTCTGTTCATATTACATTTAAAATTCTGCATGTCATAGAAGCAGGAAGCAGGGAGGGAATTCCAATGTTTAGCAGTCCGAGGAAAAAAGTTATCAGAAGAAACTTTTCGGCATTAGTAGACCTTTACTGTGAATAGATGGGAGTTTGCTGCTAAACGGGTTTGTTGAGTGGATGCATATTGAGATGGGGTACAAGTGTAATGTACAATACATTAAAATATTTATAAAACAGGCATAGGAGTGCAATATTACGGTGATGGGACAGGAGTTGGAGCTTAGTTGATAGTATGGGGCCTATTGGAGACTCTTTTTGTGAACCCTGTCTAAGAGGGTGATACTAATGGTAGATGAACCAACCTAGATGTGGCAATAATATTTACTCCATGCGAATGGAGGTTTACTACTGATCATTACGTTATTTTCTCACTGCCCATAGTGCACTCATTAATCCTTAATAAATGGTTACTTTCTTGTTAAAAAAACATCCTCTTCTATTTTATTTTATGTCTTTTTTATTATTCCCTAGACACTGTGTTTATCTGCTATACGATAAATAGTTCTATTTCTATCACATGGGAATGCAGGAAAACATCGCCCTTTCTGCATTCTGAACCCTTTCGAAAACAAATCCCCCCCCCCAATTTATCGGAGAGGGACCTATGTTTTCAGTGGCGTCTGTGTGTCCGTCCATGCGTTCGTTAAATTGCCAGATAACCGTCCATTAGTTTTTCCTGAAATTTTGCCACAAATTGTATTTCATTAAATAGATGTGCACAGTAAAAAAATATTTGCAAAGCCTTCTGCTGCATCCACAGGGGCTCAAAAGAGGTAAAAAAAATACCCAAAAAATGACACATTTTGCCCCATAACTTTTGATCTATCCATTAGATTTTCCTAAAACTTGCAAAAATTGTGAAGCCCATTCTTAATATAAATCTAGTAAAGGTGACACTGACAAAATTCTGTTTTGCGCCCCTAGGGACTTTAAGTGCAAAAAACGCCCCTTTTTGTGGCTCTTTTTTTCATATTTCTCAATAAAAACTTGATATGTCTGACTATATAGTGGTTTTCCACGGTGGTCAACTCAAATATACATGTGTTAAGGCCATAAATTGCACCGTTATCCATTTACATTGGGATTCAGCATCCCCAGGGGCTCAAAAGAGGTCAAAAATGCCCCCAAATCTTGTTCCTTATATTTTCATTGGATCGGTCTTTTTTTTGTTACAATTTTCAATACAAATATGTTTATATATGGAATTCATTTTGTTCTGTTTGTTAAGGTTGTCATTATTAGTACTCGCATAAAACTTTAAATATTCAGGCAAAGATAAAAGTGTATATATATATATATATATATATATATATATATATATATATATATATATATATATATATATATATATATATATATATATATATACTGGTTGAATATAAATGGTGTTGTCCGGGAATATTTACTGTTATTTTTACCATCCCCTTCTGTTTTCAAGTTTTTTTATCATGACGTCATATATGACGTATATAGTATATGTGTATAGATATATATAATCTGCTATAACGTCATATATGACGTAATGTGATCAGACAATCAAACAGACGGGAATACGGATTTATTATAATATAAACATATTTTCATCATATAACATGTGAAAGCCTATGCAATACTCTGCCCTCATTAATCGCCAACCAGAGTGATAATACCGAAACTGTTATCATTCTGATTGATGACTAATGAAGGTAGGTATCGCACAGGCTTTCACATATTGCCCGATGAAAATATGTGCATGGAAAACGTTTGGATGATTTAATGGGATTTTTTTATAGAAAGACTAGCAGGCTCTCGGCGTTGCCCGGTCGTAAAATATGCTGGAATATTATATTTTAATTCATACAGATTTCATGTTTATTATTATAGAGCCAATACTCTGTCGATTATAATATTGTACCCAATAGATAGTAATGATTTCAAAAGTAAAAAAAAAAGCTAGAATCGAAACAAAAACATGCAGCTGTCCAGCTTTGTCAATTAGCGTATGACCTAAATCCATACGTATACACAAGTAACTAAAAACGTTGTTTAACGTATAACTGTTAAATTAGCGCGTGCGCAGAAAGAAATGGGGATAATCGACATACGCCGTTTTTCAAAGGAATATGCAAATTAGTTAACCTTTATTTAGTCTCTTGTATATCCATGACTGAGTTTATTAAGAAGTTCGTTTTAATCATTTTTAAATAGATAAAGTAGGCTTTTAATATCATTGTCAGAACAGAAGTCAACTTTATCGGTATATAGATAAGCGGTTTTTCATTTTCTAATATCTAATTTAACAAGGCCGATAACCATTAGTCGCATGCTCTCGTGTAATGAATGAATGCATGAATGACATGAAATTCTTAAAGATAAACTAAAATGACCGAAAAATGGGCTGAAATGACTTAAATAAATAAAAAGTAAATGACTTAAAATGACTTTAATGAACTTAGGGATGAAATGAATGACCTTAAGAATGACTTGAATGCTTAAAAAATAACTGGAATCCTTCAAAAACAACTTGAATGATCTGGAGAATGACTTGAATGGCTTTGAGACTGATTGGTTTTGAAGTCGGTGATCATTTTTCATTAAATTAATACAGAAAAGTGATCTCTCCCTTTATATCACAAAGTACAGCATGTAGTAAGAACAGATACTACACTTTGATCTTAACCAAAAGGCCAAGAAAAGGGTATTTATTTGCTCCCCCACCGAGCAAATTAGGCACAAGGCCGATTTTTAATGTGAGGAGTGAAGGGGAAATAGGGACCAGCTCCTCGGGGAGTAGGGGAGCTGAATAGTGACAATTGGTATGAAGGGTTGCCCCTACATTGACCAAGGTCTTATATGTGGGGTTTCCCCCACATATGGTCTTTGCTTGCAGTATCTGCCGGAACAGATACTACACTTTGATCTTGGCCAAGAAAAGACTATTTATTTGCTCCCTCGCCGAGCAAATTAGGCACAAGGCCGATTTTTAATGTGAGGAGTGAAGGGGAAATGGGGACCAGCTCCCCGGGGAGTAGGGGAGCTGAATAGTGACAATTGGTATGAAGGGTTGCCCCTACATTGATCAAGGTCTTATATGTGGGGCTGTCCCCACATATGGTCTTTGCTTGCAGTATCTGCCGGAACAGATACACTTTGATCTTGGCCAAAAGGCAAGCACAAAAGTGTTACGGACAGACCGACCGACGACGGACCGACCGACGGAATGACTTATAGAGTCACTTGCACGCGACTAATAGATCCTTCATCTCCCAACACTAATTTATTGCATCCTTGCAAAATATAGTCAACCAAGAATGTGTGAAGTGTTTTCTGAACGAATTCGCCCAGAATTATATAAATAAGGAAGGCTCTATAGATTGACTAAACAGAGGATCGCTCCACTGTGATCAGGAGAGGATTGTAATGGCTGTCTAAAAATCAAGGCTTAATGACCAGTTCTTTTAAAGTCTCTGTTACATACGGGTGCATATACTGAACCCAATACGTGTCTTTAAACGTATGTACAATATACATGCAGTGAACGTATATGTATAATAATATACAGTGCAATAAAATATGTCCGTTCGATAAGGGACTGCTAACTTCAGTTCGCTGAGGTTTGTACTCGACTTGAAACTCTGTAATACAGATATTTCCAATTTTGATTCAATTATCACAAGACGACTTCTTGTTGGTCCACCGACTAAGTCGAATTTGGACCTTAGAATTCACTCTCATCTGTTCATCCGTTCGTCCTCAAAATTCTCAATAACTACTCATTACATTTTTCTGAAATTTTGCATGAAGTTACAGCTACCCAAGGAAGGAAATGTAACATTTTCGTATTTTTTATAAAAATTCTGTTTGCGTCACAAAGGGGTCAAAAGGGGCCAAAATGGCCAAAAATAGCACTTTTCGGAATATAGAATCTTTTCCGACCGTTAGATTTTGCTGAAAATTTCCCAAAAGCAAGATCACATCAATATACATCTGGAAACATAATATTTGACCCTGGAAAAAATCTGTGGCTTGAGCCCCAGGCTGTTCTAGGGGTGAAAAACGCACCTTTTGGAGCTAATTTTTATTTTTCTCCTAAAATTCGAGGTATCAGTCGGGGGACCATATAGTTTTTGGCTTATTACACTTTAAATCTCTTTTATTTCCATTCCACGTCCTCATATAATTGGTATCATAATTTCAAGTCTGTATTAGTTTTTTGTTTACATCTTGGCCGTAACGTCCTCTTGGCCTCCCAGGACGTAAAGTGAATATCTACCACCAAGCGAGTTATTCGGAAATTAAAAATCAACTCCCCCTCGATCCGGTCGTTAACTTAATATCATAAAATACTTCTTTGTTCTAAAACTTTAATTCGCCATCTTTTACATTTACAAATAAGTTTGTTGGTATTTCAACTTTATTATTGTTATCATTCAACCCGGTTCGACTGCCATTATTATAAATTTAGCCATATTGTTTTTGTTATGAATTCCGTTCTTGTCAAATGTTTCTATTTTTTTTTTTACTCAAATATCTCAAACTACAATGTACAGACATGCATATTTCGTTAGCTAACCTATTCGCTGGCTAATTGTAAAGCTTTTCCACTGTCACACCATACTATACCAGAAAGAACAGTTGGGAATAAGTCATACACCATCCACTTTGACTACGTAGTTTCTACAGCTATGTAACTTGAAAACGGAGCTATTAAACTGATATAGTGATATACAAGGAGAAAGAAGCAACCTTAGTTAATGTCCCCAATGTTGATGATAGATAAACAGAGCTGAGATGGAAAAGATAATGAAATACCAAGGTTTAGTGTACGACATGAAAAGAAACTGGAATTTAAGGCAGATCTCCAGCATTCCAGTAATTATAAGAGCAACCAGACTCGTGAAAAAGAATTAAAAAAAAAACACCTGGCAAATATATCAGAGGAACCAAATGCAAGAGAGATTCAAATAATTAAACAAAAAAAATTGCACTTAAAAAAGACGATTAGAAACTTAAAATATTTCTCTCCATTATCAGCCAGACATAAATGATTAAAATAAATTAATAGGGACTTTCCTATGGAAATAATTTCATAAGAAATTATTATTATTCAATGAGAATTTAATGAGTACTGTCTTATTACAGAATTTAATAGGCACTCTTTGAATGATAATTTAATGATAATTTTTATCGAAAGATAATTTAATGAACCCCTTTTTATTGAATGATAATTTAATCGTAATTTCTCATCGAATTATAATTTAATGAACATCTTATTATTGAATGATAATTGATTGAGCATTTTATTATTGAAAAATAATTTAATAGGCACTTAATAGGAATGATAATTTAATGGCAATTTCTTAACGAAAGATAATTTAATGGCATTTTCTTATTGAAAGACAATTTAATGGTAATTTCTTATCAAAATATAATTTAATGGGCACTTAGTGAGTGGCAATTTAAGGGTAATTTCTTATCGAAAGATAAAGGGCATTCCAGCTTCCAGTTTCTGGAAATTTTTCCAGAATTTGCCATAGATAGGTGCTTTAGTTAAAATTGTATTTATGTAGATTAAATCCGTCAAATAATTTTTTTGGTTTCGTTTTTTTTATTTGATCTGCAGCCATTTTCTTTCTAATAGATCATGTTTTTAGATTGTTTTAGTGTTTGCATTTTTTTTTCTCATGTCCGTATTTTATTTATTTTAATTCTTTACAAACTTGGCGTTTATTCTAACATTTGTATCCGTTTCTGCTTGACAATTATTTAAAGATTAATATCTTTTTTGTTTACTTCTTGATTTCTTCGAGTTTTTTTTATTCTTATTTTTCGTTATTAATTATTTCTTTCTTTTCTCCCTTATTTCCGCCATTTTTCATTTTCCTTCTTTGTCATTTCCCGACAATTATTTATTCATTTGCATCAATTTTTCACCCTCATTTCTTCGCTGTTTTTTTACTTGGAATTTATTTAATTCATCCTTATTTCTGATGCATTTTTTTCTTGGGTGCAATGTCAACAAGAGGGCGTGCTTTGCCTAAAGATATATATACGGAGAGAGAGAGAGAGAGAGAGAGAGAGAGAGAGAGAGAGAGAGAGAGGGGGAGAACCGACTGCCGTCTTGGCAGTCATGTTTCGATCCCAGCTTGTGACAATTGCTGGTCTATTCGCACTGAAGAGCTGTATTACAGCATAACGGTTTACCTGTGGATGACTATAAATGCTCCCTTTCATGGGTTGAGGATGTTGGGGAGTGAAATAAACTACTACTTGCATATAACGCGATGCTCTTTGTAAATAAATGCAGTTTACGGCATTTGAACAATGTTGGTCATTGTAATTTAACATAGCTACTTAGATGTATTTCATATAGCACAGAAGTTAGAAGCGCCAACTACCATCTCGGCAGTAAAGTCTCTATCTAAGCCTGAGGCAGTTGCTAGTCTAGCCGCACTGAAAAGCTATGATACAGTCTGTTTCTAGAATATACTACGATTATACTAGAATACCAGCGGTGTACACGGTCGTCTAGTAAACGAGCTACTTCTCGCTGATTTGACTGGTGACATCATAACTTTGTGATATCATCCACTCTACCCGGTTAATTACAAATTTATGTTTCAATGTATGGGGTCATCGTTTTGTTACAAAATCCCTATGACGTCATAATTATGAACAGGAACAAAACAAGATAACAAATAAGCAAAATCCACAGAGTTCCAGTAGTGTATATCTGTTATGTAGTTGTGGAACCGAGAAATTATCTGTTATTTATCTGTCTGTCGATCTATCTACATATCTGTGTGTATCTATCAATCTAACTCAATCTGGTTATCTATCAAACTGGTGATGGAAAACAAGGGATGAGATGTGAAGCTATGTTTTGATAAAAGTTGTCAAAACATTATTGAGGTTTAAAATGGCCAAGTTGCACCGGAAGTTCTAAAAATAGTTGACTAATAGGACATTGTTGTCTCGTGATCAGGTTAGTTAGGCATAGTTGAAATTGAAATGCGAACGTAAAGAAGAGCAGACGGGTTAACGGTTGTCTCCCCTCTCCCTTAGGAGGGAGATGATGTGTCTCAAAATTGGAGGTTAGAATAAACCACAAGTAAAGATCCTCACTGTCCATTCTTCTGCGTTCAACACGTGGAAAGTGAATAAAAACTAATATAAAACCAATCATCGCTTTGGAGTGAAATGCATTCGCTCAAACAAGTTTCCAGCTTTCCTCTAAGAAAAGATGAAACCCAGGTGGACCATAAGATCAAAGACGCAGTTAAAAAAGGTATGTCGAATACATGTTTGACACACACACACACACACACACACACACACACACACACACACACACACACGCACGCACGCGCGCGAACATTTAGACGATCACGGAATGAATTCCAATAGGTCACAAATATAATTTGGATTAAGATAGCGAGGAGCCACTAGACAGAGAATAGTGACAAGTACACGCACTCAAACCCCACAACGTAACATGTTTTCGAGTTGCCTTTGATCCTTGGTAATAGAAAACAAACATTATTCACATATAATTTTCTGGACTACTGGAAACAATGTTTAAATACAATGATGACATACGTATACATTTAGAATAAAACGATTACGTATGTGGATAATAAATAAAACATGGTTATTATTAAATAATTATTTATAGACCTCTGTTTGGAGGGACACCTTTAAGAGAAATGATATAAGCCGTCTAATCTAAGCTAAATGTATAGTTCCTGTTCAAAAGATCTGTTGAACACTGTTCATACAGTTGACTATATATTGTCTGTTTTATATGAAATAAATAGGTTTTATTTCTCGGCTTGTCACGTAGCTGTTGAAGTTGGTCAATTGATTAGCGTTCTTCTATTTAAGTTGAAAGTGACTTGTGTCTGAGTGTTCAAACTGCGTAATCAGTTGAACGGTTATCTATCAAACTGATTTTTCTATTAGGAAGAAATATATAATTATGTGAATAATAATTTAAAAATATTTATTATATAATATATATACGTATATATATATATTGTATATTATATATACATATATATATATTGTATGTAATATATATATTGTATATAATATATATATATATATATTATATAATATTAAATTTATTTATACAAACATTGATGGCCACATATGTGCATACGTGTTTCTGTAATCAACCGCGTTGGGGGATTACGTCTTCAGGCCAAGAATTATCGTCGAGAACACTTGGCCTGAAGACGTAATCCTCCAACGCGGGTGATTACAGAAACATGTGTGCACATATGTAGTCATCAATGTTTGTATTAATAAATTTAATATACCTGCTCTGTTCACTCATTGAGCACTCTTTGGTAGACACATGTTGTTTCATTGGATGTACTTCTAGGAAACTAAAATCTACTGGCTAAATATATAATATATATTGTATATAATATATATATATATTATATATATATTTATATTGTATATATATAGCGTGTATATATATATATTGTATATATATTGAATATATATATATATATTGTATATATATATATATTGTATGTATATATATATATATTGTATGTATATATATATATTTTATGCATATGTATATATATTGTATATATATATTGTATATATATTGTGTGTATATATATATTGTATATATATATTGTATATATATTGTATATATATATATATATTGTATATACATATATTGTATATATTGTATATATATATTGTGTATATATATATTGTATATATATATTGTATATATATATATATTGTATATATATATATTGTATATATATTGTATATATATTGTATATATATATTGTATATATATATTGTATATATATATTGTGTATATATATATTGTATATATATTGTATATAGATATTGTATATATATATATTGTATATATATATTGTATATATATATTGTATATATATATATATATTGTATAGATATATATTGTATATATATATATATATTGTATATATATATATATTGTATAGATATATATTGTATATATATATATTGTATATATATATTGTATATATATATTGTATATATATATTGTATATATATATATTGTGTATATATATACATATATTGTATATAATATATACATATATTATATATAATATATATATATTGTATATAATATATACATATATTATATATAATATATATATATATTGTATATAATATATATATTGTATATAATATATATATATTGTATATAATATATATTGTATATAATATATATTGTATATAATATATATTCTATATAATATATATTCTATATAATATATATATATATTGTATATAATATATATATATTGTATATAATATATATATTGTATATAATATATATATATATGTTGTATATAATATATATATTGTATATAATATATATATATATGTTGTATATAATATATATATGTTGTATATAATATATATATATATATGTTGTATATAATATATATATATGTTGTATATAATATATATATATGTTGTATATAATATATATATATGTTGTATATAATATATATATATGTTGTATATAATATATATATGTTGTATATAATATATATATATGTTGTATATAATATATATATGTTGTATATAATATATATATATGTTGTATATAATATATATATATGTTGTGTATAATATATATATATGTTGTATATAATATATATATATTGTATATAATATGTATATATTGTATATAATATGTATATATTGTATATAATATTGTATATATTGTATATAATATTGTATATAATATATATATATTGTATACAATATATGTTGTATATAATATATGTTGTATATAATATATGTTGTATATATATATTGTATATAATATATGTTGCATATAATATATGTTGTATATAATATATATTGTATATAATAAATATATAAATATATTTAATATAATAAATATATATTTTATGATATATATATATAAATATTTTATATAATAAATATATATTTTATGATATATATATAAATATTTTATATAAATATATTATATAATAAATATATATTTCATGATATATATAAATATTTTATATAATAAATATATATTTTATGATATATATATAAATATTTTATATAATAAATATATATTTTATGCTATATATATATAAATATTTTATATAGTAAATATATATTTTATGATATATATATATGTTATATAATAAATATATATTTTATGATATATATATATAAATATTTTATATAGTAAATATATATTTTATGATATATATATATGTTATATAATAAATATATATTTTATGATATTTATATATATAAATATGTTATATAATAAATATGTATTTTATGATATATATATATATATATAAATATATTTTATATAATATTTACATGGGGGTCACCACTTATCAAGGCCCAGAGGTCACTCGGGGTAAGGGTTATTGCGTATACAGTAACCAATGAGATAGTATTGTAGTAATCATTAGTATTGAAGATTTGATAGAGTGTCTTACTTAAGGGGGCGGTTTGTCAGGAATTTGTTTATGTTGGACTTGAAGACATCCAAGTTGTATTCAGGTGGGAAACAGGCAAACGGGAGAGAGTTCCACAATCGTGCACTTCTGAGAAAGAAGCTCTGCTCATGGAATCTACGTTTGGATTTAGGCACAGATAAAGTGTGGGGAAAATTATTATATAATATGCTATATAATATATATTATATAATGGTATATAGTATATACTATAAAATATGATATCATACTATAAATATATTCCACATTATATAATGAATATATATATATAAAGTATATAATATATACATTGCATAATATATCTTATATAATATAATATAATGTATAATAATATACATATAATACATATATATCATAATATATATAATAAACATATATCATAATGAATATGTATATTATATATATATATATATATATATATATATATATATATATATTATATATATATATATATATATATATTATATATAGGAAAACAATAGGAATGGAAATGAAGTCACAAAAACTATATATTGGTAAATATAGATGGGTTCATTTATTCAATAAGTGAATACAAACAATTAGTTGGGAGATAGAAGGGACTCTTATGCCAAGGCATTTCGAAGCATAATGCTTCTCATCAGAAGAGTAGAGAACATGCTAGGTAACATAGTGGGATGCCGCGACGATGATGATTATGATGATGATCACAACTAGAACGATCTGTAGAAATTCCCCGGAATGAGAAAAATATTTAATAAACAAATTTGTTTTGATAAAACTAATATTTGTTCGTGGATAACACGAAAATATTAGTTATCGGAAGAGAAAAACTAATAATATGCAGTAAATATGAATTTATTAAGATTTCTATAAAAATAATGTCCTTTGTATTTGAAATATAGAACTGACCTAAATGAGATGAATTAATAAATATTAATAAATACTCAGAAAAGTATATTGTGCTACATAGTTCAATACAAATAATACAACAACCGTGTATGAGAATATCTTTAATTAATTTTTCCAGTCCACCATTTCGTGGCAGACAATGAAGAATTTTTCCCCTGAATCTTTTGCATGTTCCCCGTTCTTTACATTACATTTTGCTTTCGTGTGGAATCGCTGCATGTCGAAATTACTAGGAGTTCCTTTCTCACGTCATTAAAACAACGATTATATATTATGATATTCGAAAACAAAGATTATATATTATGATATTTGAAAACAATGATTATATATTATGATATTTGAAAACAATGATTATATATTATGATATTTGAAAACAATGATTATATATTATGATATTTGAAAATGATTATATATTATGATATTCGAAAATGATTATATATTATGATATTCGAAAACAACGATATTATATTATGATATTCGAAAAAATGCTTATATATTATGATATTTGAAAACAATGATTATATATTATGATATTCGCAAAAAACGATTATATATTATGATATTTGAAAACAACGATTATATATTATTATATTTGAAAACAATGATTATATATTATGATATTTGAAAACAATGATTATATATTATGATATTCGAAAACAACGATTATATATTATGATATTTGAAAACAACGATTATATATTATGATATTTGAAAACAACGATTATATATTATGATATTTGAAAACAATGATTATATATTATGATATTTGAAAACAATGATTATATATTATGATATTTGAAAACAACGATTATATATTATGATATTTGAAAACAACGATTATATATTATGATATTTGAAAACAACGATTATATATTATTATATTTGAAAACAATGATTATATATTATGATATTTGAAAACAATGATTATATATTATGATATTCGAAAACAACGATTATATATTATGATATTTGAAAACAACGATTATATATTATGATATTTGAAAACAACGATTATATATTATGATATTTGAAAACAACGATTATATATTATGATATTTGAAAACAATGATTATATATTATGATATTTGAAAACAATGATTATATATTATGATATTCGCAAACAACGATTATATATTATGATATTTGAAAACAACGATTATATATTATTATATTTGAAAACAATGATTATATATTATGATATTTGAAAACAATGACTATATATTATGATATTCGAAAACAACGATTATATATTATGATATTTGAAAACAACGATTATATATTATGATATTTGAAAACAACGATTATATATTATGATATTTGAAAACAACGATTATATATTATGATATTTGAAAACAACGATTATATATCATGATATTTGAAAACAATGATTATATATTATGATATTTGAAAACAACGATTATATATTATGATATTTGAAAACAATGATTATATATTATGATATTTGAAAACAACGATTATATATTATGATATTTGAAAACAATGATTATATATTATGATATTTGAAAACAATGATTATATATTATGATATTTGAAAACAATGATTATATATTATGATATTTGAAAACAATGATTATATATTATGATATTTGAAAACAATGATTATATATTATGATATTCGAAAACGATTATATATTATGATATTCGAAAATGATTATATATTATGATATTCGAAAATGATTACATATTATTATATTCGAAAACAATGATTATATATTATGATATCCGAAAACAATTATATATTATGATATTCGAAAATGATTATACATTATGATATTCGAAAATGGTTATATATTATGATATTCGAAAATGGTTATATATTATGATATTCGAAAATGGTTATATATTATGATATTCGAAAACAATGATTATATATTATGATATTCGAAAGAAATGATTATATATTATGATATTCGAAAAAAATGATTATATATTATGATATTCGAAAACAATGATTATATATAATGATATTTGAAAACAATGATTATATATTATGATATTCGAAACTGATTATATATTATGATATTCGAAAATGATTATATATTATGATATTTTAAAACAATGATTATATATTATGATATTTGAAAACAATGATTATATATTATGATATTTGAAAACAATGATTGTATATTATGATATTCGAAAACAATGATTATATATTATGATAGTCGAAAACAATGATTATATATTATGATATTCGAAAACAATGATTATATATTATGATATTCGAAAACAATGATTATATATTATGATATACGAAAACAATGATTATATATTATGATATACGATAACAATGATTATATATTATGATATTCGAAAACAATGATTATATATTATGATATTCGAAAACAATGATTATATATTATGATATTCGAAAACAATGATTATATATTATGATATTTGAACACAATGATTATATATTATGATATTTGAAAACAATGATTATATATTATGATATTCGAAAACAATGATTATATATTATGATATACGAAAACAATGATTATATATTATGATACTTGAAAACAATGATTATATATTATGATATTCGAAAACAATGATTATATATTATGATATTCGAAAACAATGATTATATATTATGATATTCGAAAACAATGATTATATATTATGATATTCGAAAATGATTATATATTATGATATTCGAAAATGATTATATATTATGATATTCGAAAACAACGATATTATATTACGATATTCAAAAAAATGCTTATATATTATGATATTTGAAAACAATGATTATATATTATGATATTCGAAAACAATGATTATATATTACGATATTCGAAAACAATTATTATATATTATGATATTCGAAAATGATTATATATTATGATATTCGAAAATGATTATATATTATGATATTCGAAAACAATGATTATATATTATGATATTAAAACCCAATGATTATATATTATGATATTCAACACCAATGATTATATATTATGATATTCGAAAACAATGATTATATATTATGATATTCGAAAACAATGATTATATATTATGATATTTGAAAACAATGATTATATATTATGATATTCGAAAACAATGATTATATATTATGATATTCGAAAACAATGATTATATATTATGATATTCGAAAACAATGATAATATATTATGATATACGAAAACAATGATTATATATTATGATATTTGAAAACTATGATTATATATTATGATATTTTAAAACAATGATTATATATCATGATATTCGAAAACAATGATTATATATTATGATACTTGAAAACAATGATTATATATTATGATACTTGAAAACAATGATTATATATTATGATATTCGAAAACAATGATTATATACTATGATATTCGAAAACAATGATTATATATTATGATATTTGAAAACAATGATTATATATTATGATATTCGAAAATGATTATATATTATGATATTCGAAAATGATTATATATTATCATATTCGAAAACAATGATTATATATTACGATATTCGAAAACAATTATTATATATTATGATATTCGAAAATGATTATATATTATGATATTCGAAAATGATTATATATTATGATATTCGAAAACAATGATTATATATTATGATATTAAAACCCAATGATTATATATTATGATATTCAACACCAATGATTATATATTATGATATTCGAAAACAATGATTATATATTATGATATTTGAAAACAATGATTATATATTATGATATTTGAAAACAATGATTGTATATTATGATATTCGAAAACAATGATTATATATTATGATATTCGAAAACAATGATTATATATTATGATATACGAAAACAATGATTATATATTATGATAATTGAAAACAACGATTATATATTATGATATTTTAAAACAATGATTTTTATATATAATGATATTCGAAAACAATGATTATATATTATGATACTTGAAAACAATGATTATATATTATGATACTTGAACACAATGATTATATATTATGATATTCGAAAACAATGATTATATATTATGATAGTCGAAAACAATGATTATATATTATGATATTCGAAAACAATGATTATATATTATGATATTCGAAAACAATGATTATATATTATTATATACGAAAACAATGATTATATATTATTATATACGATAACAATGATTATATATTATGATATTCGAAAACAATGATTATATATTATGATATTCGAAAACAATGATTATATATTATGATATTCGGAAACAATGATTATATATTATGATATTTGAACACAATGATTATATATTATGATATTTGAAAACAATGATTATATATCATGATATTCGAAAACAATGATTATATATTATGATATTTGAAAACAATGATTATATATTATGATACTTGAAAACAATGATTATATATTATGATATTCGAAAACAATGATTATATATTATGATATTCGAAAACAATGATTATATATTATGATATTCGAAAACAATGATTATATATTATGATATTCGAAAATGATTATATATTATGATATTCGAAAATGATTATATATTATGATATTCGAAAACAACGATATTATATTACGATATTCGAAAAAATGCTTATATATTATGATATTTGAAAACAATGATTATATATTATGATATTCGAAAACAATGATTATATATTACGATATTCGAAAACAATTATTATATATTATGATATTCGAAAATGATTATATATTATGATATTCGAAAATGATTATATATTATATTCGAAAACAATGATTATATATTATGATATTAAAACCCAATGATTATATATTATGATATTCAACACCAATGATTATATATTATGATATTCGAAAACAATGATTATATATCATGATATTCGAAAACAATAATTATATATTATGATATTTGAAAACAATGATTATATATTATGATATTTGAAAACAATGATTATATATTATGATATTCGAAAACAATGATTATATATTATGATATTCGAAAACAATGATTATATATTATGATATTCGAAAACAATGATAATATATTATGATATACGAAAACAATGATTATATATTATGATATTTGAAAACAACGATTATATATTATGATATTTTAAAACAATGATTATATATCATGATATTCGAAAACAATGATTATATATTATGATACTTGAAAACAATGATTATATATTATGATACTTGAAAACAATGATTATATATTATGATATTCGAAAACAATGATTATATATTATGATATTCGAAAACAATGATTATATATTATGATATTTGAAAACAATTATTATATATTATGATATTCGGAAACAATGATTATATATTATGATATACGAAAACAATGATTATATATTATGATATACGATAACAATGATTATATATCATGATATTCGAAAACAATGATTATATATTATGATATTCGAAAACAATGATTATATATTATGATATTTGAAAACAATGATTATATATTATGATATTTGAAAACAATGATTATATATCATGATATTCGAAAACAATGATTATATATTATGATATTTGAAAACAATGATTATATATTATGATACTTGAAAACAATGATTATATATTATGATATTCGAAAACAATGATTATATATTATGATATTCGAAAACAATGATTATATATTATGATATTCGAAAACAATGATTATATATTATGATATTCGAAAATGATTATATATTATGATATTCGAAAATGATTATATATTATGATATTCGAAAACAACGATATTATATTATGATATTCGAAAAAATGCTTATATATTATGATATTTGAAAACAATGATTATATATTATGATATTCGCAAACAACGATTATATATTATGATATTTGAAAACAACGATTATATATTATTATATTTGAAAACAATGATTATATATTATGATATTTGTAAACAATGATTATATATTATGATATTCGAAAACAACGATTATATATTATGATATGCGAAAACAACGATTATATATTATTATATTTGAAAACAATGATTATATATTATTATATTCGAAAACAATGATTGTATATTATGATATTCGAAAACAATTATTATATATTATGATATGTTAAAACAATTATTATATATTATGATATTCGAAAACAGTGATTATATATTATGATATTTGAAATCAATGATTATATATTATGATATTTTAAAACAATTATTATATATTATTATATTCGAAAACAATGATTATATATTATGATATTCGAAAACAATGATTATATATTATGATATTCGAAAACAATGATTATATATTATGATATTCGAAAACAATGATTATATATTATGATATTCGAAAACAATGATTATATATTATGATATTCGAAAACAATGATTATATATTATGATATTCCAAAACAACGATTATATATTATGATATTCGAAAACAACGATTATATATAATGATATTTGAAAACAACGATTATATATTTTGATATTCGAAAACAATGATTATATATTATGATATTCGAAAACAATGATTATATATTATGATATTCGAAAACAATGATTATATATTATGATATTCGAAAACAATGATTATATATTATGATATTCCAAAACAACGATTATATATTATGATATTCGAAAACAACGATTATATATAATGATATTTGAAAACAACGATTATATATTTTGATATTCGAAAACAATGATTATATATTATGATATTCCAAAACAACGATTATATATTATGATATTCGAAAACAACGATTATATATTATGATATTTGAAAACAATGATTATATATTATGATATTTGTAAACAATGATTATATATTATGATATTTGAAAACAACGATTATATATTATGATATTCGAAAACAACGATTATATATTATGATATTCGAAAACAATGATAATATATTATGATATACGAAAACAATGATTATATATTATGATATTTGAAAACTATGATTATATATTATGATATTTTAAAACAATGATTATATATCATGATATTCGAAAACAATGATTATATATTATGATACTTGAAAACAATGATTATATATTATGATACTTGAAAACAATGATTATATATTATGATAATCGAAAACAATGATTATATATTATGATATTCGAAAACAATGATTATATATTATGATATTCGAAAACAATGATTATATATTATGATATACGAAAACAATGATTATATATTATGATATACTATAACAATGATTATATATTATGATATTCGAAAACAATGATTATATATTATGATAATCGAAAACAATGATTATATATTATGATATTTGAAAACAATGATTATATATTATGATATTTGAAAACAATGATTATATATCATGATATTCGAAAACAATGATTATATATTATGATATTTGAAAACAATGATTATATATTATGATACTTGAAAACAATGATTATATATTATGATATTCGAAAACAATGATTATATATTATGATATTCGAAAACAATGATTATATATTATGATATTCGAAAACAATGATTATATATTATGATATTCGAAAATGATTATATATTATGATATTCGAAAATGATTATATATTATGATATTCGAAAACAACGATATTATATTATGATATTCGAAAAAATGCTTATATATTATGATATTTGAAAACAATGATTATATTTTATGATATTCGAAAACAATGATTATATATTACGATATTCGAAAACAATTATTATATATTATGATATTCGAAAATGATTATATATTATGATATTCGAAAATGATTATATATTATGATATTCGATAACTACGATTATATATTATGATATTCGAAAACAATGATTATATATTATGATATATGAAAACAACGATTATATATTATGATATTTGAAAACAATGATTATATATTATGATATTCGCAAACAACGATTATATATTATGATATTTGAAAACAACGATTATATATTATGATATATGAAAACAATGATTATATATTATTATATTTGAAAACAATGATTATATATTATTATATTCGAAAACAATCATTATATATTATGATATTTGAAAATAATGATTATATATTATTATATTTGAAAACAATGATTATATATTATTATATTCGAAAACAATGATTATATATTATGATATTTGAAAACAATGATTATATATTATGATATGTTAAAACAATTATTATATATTATCATATTCGAAAACAGTGATTATATATTATGATATTTGTAAGCAATGATTATATATTATGATATTCGAAAACAACGATTATATATTATGATATTCGAAAACAACGATTATATATTATTATATTTGAAAACAATGATTATATATTATGATATTTGAAAACAATGATTATATATTATTATATTCGAAAACAATGATTATATATTATGATATTTGAAAACAATGATTATATATTATGATATGTTAAAACAATTATTATATATTATCATATTCGAAAACAGTGATTATATATTATGATATTTGAAATCAATGATTATATATTATGATATTTGAAAACAACGATTATATATTATTATATTCGAAAACAATGATTATATATTATGATATTCGAACACAATGATTATATATTATGATATTCGAAAACAATGATTATATATTATGATATTCGAAAACAATGATTATATATTATGATATTCGAAAACAATGATTATATATTATGATATTCCAAAACAACGATTATATATTATGATATTCGAAAACAACGATTATATATAATGATATTTGAAAACAATGATTATATATTATGATATTTGAAAACAACGATTATATATTATGATATTTGAAAACAATGATTATATATTATGATATTTGAAAACAATGATTATATATTATGATATTTGAAAACAATGATTATATATTATGATATTTGAAAACAACGATTATATATTATGATATTCGAAAACAATGATTATATATTATGATATTCGAAAACAACGACTATATATTTTGATATTTGAAAACAATGATTATATATTATGATATTTGAAAAAAAAGAATATATATTATGATATTCGAAAACAACGATTATATATTATGATATTAGAAAACAATGATTATATATTATGATATTTGAAAACAATGATTATATATCATGATATTCGAAAACAATGATTATATATTATGATATTTGAAAACAATGATTATATATTATGATACTTGAAAACAATGATTATATATTATGATATTCGAAAACAATGATTATATATTATGATATTCGAAAACAATGATTATATATTATGATATTCGAAAACAATGATTATATATTATGATATTCGAAAATGATTATATATTATGATATTCGAAAATGATTATATATTATGATATTCGAAAACAACGATATTATATTATGATATTCGAAAAAATGCTTATATATTATGATATTTGAAAACAATGATTATATTTTATGATATTCGAAAACAATGATTATATATTACGATATTCGAAAACAATTATTATATATTATGATATTCGAAAATGATTATATATTATGATATTCGAAAATGATTATATATTATGATATTCGATAACTACGATTATATATTATGATATTCGAAAACAATGATTATATATTATGATATATGAAAACAACGATTATATATTATGATATTTGAAAACAATGATTATATATTATGATATTCGCAAACAACGATTATATATTATGATATTTGAAAACAACGATTATATATTATGATATATGAAAACAATGATTATATATTATTATATTTGAAAACAATGATTATATATTATTATATTCGAAAACAATCATTATATATTATGATATTTGAAAATAATGATTATATATTATTATATTTGAAAACAATGATTATATATTATTATATTCGAAAACAATGATTATATATTATGATATTTGAAAACAATGATTATATATTATGATATGTTAAAACAATTATTATATATTATCATATTCGAAAACAGTGATTATATATTATGATATTTGTAAGCAATGATTATATATTATGATATTCGAAAACAACGATTATATATTATGATATTCGAAAACAACGATTATATATTATTATATTTGAAAACAATGATTATATATTATGATATTTGAAAACAATGATTATATATTATTATATTCGAAAACAATGATTATATATTATGATATTTGAAAACAATGATTATATATTATGATATGTTAAAACAATTATTATATATTATCATATTCGAAAACAGTGATTATATATTATGATATTTGAAATCAATGATTATATATTATGATATTTGAAAACAACGATTATATATTATTATATTCGAAAACAATGATTATATATTATGATATTCGAACACAATGATTATATATTATGATATTCGAAAACAATGATTATATATTATGATATTCGAAAACAATGATTATATATTATGATATTCGAAAACAATGATTATATATTATGATATTCCAAAACAACGATTATATATTATGATATTCGAAAACAACGATTATATATAATGATATTTGAAAACAATGATTATATATTATGATATTTGAAAACAACGATTATATATTATGATATTTGAAAACAATGATTATATATTATGATATTTGAAAACAATGATTATATATTATGATATTTGAAAACAATGATTATATATTATGATATTTGAAAACAACGATTATATATTATGATATTCGAAAACAATGATTATATATTATGATATTCGAAAACAACGACTATATATTTTGATATTTGAAAACAATGATTATATATTATGATATTTGAAAAAAAAGAATATATATTATGATATTCGAAAACAACGATTATATATTATGATATTAGAAAACAATGATTATATATTATGATATTTGAAAACAACGATTATATATTATGATATTCGAAAACAGTGATTATATATTTTGATATTTGAAAACAATGATTATATATTATGATATTTGAAAACACCGAATATATATTATGATATTCGAAAACAACGATTATATATTATGATATTAGAAAACAATGATTATATATTATGATATTTGAAAACAACGATTATATATTATGATATTCGAAAACAATGATTATATATTATGATATTTGAAAACAATGATTATATATTATGATATTTGAAAACAATGATTACATATTATGATATTTGAAAACAATGATTATATATTATGATATTTTAAAACAATGATTATATATTATGATATTCGAAAACAATGATTATATATTATGATATTCGAAAACAATGATTATATATTATGATATTTGAAAACAATGATTATATATCATGATATTCGAAAACAATGATTATATATCATGATATTCGAAAACAATGATTATATATTATGATATTCGAAAACAATGATTATATATTATGATATTCGAAAACAATGATTATATATTATGATATTCGTAAACAATGATTATATATTATGATATTCGAAAACGAAGCTACATCAAAGGGAGGGTACTCTCATATTCTTGTCCAGCATTGCCAGATTGGCCTTTTTTAGGCCAAATTTCACAAATTTGTCCTTTTTTTATGCAGTTTAGCCTTCAAAAATTGTATTAGGCTTTTATGAAAGTGTAACGTGCAGACTAATTAAGAAAGGAACAAGTAGATGCTAACGCCACATTCTCTTGATTTACATTAAAATGTGTTTTCATTGAAACTTCCGTCTACATTGTGGTTTTGGATATTGGCAGGCGACCCTGGGAATAGAAACATCCGATGGGTTGCACACATTCAAATGGATTCCATATGAGGAATGTTGAACTTTTCACCATTATCTATTCTGACTCAGAAGTATGGGAGAAGATATCGGTCAAAGGATTGAAACAATAGACAATGGGAAATATTAAACCAGTGGGAAGAGAATTTTTATATAAATAAATCGACACTAAGAAAAAAGATGGCACAGTCAGAGAGAAGCAAGGCTGTCACATTTCTTCACTGTCAATATCTGCACCCACCTTGTGCGCATTCAAAACATCAGTAATAACTTATAATCAGAAGCTGATTGGTCGGTGTGAAATAGAAACAATATATTTTCATATAGATCAACTGTGTTGTGTTTTACTTGCTGTCAGTGTGTATATATTTGTGAACCAGTGACATATGTTAAATATTAATAATTATATAGACTGGCAAGCACATTTTTAACAACTGGTCACAGTGAATATATAACAGTGTTCCTTTTCGGTTATCAAAAAGCATAATTGGCTTTATTGATACCATTACAGACTATGACATAAGCTATTTTGAAGTTAAAATTTTATTTTATTTAATATGTACATTAATTTCTAAATACTGTAGAAAAAGGGATGACCCATGTTTATCTCAAACTATGACTAAAATAACAACTTGCGTTCAATTAATCGTCGCCAATTGATACAGCATTCTTATGATGACCGAACTTATGCATTCATGGCCTTAGTTTCATCTCTTTGTGGCAAATATTGATGTTTTCAGACTAAGAAAGCCACCCCTGTCATAGACGTGCGTCAGAAGTAGAGATGCACCATTGGATTCCTGGCAAAATTGCATTGAAAATGACAGTAACTATGTAGTAAAATGAATTCTGGAGCACAAACGGTCGCTTGTTTTAATTGTGCCACTCCCGTCTTCATAGCTCTTCAACTCTTTAAGTTCAAAAACAGGAGGCTTTAGTATTGAAACGACACTTGTATGTCAAAGCATGCTCTGGAAACTCATGCACAACCATCGTTCATTGAATAGTGGTGACTATGTAGAAAACTAAATTCTGGGGCACAAAAGATCGCTTGCTTTAATTGTACCACTGCCGTTTTCGTAGTAATTTAACTGAGTTTTAAAAAAATAGGTTATAGGCTTTGCTTTTGGAACGACTCTCGTATGATATCTACATTTGTGCCGACTCATTATCAACTAAATAAAACTTTAATAACGAGATCTTTCCGTTCTCATTTCAAATACACTATGTTTACTGGTTTACAAAATAAAGAGGGTTTTACTGATTGTGTACGACAAATTAAGGCACGACAAATGTATGACAAAGCACGTCAACGGTTCCCGCTGTTTGTATATTCGTGTGATATTTAGGCATGTTATTCGAGCAACCTGGGATTCTTATCTTAAAAACAAGAAGCAACCGATTTTAATTTAGATGGACTAGCATGCTAATTTTTTTTTTTTTACTAAAATATTTTTTTTTAAATAAACATTTTTTTTAAGACTGGCTGTCCGAGATTTAGAGAAATTAAATAATTGTTGATATATTTAATTTTCATAGTCATTATTTTTGTAAACTTTTCCTATTAAAAAAATCGCTTTATAAAAAAAAAAAAAAAAAAGAATTCACGATTTTAAAAAGGTAAACAAATATTTTTTTTAACTGAAGGTAATTTTTTTATTCTTTTTATGCTCGACTAATTTTTTTTAAATATTCGCGCAAGTCAAAAAAAGGATTTTAAGTGAAATAAAACAAAAAAAGCTGCAAGAGCAATCTGTCACGTCTTAATTAATTGTCGTGCCTAAATATAATTCTGTACAGAGCAAAAGGAATATATATATATATATATATATATATATATATATATATATATATATATACATATATTAGTATTCAATAATAAATATTTTTAATCATTATCCACATAAATATATGTATCATCCTAATCGCATCATCAATGTATAACTGCTTAGCCAATCGCACAATTCGAACCCTTGAACACAAGTCATTTTAAAACTAAACCTGAATGCTTTAACCAATTAGCTAACAGCTATATGACAAGCCGAGAAATAACCTCTATTTATGTCATACAAAGCGAACAATATAGAGTCAACTTTCTGAACAGTGTTCAACAGATGATGTGAACAGGAACTACACATTTAGCTTAAATTAGACGGCTTATATCATTTCTGTTAAAGGTGTCCATCTGAAAGGGGGCTACAAATAATTATTTAATAAATAAATATTTTAAATTGTTTATAAGCTTTATATTTTATAAAGAAATTGTAGGGATCAACTTGTATGCATTAAAATATTCAATCGATTTCAATGACTATTGGGAAAATTTGTTTCTTGTGGTTTTAGACAGGAAAATATCAGTGTCAACTTTACAAGATATCAGCTGATATATGGCTGTACACGCATATATATATATATATATATATATATATATATATATATATATATATATATATAGCTTAGTGCGTTAGAAGAAAAGAGTGAGTTCAATTCTATAAAGGACAATATAAAGCTCAACAAGTGTCATTGGAGCTTATATAGGAGAACAATAGGAATGGGAAATGAAGTCACAAAATCTATATATTGGTAAATATAGATTGTTTGCAAAAGTTATTAAAAGAGATGGAGAGTACTAGAAATCTGAGGGGACTTGTTATCACTCAGACTCCAGGGAACACCATCGATTATTTTCAGTGATGAATCTCTGATGATGATCTGTGTGAGAACTCCTAATGAATAATAATATTAATTCTGATTTCGTTGAAAAGAGATAGGATTGATTTCCAGAGGATTTCCCTCAATCCCAGCTCCAAACCAGGAGCTTCAAAGATCAAGGGGTTTCCTATGGATGTTGGTGGTACCTACAAATATCAAAGGCCTGAAAGCCGCCTAAAATATCGGGGATTCGTAGTTTGTTCAACTGTCCTTCCAGACGACTTGATACTACTCCTAGCGTACCAACTACGACCGGGATTATTTGTGTTTTAACCTCGTGTATACGCCTTATCTCCAAGGCCAATCGAGCATAATTGCTCCTCGTTCTCCTTCTCTCTCAAATCCCTGTCTCAGGGTCTACAATCTGCCAGTTTTTTAGACTTTGTCAATGACGACCAAATCCGGACGATTATTTTCCAATTGCTTGGTCGTTATGACACTTTTGTTACACCATACCTCTACATTTCCATCCTCACTTGTTCTCATTTCATCAGGCACCTCCTCAAACCACTTTCCAGCATACTTCACCCCAACTTTTTTACAGACCTCCCAATATATCCGGAGTTCCATGCAATCATGTCTTCTGCGGTACTCTCTCTCTCTCTCTCTCTCTCTCTCTCTCTCTCTCTCTCTCTCTGATGATAATATTAATAATAATAATAATATTTTTTTAGTATAACCACGAATAGGCACCACACCAAATAATGAGGTTCAAGGAGGATGGAAAAATCGAGGAGAGAAAGCACTAGCCAGGCCTCCACTGGCTGAGTGAAAAGAGGACTGGGACCTTACTGTCACTCAAATACCAGTCGCCGCCAATGAGAAATCAATGGTAAGCTGCTGTTCGATAATGCAAATTCTTTTGCAAAGGTTATCAAAAGAGGTGGAGAGTACTGGAAGTCTGGGGAAACTTGTTGTCACTCATACTCCAGGGAATACCACAAGTTGTTCTCAAAGAGTAATCTTAATGAGTAAATAATAACTAGCAAGACCCGTGGAAATTCCACAGAATGAGAAATATATTTCATAAACAAATATATTTTTCTAGATCGGGGAATAAAAAGTTTTTGAAAAGAAAAACTAATAACATGCAGCAAATATGAATTAACATTTCTATAAAAATATTGTTTTTAAATTATAATTTTTTTGCTTACACAGGTATGAACTTTTAATGTGGAAATCTAAAGTAAAAAAAAAACTGGTATTCTATGAATACCGTACTTCTCTTTGTTGTGTTCTGCACAATATATCTGAGGTTCTCTCAACAAGTGCACGGGGTCTACGCTTTCAGATAGGCGAAGAACAATAAAAGCGAAAGACGCCAAAAGTGTCATTGTGTATCAATCGACAGTGCAACCTGGTGGAATAAAAAAATAAACCTATCTAAACTTCGAAAAAAAAAACCTATAAGATCTTTAGGAACTGAACATCTTATCTCTGCTGTCTGTAACTGACAGACAGGATATTCGGAATATCATGAAGTCTCACACTCGTAACAGATTAGTGTCCGACTTGAAGGGGGAAGATTTTGAAAGGAGGGGGTCGTCTTATTTTTCTATCCTTTCTGTTTTTAATTTTTTTTTTTTATGTGTTTCCTTTTTTTTAAATATAATTTCCCAGACACTGTGTTTATCTACAACGCGATAAACGGTTCTATTTCTATCACATGGGGGCGTAGGGAAAGAATACTCCTTCTACGTTTTCGATCCTTCAAGATGAATTTTACTAATACCTATCTGAAACAAAATGCCCGAAAGTCTTTTACAATCTTGTTCCTTATATTTTGACTGGATCGATCTTTCTTTTGTTACAATTTTCAATACAAATATGTTTATATGCGAAATCCATTTTGTTCTGTTTGTTAAGGTTGTCATTATTAATACTTGCATAAAACTTAAAATATTTTGACAAAGATACAAGTATTATCATACACACGCTTTTTACATCAAGTAATTGTTTTTTTTTTTTTTGTTTTTTTTTCATATATTTTTTAACTCTTCATCTTCCAACACTCATGTATTAAGCACGTCCTTATCCAAATATAATTTAATAGGGACTTTCCCATCGGAAGATTTTAATCAACGCTATTTTACGGAACGGTTATTTAATGGACATTTTTTATTGAAAGATGATTTATCTGTATTTTCTTATTGTTAATGGGCTCTGTTATTGAAAGATAATTTAAT
This sequence comes from Euprymna scolopes, assembly GCF_053919585.1. Lineage (NCBI taxonomy): Eukaryota > Metazoa > Mollusca > Cephalopoda > Sepiida > Sepiolidae > Euprymna > Euprymna scolopes. The sequence continues at coordinate 164,579,768 of NC_136486.1, forward strand.
GGGCTCTTTTTCATTGAAAGATAATTTAATGGTCTCTTTCTTATTGAAAGATAATTTAATGAGTTCTTTCTTATTGAAAGATAATTTAATGGTCTCTTTTTTATTGAAAGATAATTTAATGGTCTCTTCCTTATTAAAAGATAATGTTCTCTTTCTTATTGAAAGATAATTTAATGGACTCTTTTTTATTGAAAGATAATTTAATGGTCTCTTTCTTATTGAAAGATAATTTAATGGTCTCTTTCTTATTGAAAGATAATTTAATGGTCTCTTTCTTATTGAAAGATAATTTATCTTAACATAATTTATTGATCACGTCCCCATACAAATATAATTATTTAATGACTAACTTCTTATCCCAAAATGATTTTACGGACACCTGTTTATTCAAAGATAATGTAATTGCCACATTGCTAATGCTAACTGTAAAATGCTGTTTTCTCATGTAAAAAAGAAATTCACCCTTTTCTTCTTTATTTCTTAATTTATTTTCTTAATTTAAATTTCAGTTTTTTAATGTTTTTAGTCAGGCATCAAAAATTTAATGGATTTTGCAGTAATTAACCTAAATAAAACAATGTTCAATATTTTCCTTTATATAATGATTAAATTTATCTTGTATTCATTGCTATGAAAATAATAATATAAAAATAATAGTAAGCAAAGAATAGATTTATCTTCAGACGAATACCTGTCCATTAAATATTTGCATAAAGAAGCGGCTATTAAATTATATTTGGATATGGATGGGAACATTGCATTTCATTGTATTATTGAATTATTATTGAGTTATCTTTCAATAAAGAGGCGGTTATCAAACTGTCTATTACATTTTCTTTGAATAAACAGGCGGCCATTAAATTATTTTGGGGTAAGAAATCAGCCATTAAATTTTATTTGCATAAGGATATGATCAATAAATTATATTTAGATAAAGAAGTGGCCATTAAATTATCTTTCAATAAGAAAGAGCCCATTAAACTATCTTTCAATAATAAAAAATAATGTGAAATTAATTTGTGGTTTAAAAATCTAATTGATTTAGTTTGCATATAAATGAATTAGCTGCGTTAAACGAACGAATAAGATGGAGTCAAGTGTTTAACAGCAAAGGGAACAATGCCCAACTTAAGAAGTCGTGCGAATGTCGTTAATTTCTTATTTTCTTACTAGCAGGCTTCCCGACATTGCCCGGTCATAAAATACACATAAATATTATATTTTAATTAATGCAGAATTCTTATTCATTATAAACAGAAATACCGCACATATTAAAGGTAACGTTAAGTTTTTTTTTAAACATCAAGTAAAATAAAACGAAAAAAAAAATGAAACATTTGCACACAAGTATTATGTTTTTTTTTTCTAAATAGTTCGATTCTTGTAAGTAAAAAAAAACATACTCGAGCCGAGATTGAAACTCAAACCTAAAGACAGTGAGTCAAGTACGATAACCATTAGGCTAGCTTGACACGTTCTTTAAAAAACATTTTCAAACCTACTTATTGTTAATATAAGGAATCTGTCATTCGACCGATTCATGCATGCGCATTTGTGAAAACATTTGACAGATAAAAATTCAATTTGTGAAATATTTGACAAACAGATAAAAATTGGTATCCCCACACGTACCAATTTTTCAATTTTGACCCCTTAGAAGCCCTTTTTCCGAATGAAAACCGATTTAAATGTTTTCCACGTGTGTGAATACCCTATATACCAAATTTCAAATCTGTAGTTCAAAAATTCATTGAGTATATAGGTTGAGAAGTGTCTTCACACATTCTCACTTATAGATATATAGATTTGATTAAACTATCTTAAGTATTGATATAATATAAGAAAGAAAAAGTAATATATTAATTTAAAATTAATTTTTAAAAAAAAACTCACGCTAAATTATAACATATCATGGGAGATAACTCACTGCAGGTTAATTTTGAAAACAAAATTTAAAACTTTTTCTTTCTTATTTTATACCAATTATCAAGATTCAAGATATTAAAAATATTTTCAAAATATTTATATGAAACTTAAAAATAGCATCTCGTTAATGAGAATTAGAGATAGCTATTTATAAGGATAACACGTTTTAACAAAGATAGAGAATTGCATCAGCAGTGAGATATCTACTGGATCGTTAGAAGGATCCCACCATTTTCCCAGCGGCCTTGGCAACGGATTTAACGTATGTTTTCCATTTAAGATTAGGAGTAAAGGTCAAGTCCAGAAGCTTGTCAAAACATGAGGCCTCCCCAAGACGAGAACTATTCATTTCAATTGATGCCAGATGGGGATCAGAGCATTGATGATGTAAAGATAAAAGCTTGGTTTTAGATGCATTAAAAGTAACCAGCCACCTCTTTCCCCATTGAACCACTTGCTCAAGATTAGAGGAAAGAGAATCAGAGAGAACTTGGTCGTTTACGGTCTTAGATGTGCTACCGTAGATAGTAGTACCATCAGCATAAATGTCTACGAATGATTTAAGGATGTGATTTGGAAGATCATTAATGTAGATCAGGTGGAAATGCTAAATTCTTCAAAAAGCAAATATATCGATCGTAAAATATGCATAAATATATTTTAAAACTGAGATATGTGAGTGTGTTTTTTCCTAAACAGTTCTCTTTTTGGAAGTAAAAAAAAAATACTCCAGCTGATGTCGAAAAATCAAAACCGAGTAAGTCAATCAAGTATGATAACTATGAGGCCAGCTTGACACGGTCTTTAAAAAGTGTCTTCAAACCTACTTAATCTTAATATAAGGAATCTGTCCTGCGACCGATTCATGCGTGGACATTCGTGAAACAGTTGACTGATGATCCCAAGTACCCAGTTTTAAATTTTGACCCCTTAGCAGCCATTTTTTCCGAATGAAAACCGATTAAAATTTTTCCATATGTCTAAATATCCTATATACAAAATATCCATTCTGTAGATAAAAAAATTCGTTGTATATAGCTTGAGAAGTGTCCTTTCACACACGCATTCTGATTTATATATATATATATATATATATATATATATATATATATATATATATATATATATATATATAATCTGTGTGTTTATGTATCATTTTTGTAAATGTATTTGTTCTATTTTTTCTTGTACCCAGCTTAAATCTTAAATTTCTCAATTCGAAATCTTTTCTCGTTTCTCTTCCCACTCATATCTCACTTTTGTCTAAAATCTTTGATGATGATGATGATGATTAAGTGGCCGTGTTAGGGGAGGAGAACTATATGGGCATCATCGCACAGACTTGTCACAGATAAGCCTCTTAGTAAACAAAAGTAGACTTCATAACCAAAATGTTGTTGGCTCCCCTCCAACCTCTCCCCTTGGCCGCACACAAACCTGCCCCTGAGTCAATCTGCAGTGACAGGCTTAAGATGCAGTGGCAACTGGATTTGAACTTAAAAAAAAAGAAAGAAAATAAATAACACTAAAAACATAAAGATGAAACAAGGTCTGAACGAGAAAGCACGAGACTTGATGGCCGTTCAAAATTTTAATAGACATTTGCATTGTATTCCGCTGGCAACGACTGGCACGTTAAATTAAATATGGCAGCAGCAATGGTAAATGAAAGAAACGAAGAGAGAAGCTTTTTCGAAAATATGAATCTTTTAATTGACCTACATAAGCTCTTTAGAATATATCGTACAGCGGTTCTCGCGCAATCTCTCCCTTTCTCACTCTCTCCTTTAGTGATGGGATAATGCCAATATTTTTTCTTGCATTCTTATACAATTACCAATTCTGTTCTAAATTCGCGATTTCGATATAACTACCGACTCCGATTTTTTTTTTAATTTCTGAAGATAGCTGGGGGTTTTTGGAGGGAGGGTATTAGTCGAATTACAGCAAAATAAAAAAAAAAATATATATATATATATATATATATATATATTGCTTTTTTACAAAAGAGTCGCAACTTATCAAAGCCCAGAGGCCACTCGAGGATAAGGGTTAATGAGTGTACAGTAGTAATCGTTAGTAGCGGGAATTGGGTGAATTGGATTACTTAAGGAGATGGCTCATTAAAAACTTGTTCATGTTGGACTTGCAACAGCACTCCATCCTTGGATGTACTTGGCTCTTATACAGGTAGAGAATTGCATCAGCAGTGAGATATCTACTGGAGCGGTAGAACGATCCCACCATTTTTCCAGCAGCCTTGGACATGGATTTGGTGTACGTGTTCCATCTCAGATTAGGAGTAAAGGTCAGCACTTCTCCTTAAGGCAACACTTAAACAGTTTCGTAAGTATGGGAGCAAGTTCTTGTTGAAGCTTTTTTAACACTATAATTGGGATGCCGTCAGGGCCAGTTGCTTTACTGGAATCAAGGTTCTTGATTAGCTTGGCAACCTCATGCACAGATATTTGTATGTTGCATAGCGTGTTCTGTGTTATAGGAGGAAATATGGGGAGTTGATGGCCTTCGTCGCATAGGGTAGAATTAGCTGCAAAAGTTCTTGGCAAATAGTTTGGCCTTGTCTGATGCTAACGAGATGACCTCAGGTCCATTGGTAATGGTTGGGATAGAACACACACTTCTGTTCAGGATCCTATATGTTATTTGCCAAAACTGGTGGAAACCAAGCCGCTGATCTGCTACTTTGGATTTAACAGACTGAGCATATAGTTCTCTTGCATTTTTTATTACTCTTTTACAGTGGTTGCTGGCAGTCCTGAAAGCAGCTTTAGTCTCAGTGCATCTATTACGTTGGTAGCTATGGAAAAAGTGATTTCTGTGCACGATGGCAGCAGCACATTCTAGGGAGAACCATGGCTGGCTGTTAGGTTTTGTTGGAATTTTTTAGATGGTATGAATCGGTCTATGCTTACAATTAACCATCTGGTCAGGTCTGATACTTTAGAGGACATATCCTTTTTAAACATGGAGTGCAGAGGGAGATCAGATATGAATGTACAGAAGCTATCCCAGTCAGCCATGAAGTATCGGTATACAGTATGGTGGAGGGGTACGTCTGGGGACTTTACATTTCATTTTTATCTTAACTGATACGACGGAGTGGTCGGACTATCCTAGAGGAGAAAGAACGGAACATGAGCATAGCTCAGGGGAAGAGGAAAGGAAAAGGTCTAGGAGGCTTTCATATTGACCTGTAGTATCGGGCACACAGATGGGCTCACGAACAATCTGATTGAGGTCTTAAACAATGGCAAAATCATGAGAGAACCTCCCCTCATCGTCTGTCTTATTTGAGTGGGTCAGCCATTCCACGTTATGGACGTTGAAGTCACCACAGATGTGAACGTTAGCCGAGGGATGTGCAGACAGGATGTGGTCTATTTCCTCAGATATACTCTTAAAGATTGTAACTGTTATGGGGCCGATAGAGGGCAAATATAAATGCAGTGGTGTAAGCAAGTACAACTCGGAAGCCCATATAAGGTCAATTACTGCCCGCACGCCCTCCGGGGCCTGGGCAACAAGATCAAAGTGTACTATCTGTTCCGACAGATACTGCAAGCAAGGACCAGATGTGGGGGCAACCCCACACACCTGACCTTTAACCAGCTCCCATTTCCCACCTCACGGGAGCTGGTCCCCTTTTTTCCTTCCCCCTCCATTCACTACTCACATTAAAAATTGGCCTTGTGCCTAATTTGATCGGTGGGGGAGCAAATAAATACCCTCTAGAGATATCCCTGCCACACGGGAAGCCATCTTTAATGTAGGCACATATTCCATGCCTACGGCGGTCTTGGGGGTCAGATTTAGATATTAAGTTAGAGTATACGTTAATTATGAACTCATCTAGGGAATTGGTCGGCCCTATTCCAGTTTCACTTAGAAAGAATATGTCCGGTTTCGTCTCCTGTAATTGGGTTTCAACCTCTGGAAGATTGGAACGTAGACCCCTGATGTTGGAGAAGGAGACATGGTAGTAGGGGCCTACGTTGGAAGATGGGGTTCTAGGTTTATTCGGGTTTTTTTCTGGAGATATTTCATGTTGAGGTTTTTGGATTTGTGGAACAGGTCGGCATACTTGGTTAGAGCAGGATAGAGAGGGAAAGTAAGAGAGAAAAGGACAGGACATTTTTTTTTTATGTAGCACATGATAAGGTAAAGCCGTAACAATTACTCACTAGTATGACATCGAGAGGCCCCACCAGAGACTACTGCCTGGTCCAGAATCCATTCACCAAATGGCAATACAGCAGTCCCAGTACTTTGCACCTGCTGATAGGACAGCCTCCTTAGTGGTTAATCCAAGGTTCGGGTCCCTGTCTATCAGGCGGATAACGTCAGCCCAGACGAAACGTTTACCTCCAACACCCTTACTAGTGACATGGCCACAAGGATAGACATAGAGACAAAAATTTCCGACATCGCTGACTACTGGTCACCAAGTATTACCGACCTGGAAAGCAGCTTTTTCTTCACCTTTTGTCAGAAAAATCGCTCATTTGAATGAGGACTGAGGGACAAAAAAGGAGAAGCGAGGGTTACTGGAGCTGCCAATAACACATCCACTGAATTATCTACTCTCCATTTAAAAACTAAAATAAAATTTAAAAAAATAATAATGAAAGGGGGAATAGGTACGAGGGACGTATTAATATCTACTAAGTATAAGTCCGGTGCTCAATTATCAATTCAGGACGCTGTTTGAAGATAATCTCCCCTCCCATATTAATGTGGGGATATTTTGGCGTTATCTATCTCGAGTTTGAATCTATCGAGCTTCACCTTATAATTAAAATCAAATAATGAACTTTTATCAGTTTGTGAAGTCGGCTTAATTTTGTAATTTACATTTGATAATCGTTCAAGGTTTTAATTTGGAAGGTTCTCGTTTTCATGAGTGACTTTTTTTCTTTTCGTTTTACATGTAACAAGACAATACTGTATTTGACAAAAAAGGATTTCCAAACAAAAAAGAGAAAAAAAAAAAGCATGACAAGATAGGTTTTTACAGAAAACTGTTTACTGGTGGCCACCTCTTTATGCCCTGAACTTGTTTTGGTGTGGGGTGAGGTTTGTGAATCACTTCCGTTTTCTTGATGCTGATTGTCAGACCAAAAGACTTGCAAGCAGCGGAAAACCTGTCTACAAGCAGTTGCGCTTCCTCCTAAGAGGTTGCACAAAGTGCAACGTCGTCTACAAACAAAGGGTTTCTAATGACAGTTTTTCGAATGAGAGTCTTAGCTTTGAAACGATGCTGATTAAAAAGACCACCACTTGTTCTGAATTTGAATTCTACGCCTGTATCTATATCAGTAAAAGCATATAACTGAAAAGAACAAAGCAAACAGCATTGGTGCCATTTAGCAACCCTGTTTGGTACCATTTGTCACATTGAAAGGTTCTGAAGACTCTCCATTTGAAACAACAGATGCCTTCGTTCCATCATGAAAAGACATGATTACATTCAGCATGTTGTCAAGTATCACCAGAGAGCCGCACGGTTGACCATGTCAAAGGCCTTTGTAAGAGCAATGAAGACCATATACAGCACCCCGTTTTTCTCTAAAACTTTCTCAGCAACTTGGCGGAGGGAAAAGATCATATCAACAGTACCCCGACCAGCATGGGAAACGCACTGAGATTCAGGGTCGATATCGTTAAAAAGGTGTTTGATTATTTGTGTAATAAATTGCGAACAGACGGGCTTACCTGACAAACGCTCGAGGTGTGCACTCTGCAAAGCGGGCACGTCCAAAGAAAAATGGCAAGATGGCGGCGGCCGGTTTATATTGCCAAGTAATCACGCAAAATCTCGTGTTCTCTCGCACACACGAGAGTTCAGCTTAGCATAAAAACGGGTCACTGTGAGCAAGAAGGGGGAAGGAAAAACGTAGTCAAGACAAAGACGACGCTTCTGACGACTGAGAAGAAAAAAGAAGAAAAAGAGCAAGAAGTAGAAGAGGAAGAAGAGAACGATACATGAGAAGACGAGGTGTGTGCGGTTTTGAGTAAATCGAAACAGACAGAAAAAAAAACTCTAATTACATTATTCTGTTAAGAATGAGTCTTGCCAAGATCTTCCCTGCAATTGATAAAAGTGAGATGCCACGATGGTTGTCACAATTTTTCTATTGCCTTTGTTTTTATACAGGCGTTGAATTAATGCATCCATCCTTGAAATCCTGGAGGACATTACCAGTTTGCCAGATTTTCACGAAGAGACAATGTAGCTTCTTCACTAGTTTCTGACTACCGAACTTAAAAACCTCAGGAGGTAAAGCGTCTTTCCCAGACTTTTTGCCTGAAGAAATTTGCTTGATAACAACAAAAAGTTCATGTAGTACTGGAAGGAAAAAGAGTTCCGTAATTTCATGTCGCTCAGTGATAGATGAAATTATTTCTCCGCCAGTTGTGGAAGCATTGCTTAGAACTGCTTCAAAGTGCTTCTTCTGTCGATTTAAAATATCCGCTCTGTCAGTCAGCAGTGTGCCATCACCTGTAGATATGAGAGAAACACCAGATTTGTGTGACCCAAAAACTTTCTTAATGCCTTCATAAAAGGCTTTCAAGACTTTCTTATCAAACGCTTCTTGCAGTGATTTAACATATGACGGCCACCATACTTGTTTCATAAGCCGTAGTGTTTTCTGAACTTTGCTTTTCTTCTTTGATGTGGAGAAGTGACTTTTCTAGGGCATTCATTGTCAAGCCCAACAATCAGCTGACGTGATATTGTAAACAATCACAGACGGAATTTGATGAACAACATTGTCATTATTATTTTAATTTTTTGCGAGTAAGTTCACCGGGCAAATTATTCCTAATAATATATAATAATCAATAGAAGATTTATTCTATAATAATACATATGCAATCTGCATAAATTATATCATTTTAAAGCATATTGTACGACCAGGCAACGCCGGGCGTCCAGCTGTTGTGTATATATATATATATATATATATATATATATATATATATATATATATATATATATATAATGTATATATATATAAGATAAAGCTGAACGTCTGTGTGTGTGTCTGGTCACGAATATGCTCCTATATGGTTGACTATTATAGAAAACTGATCACATATAATGATAGAAGATGTATCGAGACACAGGAATGGGTATGTTTGATCTGGCATAATGATGATTCATTAAAATTGTGGGGTCTCCGTACACGCCTGGTCCACAAAGTATGGAAATAAAAAAATTTAAATTAAAAAAAAAACGTTTACAAGTGTTTTCGATATAGATGTACATAATAATACTTTGATAAGTATGTTTTAACTTAAATAGGGATGGTATAATAAAATTGTGGGGTCTGCGTTCGCGCCTGGCCTCCATAGAATGGAAATAGGCACAAACTTTAATAAAAACTTTTCATATCTATCTGCGTAAGTATACTTTGGTAATTATGTTTCAGTTTGAAGAAATATGGTATAATAAAATCATGGGGTGTTCGTTCGCGTCCGACCTCCATAGAATGGAAATATGTCACAAAGTTTAACAAGGGTTTTTAATATAGATCCATGGAATATTGTGATAAGTATTTCAGTGTGAACAGGTATGGTATAATAAATTATGGGGTTTATCTATTTTATTTTTACTTTCATCATATTTTACTTTTGTTTTGATACCCCCAAATTCGAAGCTATCTCTTTACAAGCCTTCCTTTTCATAACCTATCATACTTTCATAAATCAGAGTCCATTTTCTGTAGGCTATTTTTGAACCCAGTCAACGACGTATACTTTTGCTAGTACATATATAATCTCATGTGTGTATAATTGAAAAAGTAGATTCTTATTAAAGTTTGGCAATAAAAATAAATTCCAACAAAAATTCAAATAAAATTAATATCAATTCTAAAAATTCCAAGGACAATTCTTTATTTAAAAATTATTTTCTAACCAAAATCTACAAAATATTTTTAAACGAAGAAAACTTTCTTTTACTAGGTGCATGCCCGTGTAATTTTATTTAAAATGCCTGCTTTTCTGTCTATAGAATTCTATTGTGCAGGAATTTGGTTCTTCTGCGAGAGGAACCACTTCAAGAACAGGAAAATCTGAAATTGACAACACTCAAAAAAAAAAAAAAATGTTCGCATCACGAAATCTGAACTATAGAATTCGTGTTTCTCTTTCGATTCTAAACTTACCATTATATATACAAGTGGTGCCGATAAGCGTGGATAGCGAGCCGAACAAACGTGTCGAAATAATTGTAGCTTCATATTCGAACGTACATGAAGTCATTGAAAATTAGAATGAGAATATTCGAGCATGATTATACATAGGTATTATCACATTTAAAGTACAAACATTTTTAAACTAAATACGTGAATAGAATTCTATGATGAGATGGTAAAAAAAACCTTGGATTAAATAAGAAAATTTTAGATTACTTTATATGTTTATATACTGCTAGCAGGGAAAGTAGATGTTACCCTGCTTCCCCGACTGAGTTCAAGTTTCTTGTAAACACACATGTTGCTGCCCAACTCCCTACATAGTATCCCTGCAATTTATGTCCCATATATGATGAAAGTGACACTGTGCCTTGTTTGGGATGAAAATACAATTAGAAAAATTACTATTATTATTATTATTATTTAATTATTATTACTTTTTATTATCTTATATTAAATTATTATATGTATCCATATGTATATATACAAATGTACGAATATGTATATATTGTATTATTACTTATTATTTACTAGTATTATTATATTTAATCTAAATCTGAAATATTTAAATTTTCAAATAGGAAGTTCTACTCATATTGTGCCATCTTAAAATCTTAATCTTAAATCTTAAAAAATCCAAAGAAACCGAAATTTTGGGAATATTAATTCATGTTTAATATGTATTGTTTAAATTTAAAAAATTAAATCTTACATGAATCCGAAATATATAAATTTCCACAAAGGGCTTCCACACAGTTTTTATCCTCTTTGTAAAAAACTAAATCATACTAAGCATGTATAGTCATACATACAATACTAACACATATTCTGTACGCAAAGAAAAATTTATACCCACATCTATCTATCTATCTATCCATCTATCTATCTATCTATCTATGTATCTATCATTATATAAAAGTCACTTTGTGCGGGTGTGTGAGAGAGGGAGAGTTCCTTCCTCAAAGGTTCCATAACGGCTGAGCTTATCTTTTGCAAATTTCACACAAAGCTAATTTTTATGTCTGGCAGTGTTCTTAGATATGTTTTGTACAGTAATTCATCTGATAAGTATCGAAAATTGAAAAAAATCCGATCTTAAAAACAGTCTTTCTTATCTTATATATAGAAAATAATTTTTACAGGGGGAATATTTTATGTCATATGAATTTAATCTACGTCGGTGTAACGTAAAATATTCCCCTGTAAATTTTTTTTGTCTATAAGAGGAGAAACAATATTTTTAAGATCGTCAAAGCCAAATATAAGCTGACATAATAGTGTAAACAAACACAAATGAAATTTGAACGACATTATCTTTTTTTTTTAATTTTTTTTTGTGAATCAGTCCACCGGGCAAATTATTCCTCGTCATATATAATAATCAATAGAGGATTGATTCTATAATACATACATACACAATCTGCATAAATTGAAATTAAAATATCATGTTTAAGCGTATTGTACGACCGGGCAACACTGGACGTCCAACTAGTATATATATATATATATATATATATATATATATATATATATATATATATATATATATATATATTCATACATCCAAGCATTATTAATACATAATTACATACACAATATATGTACGACATGAAAAGAAATTGAAACCTTCAGATTTCCATAATTCCAGTAATTATAGGGAACAACTAGATTCGATGAAAAACGAATTTCAAAAGCTATCTGGCAAATATACTCGGTGAACTAAGTGCAAGAGAGATACAAGCAATTGCACTTGAAAGGGCGGTTAGACTTTAATAAAATATCTCGGTTCAAGTCTTTGAAATAGCCAGTGAATGTCTAGTAACTGATAGAATGTTTCATACTCAGGAAAAGCAAAAGGATAAGAAAATAACGGTTATATCGTATAGATTTAGTGAATCTTTCGGCGGAGGCTTCCTTTCTAGGGCAATTGCTCTTGACATATCAAAGGCCTTTGATAGGATATGGCATAAAGGTCTACTTCATAAGATATCCAGCTATGGTATAGCTGGAAATGTTTTCTCAATTATTAAATCATTTCTATCGGATAGGTTCATAAGAGTAGTGGTTGATGGACAGAAATCAGAAGCTCACAGCATTAATGCTGGAGTCCCTAAGGGGTCTATCCTGGGCCCAACTCTCTTCCTGATGTACATTAATGATCTTCGAAATAATATCCTAAGATCATTCATCGACATTTATGCTGACGACACTACCGTCCATGGCAGCACATCAAAGACCGTAAATGACCAAGTTCTCTCTGGCTTTCTCTACTCTGATCTTCAACACGTGGTTCAGTGGAGAAAGCAGTGGCTGGTTACTTTTAATGCATCTAATGTATGCTGGCAATTGATAAATATAATTGGTGCAACGGTCAAATAGTATGTAAAAAAAATGCTACTCTCGTGAAGTAAATATAGAGTTCCGTTCAAAATTCCGTCCAAATTCCCGAGTTTAACAGAAAGGTTCCCGGGTTCGACAAGATACACCTGAAGAAAGCCGAATGTTACGTTGACTTAAACGTTGTGAAAATGACATTCAAGGTGAGAACAATAGTCCGAAGAATCCAAATAATACAAAAAACCATTCCTAATCTAAAAAAAATGCAGAAACAGAAAAATTGTAGATGTGAAGTGTAAGATAATTATAGTAAAATATTTTTATTAATCTTACGATTCTGTTAAATTATATATATATATATATATATATATATATATATATATATATATATATATATATAATTTATATATGATTATGTAGAAATATATACTTTTAACGTATATTTTCAATATTTTTTTCAAATAGCCACAATTAAACGAATTTACACTTTCAGAACATATGCATCATGAGTAAACATACCAAACCAAATAATAATAGTATAATATTTATTATATAAGTATAATATATATCATATATGAGAATACATATTATAATAAACTAACAGGAGTACGATGTAAATACGTTTGTGGTTCGGTATCATTACTTTACATATGCATATATATGTATATATATATATATATATATATATATATATATATCAATACATATATATCATTATATATATATATCATTATATATATATCATTATATATATACCATTATATATATATCATTATATATATATATATCATTATATATATATAATTATATATATATATCATTATATATATATCATTATATATATATATCATTATATATCATTATATATATATATATATCATTATATATATATATCATTATATATATATCATTATATATATATATATATATATCATTATATATATACCATTATATATATATATATCATTATATATATATCATTATATATATATACCATTATATATATATATCATTATATATATATCATTATATATATATATCATTATATATATATATCATTATATATATATATCATTATATATATATCATTATATATATATCATGATATATATATATCATTATATATAATTATATATATAATTATATATATATAATTATATATATAATTATATATATATCATTATATATATATCATTATATTTATATATATCATTATATATATATCATTATATTTATATATATCATTATATATATATCATTATATTTATATATATCATTATATATATATAATTATATATATATATATCATTATATATATCATTATATATATCATTATATATATCATTATATATATCATTATATATATCATTATATATATATCATTATATATATCATTATATATATATCATTATATATATCATTATATATATCATTATATATATATCATTATATATATATCATTATATATATATCATTATATATATCATTATTTATATATATATAACATTATTTATATCATTATTTATATATATATATAACATTATTTATATATATCATTATTTATATATATATATCATTATTTATATACATATCATTATTTATATATATATATCATTATTTTTATATATAATTATTTATATATATATATCATTATTTAAATATATATATCATTATTTATATATTTATATATATATATCATTATTTATATATATATATCATTATTTATATATATCATTATTTATATATATATATCATTATTTATATATATCATTATTTATATATATATATCATTATTTATATATATCATTATTTATATATATATATCATTATTTATATATATATATATATATCATTATTTATATATATATCATTATTTATATATATATATATATATCATTATTTATATATATATTATCATTATTTATATATATATCATTATATATATTATCATTATTTATATATATATATATTATCATTATTTATATATATGTACATATTTTTATTTTTTATATATATATTATCATTATATATATATATATATATATATATATATATATATATGATGCTTTTTATTTATATTTGCATAAATATTTTAATATCGCTACACGATGATGACAATGTTTCGGTTAATTAGTTATGTATACTTAAAAAAACTCCGTCAGGCGATGTTGCTTTTAAGAAAATCAAATCCGGATTGAGGACTTGAGTTTCTTAAAAAGAATATAGCCTGGCGAGTTCTTTAGTTATGTATACCGAATTGACTGAACCATTGTCATGATCGTGTAGCGATATTAAAATGTTTATATGAACATAAAGTAAAATTTTGTCAGTCTCTTCCCTCCTCTCTCTCTCTCTCTCTCTCTCTCTCTCTCTCTCTCTCTCTCTCTCTCTCTCTCAAAAATTTGGCTGTTAAGGGGTCAAACTTCAACGCTTTGACCTTTGAGAATTCTACCAAACTCCGACAATTTTCCGTCTAAACACTTGAAGTTTTAGATATAGGTTTCTTGGACATGGATCTAACTTAATAACTCGATTTGAGCCCAAAACAATACATTTTAAGGGGTCATAAAAGGGGTCAAAGTTAAAAAAATTGACCGTTTTTTGTTTTTGTTTGTTTTTGTTTGTTGTTTTTTTGCTCAACATACATCTCCAAACACCCGGGCAACGCCGGGCTGAAATGCTAGTATATATATATATATATATATATATATATATATATATATATATATATATATATATATATATATAATCAGCTTATACACATTATGTACATGCGTGTTTCCTATGAATTAGAATTGAATACTTATAATTAATAATTAATTTAAAAGGTTTTTGGATTACATATTTGACATGTTTCCGCTGTGAATTGAGAACACTTCTCACCCAAAAATACAAATCGTTTCTACCAGTTCTTTTTTGTGCTATTCTTTTTTCGATGACGCCAACTATTTTTAAATGTTTGATTCAACAGATTCAACTTTCAAATGAATTCCAAACCACACAGGTTCCATTATTTGTACACGCTCCTCTTTAATTCTGGAAACTTCAATAGTTGCATTTTGGTGCTGCCAAAGAAGGCAGTCCTTGTTTCTCTATCTGAATGGTGCTGTCTTCTATAAAGATAAGAAAACGTAATATTACAGCTCCATCAATCGGGAGAAGAATTTGTTGCAAGAATTAGCTATGAGAAGGAGAAGAAAGAGAAGTAATACTTGAGAAATGTCATATTTGTCAAGTCTATTAGATCTAAAAATTGGAAGCAAAACAAATTATGTATGTACAAGATAGTCATGCGATTGTGTGTATGTTTGAATATATATGTATGCATATATATGTATGTTTGAATATATATGTATGCATATATATGTATGTTTGAATATATATGTATGTATATATATGCGTGTATATATATGTATGTTGGATATATATGTATGTATATATATATGCGTGTATAT
>NC_136486.1:164598207-164610707 GCF_053919585.1 Euprymna scolopes
ACATTTGTTCAAACGTAAAAACTCACTTGTGGGAGGTGATCTATGAGTTTTAGCTTTGTTTAAAATAAATATTTTACCATTATCAGTAGTGGAACATTTTGTTTTAATCAAAATCAAATAGAAAAAGAGGGTAATGAAAAAAAAATTTCTGCTTCTGATATCCCAACAAGTTCTCATTCCTTATTCCGATCAATCGTCCCAACACTAATATAAACATAAAAGAAGCCTACAAAAATAATTCATGCTGAAAGTTTCTGCTTCATTCGCCGATGACCAGAGAGATGAGAGTTGTATAAAACAGCAGTAAAACTTTGAAACATCAATATTTTATACTAATTGCTATTTCTAGTGCTTCAGATATCAATAGGTTTACTATAAAAAGTGTAAACATATCTTCCTTGGCCTTTTGGTCAAGATCAAAGTGTAGTATCTGTTCCGGCAGATGCTGCACTTAAGATAATTTGTACCAGTCAATGGAGGGGAAACCCTCTATACTGGGACAATTATTATTTTTGGTAACCAGAGTGCCCCCTTTTTGCCTACTTTTAGGGGAGCTGGTTTTTACCTCACATTAAAAACGGCCTTGTGCCTAATTTGCTCAGTGGGGGAGCAAATAAATACCATCTGTTCCGGAAGATGCTGCAAGCTATGACTAGCAAAGACCAGATGTAGGGGTAACCCCACATTCGTGACCATTAACCAACTCCCATTTCCCACCTCTCGGGAGCTGGTCCCCTTTTTCCCTTCCCCCTCCCTTCACTCCTCACATTAAAAATCGGCCTTGTGCCTAATTTGCTCGGTGGGGGAGCAAATAAATACCATCTGTTCTTCAGATGCTGCACTTCTATTTCTTGTTCTCTTTCAGTGGAGGAGAAATCCTTCACGACTGAGACAATTTTTATTTTTGTACCTTTTCTCCACGTTAAAAAACGACCCTGGTGTCTAACTCTGTCCCGTGGGGAGGCATAGTAAATAGGTATAAAAAGTGTAAACGATAAATTGGCAGTAATTTCAATCCGCAATTAAGGTTTTTTAAAGCAACATTATCTGAAACACTAGTTGCTGTATTATTTAGAGTCTAATGTTCCAGATTAGCTCCCCTGAAAATATTTTAAATAATGAGTACCATTTAAGAATTTAATTATAGAATGGTTATTGTTCGGTTGTTCCGTATCTAGCATAAGATGTCTGATATTTTCAGAAATATTTGCTATGATCCTAGAACTGTTTAGCTTAACTTAAGGGAAGATGAAGACATCCAAAGGAAGACTCAGGGTCCGAGAAGTGATAGAATCAACGCCAAAAGGTTTCTTGGTTCCTTGGAATGATTCATTGCAGCAAATCTATCACAGTCAATAAATAAACTAGTGAAGAAGCGAAATGTGACCAAAATGACCATTTCTAATGCAGCATGGTAAGATTTTGGGATGAAATCCTATTGAAAAAACGATGTCGTAACATTCTTACAATGAAATCTAAGATCATTCATAAAAAGAGAAGCCCCTTGCTACTTAATCACCTGAAACAGAGGTACTATGCACATTTTTTGTGAACGATAAAAAGTTTGTGATAGACGAAGTCTCCAATCGCAGAAACTCGAGAGTTATCGCAAATGACACCTCTAGTCTTCCTACAGTTATGCAGAGTAAACACCCTCCCTCTATCATGGTGTTAGGAGCTGTTGCCAGTGATGGGAAAGTCATGCTCCTCACTTTATTGAAGTTGACCTGACGATTAATGCGCCAGAATATCTGAAGATTCTGGAAGAAGTTCTCTTATCCTGAATAAAGGAGAACTATGATTTTCACAAAGTGATGTTCGTCCAGGACTCTGCACCTGCTCATGGGTCAAAAACAGTGCAAACCTTCTTGAAGAAAGAGTCGCCATTTTTTGTGACTTCAAATATCTGACCCTCTAACTTGCCAGATTTGAACCCCTGCAACTATTCGTTATGGGGCGGTGTTGAGAAAGTCTACAATGCTCGCCCCCATAAATGTGTGTCCTCATTGAAAATCTCCATAAAATGAGCATTCCGTGCTATCAAGAAAAGTTAGCTGTCAAGGTGCTTTTAGAACTCGTATTCAACAAGTTATGGTGCAGAACATGGACATATAGGATGAAATGTTTGTATTTATTTGTCCAATATATAAAAGGCTATATGTCCGTCTGTCTGTCTGTTTATTTGTCTGTCGGTCTATCTCCATATTTTCAAACTCTATCTCTTCCAAAACAAAAAGTCGCAAAAAGTGATTGAATTTTTTATGGTTCGTTCTTTATGGATTTTTAGCCGATTAAAATAGTTTTTAAGGGCTCAAACGGGTCAAAATTAAAAAAAATATACATTCGCCCCGTTAGCTCACCCAGTTTTCAAAGGAAATAGTTGATTCTAACCCGTCCATACGTTTCTCACTCATCACTGACCCATCTTTAGCCAGCCTCGTAGCTTCTTAGTTGCTGACATACAACGTCCAGCAATACGTCATCACTTAGCAACGTCAACAAGTTTGTACAGGGTATTTCTTCGACTGTCTGTCCACCTTAATTAAATTCAAGTTTATGCAACATGCACTAATCATACAAAAGTTCTTATATGGCCATGCAAGAAAGGGTATATATGTACCCTTGTTCAATTCATTATTAAAGCAAAAGTTCAGTTCTAATCAAGGGCGATTACTCGCCCTTTACTTCGTTTTTTTTTTTTTTACATTATCTCCCCTTAGACAATTGTCTAGCCTGATTTCGGGTTAAACGTTTAGTTCAATAATAGTTCATCAAAATGTTCCTACAGTACAGTTATTCAGTTCAGATTCCAACAAAAAAAACAAAAAAAACAAGAAACATGCAATCAGTCTATCAATGTTTTTCTTTTTTTTTCAGTGACCTCCCCTCAGACTGTTGTCTTTTATGGGGTCAAAGTTTTTTTGGGTTTTTTTCAGTACAATTCTTCCAATTCATTTCCTGGCAAAAACAAACAAACAAACAAACAAACATGGACATAATCTATCTAAGGACGATCATTCGCCTTTTATAATTTTATTTTTTCAATTATCTCACCTTATGCCATGGTTTTAGCTGGGGTCAAATTAATACAGTGCAGTCTTTCAGTTCATCCTCCTGTAAAGGAAATCATAAACAAAAATCAAAGTCAATTTTATTTGTTTCAGTAGTTCGTCTCCTGGATCTTGGTGTTCAGGATACTTTCTTTCATTTGGATGGCATCGAAGTCTGCATCTGCTCTGGTTGGGGTTATTTTGGCTGTAAGTAAATAAGAAGGGGCTCTTAATATTAAATATTACGAGAATGTAGATGGAGAAAAATCAAGATGTTAATACTATAATTGGCCAATTGCAAGTCTTGCAGGAAGAATTTATTTTACTTGCGTTAAAAAAATAAACGAATGCAGTTGATTTATAAGATTCCAAAATATGTTTTAAAATTAAATAAAATATTTTCGTCATGAAAAATTCTTACAAACGTCATTGATAGTTTAATTACAATTGAAATATAAAATGCGTTTTTAATTTGTTTTTAATTCATTTTGCTTTATGCTGTTAGAATTTAATGTGTTTGTTTTTGTATTTTTTATATGGTGGAGTTTTGTTCAGGCTTTCAATATTAACAAAACTTACAAGAAGTGACCAGAAAAAAGTGTGAAAATAAACTTTGAGCATTTTGAAAGGCTTTGAGTGGAGTTTAATTAGATATAAATTATTGCAAAGATTTTCATAGCTTTCATGCGAGTAACACACTTTGGCATCAGTTTTCATGTCTGAACACGTTTGTAAAACAAAATTGCAAAAGATGTACCAAATTTTAGTTGTTACATTTTCCTTTCTGTTGTTTCACAAGGGAATAGAGTACGTCCCCCAAAAATAAATATTAATATCCTGGACACCTGCAATGATTCCGCGCAATCCTGGACGCCTCAAACGATTTGACATGATCACGAATGATACCGTCGACTATACACGCTACGATCCCGAACAACACTGTCGATCAACACAACACGATCCCAAACAATACCGTCCAATTAACACGCCACAACACGACCACAAATGCAGTAACACACAGCAATCTTTTTCGACTGCCCCCAAATGACTTATCGGCTTGTTTCTTTATAGCCTTTGGGCGAAACTCAATCATAGTTGTGAGTAGAATAGATGTAGCTCATTGGTAGAGTTTTGCTTGGCAATTGAAAGCTCCTGGGTCCGTTTTTTGCCGTAGGTTGGCTCGACTCGTACACTGGCAAACAATTCTTGTGTGCTTCCATGCATGCTCGTCACACTCCTCCCTGATCTCGATATTACACAAATGACGATGTTGGACAGGTTGTTCTCTTCTGGTACTTTGTCTTAATGGTACAGGCTCAGGAACTTCTGCAGTGGTGCCTTCGTCTGTCGCATCATTAAACTCTTCCTGCTTTGGATCATTGGGTGCATCATCTTCTGAGGAGCTTTCTTCATCTTCTTGTTCATACAGCAGTAGGGCTCCATCCTCTTATGAGGTAATTTCATCACTGATTACACAATTATGTTAGCACACTGGGTGCAGATCTTTTATGTGGTGTGGTGTTCGATCAACTGAGATCGAGTATTTGGCTATTAATTTTTGTCACCGTTCTTGTGCCAAACTGTGTTGTACATACTCCCTGCTAATTCTTTACCCAAACTGCATCTCCCTCCTTGTATGGATTAGCAACTGTAGTGTCGGGCATAATCACTTCATTAATACCCTTAACACGGATCCTATAAGTGTATAGCACATTCACAGGTGCTGTCATAGCCGTCTTGTTATCTTTAGGCATGGCGTTGTGCCACTACACTGCCTCTGAGATCATGAACCTTGTTCTTGCAGCAATGTGCTTTATTGTGCGAGGGGACATCTCGATTATTCCGTTTCTGGAGGGTAGCGGGTGCACCAAAATTGAATGTGCACGTCCCACATCTGTGTAAAGTCAGCAAATATCTTTCCATGAAACGCTGTGCGATTATCCATGAGCAATTCGATCAGCAGCCCCCTTTCACAGAGCGTACTCTCGAACTGCTTAATGACACTAGCAGAATCCCGAAACTGCAACTGCCTTCAAATGGCAAAATAGCTAGCGCCACAGTCTAACAACGTCAAGTATAACTGAGTGCCGAAATGGATTATACCCATAGCAACCCTGCTCCAGGTTTCTGGAACATTAAGCCTACTTGGCTTAAAATGCACTCAGGCTGAATCTATAACTGGCAGTCTTTGCAATCCCCAACCACTGCCCGCACTTCAGTTTCAGTTATTAATGGTTGACTAACTTCAAAAAGTACCATGTCATTTTCACACCGGGATGTCTACTAGACCGATGAATTGTCTGTATCTGAGACACATGCTGTTCTGCGACCGCGGCACACACAAGTTCTCGGGGTTCTGGCGCTTTACTGATCTCATTTAACCATCACTGTGGTACCCGAGTAAGTTGGTCAGCTCTGGTATTGTGAGACTTAACCAGCCCTACATTGATTGTCAGTGCATATTCTGAGGCCAAATATCGGAGTGTAAGCGTTATTGACATTTCCACATTTGATAATTATATAATTAATTATTGACATTTCCACAGCTGCTTTGGTTTCGCTTTCTTTGCATTATTAGATTTTTTATTATTATTTTTATTATTTTTATTATTATAATAAATCATCTCCTACCCTTAAAAATTTGATTCTACTTTTTAGACGGTTATGTGTAAGTACACTGAAAAATTTGTCGAGAAGAAAAAAAATTATTTAAGAATTTAGAGCGGGAGATGAGTTTCACATGAAAATTTACCATAAAATTTAGCAAAAAAAAAAAAAAATGCTTTGGGAGGAGAGAGGGGACTACCTTTTTCATCGGTGGTTTTATGATCTTACCAGTCGGGCCCTAGGTTAGTGCTGAAAAAAATTGGAACTTCTGCAGTTTAAATACCGTTTTTCTGTGAGTCTCACTTAGCAACGTCCGGCGGACGATGAAAACTGGCCTGGAAAATACCGCGTGAGCTTATTTAGTGAGAAACCGAGTAGCGACATGAGACATGAGCAGACGACATCAAATTGGAAGAAAAAAAAAAGAAAATAAGTTTCATTGCACTTCAAACAACAAATCTTTATTCTTCTGACGTGGAAGAAAAATGAAATGCTTTCCTTCAACCGGCAGAAACTACTATCCCTAAGGAAATAACCTATCCTCGGGAAACCACAAGATGGCCTCCTCCAAGTGTAACCCTAACCCCCTACAATAAATGTAAAATGAAAAATATATTTTTAAAAAGAAATTTTTGCAGAAGATGCATTTTTTTTTAATTCCATCGTCGGCTACTTAAACAAAAAAATTAAAACTTTTCTTTGGAAAAAAAACTCAAAATTTGTAATAAAATTTTTTTTTTAAAAAGACATAAATACACTTTTTCTTTGGAAACAAAAGTTTTACAGAAAATATATATATCCAAAAATAAAAATAAAAACATTTCTTTGTTCCTTAAAACAAAACAAGGTCAACGTGGCCTGGTTGTCCCACTGAAGACTTACCTGCAAAAGGTATTTATTCCGAAAGCTGTTCTTAGCATGAGGTGGTTGGGAGTGTTTATTTCGTTATGTAATCGGCTAAAAATAAAAAAAAATCACATTTTAGAAGAAGTGATTTATTTATTGGTTGATGTTATTTACTTGTTCTTTGTGTCTCCCTGCAATGGCAGATTTAGGCACGAGTTTGGATTTTAATATGGAGAATTCAGCTTCCGAATTTGGATAGCAATAAAAATTGTCTCAGTCTAGAAGGATTTTGTTTTTCTGGCCGAGGGCAGAAAAGATAAAGTATAGTATCAGCACAGGTACTATACTTTGAAGTATTTGTTTACAAGAAATATGTAACATATATTTTGACAAATCAGCCACAAGGATATTTTTATTAAAATTTGTGTACAAAGGAAATTAACAATAAAAGAAATAAAAAGAAAATTTCTGCTATTTAATTGATGACATGTTTAATCATCATTTTCATTAGAATTAAATTTGAAAAGTGTCAGATAAATAAAATATGTTTTTATCTAGATTTTTCTGTATTTTTTTTTCTGTAATTTGAAATATAGTTCTTTGTTAAATAATACCAGCAATTAGGGACGTGCGGAGGGTTGTGATGCTAGGGGTGCCCAAGCACCTGTCCTTTTACTCCTGTTTTAAACGTGTCCTTTTCAGAGGAATTTAATATAAGTCTTTGTCCCACAGAGACACCGTTTTCTTTTTTCGCTTGCGCCCCTGCCCTGAAAAAGTTCTCACTATGCACAATATGAATTCGTAAGACAAACACTTTTTTCCTGGTGTTTCGTTAACTAAAACTGTTTTATTCCTTTTCAAATAACTGCTTTTAAATTTAAACATTATAATCTTGTTTCTCCTCCTCTAGAAAAATTGTTAATAAAATTCATTTACAAAGAAATATTTGTTTCTTTAAAATAATAAAAAAATAAATATTAATTAATTATTAACTAGCAAGATCCATGGAAATTCCACAGAATGATAAATATATTAAACCAACAGATATGTTTTTCTGGATAACGCAAAAATATTATATTTTTGGACAGAAAAATAAATAACACGTAGCAAATATGAGTTTGTTAACATTTCTAATGAAATAAAATATATTGTATTTTAAATATAGAACCGATCTAAATGAAATAAATTAATAAGTACTAATAAATCCCCAGAAAGTAATATTGTGCTACATAGTTCAATACAAATAATAAAATCAAATTGTAAGAGACAATCTTTAATTTACTCCTTCAATCCAGCACTTCTTGTCAAACAATCTTCTTTTTTTTTGCCCTGTCTCTTTCGAATGTTCCCGGTTTTTACACATTTAATTGACTTCTTTCTTTGTTGAAGAGCTGTTGCAGGTCGAAATTATTATGAGCTCCTTTCTCGCACCATCACAACAACGATCATATATTATTATAATGATATTCGAAGACGAGGTTACATCAAAGGTAGGTCACTCTCATATTATTTCTACGGTTGCCAGATTAGTCTTAAAGCCAAATCTCATGAATTTAGTCTTTTTTGAAGCAGTTTGGCCTTCAAAAATAATATTTGGCCTTTTTTCAAAGTGTTACGTACAGACTAACTTAGGAAGGAATAAACAGAATATTATATAGATTAATTAATCTTTTTTTAATCCAAAAATAATAATTTTTATGAGATGATAAAAAATTATAAGTAATAAACTTATTCAATATGAGATAACCAATTAATGTTGTAAAAGTTTGTACAAAAAATAGCTGGCTAATATGTTCAGAGTTAAGAAAAAAATATTGTTAGGGTCAAATTGTTTGAGGTGGAATTACTCTTCAACGGTGTATTCTTCAGAAAGGTACTTATAAGATAACTTATAAATCAATAAAATCCTATCACACAAAAGGAAATTGATATATGTACAAGTTTACTATTTTTTAAAAAATTTCGTTGAGATACAAAAGGTGAGAATATTCGTTTTTTATAGATTTTATTATAAAAACAAGAACGACACCCATTGTTAGTTGTTTTGCTAAGTATACCTTGGTATATTTACAGTTTTGCCCCATGAACAGCGTTATTCTTAAGAAAATGTTTCCGATGAGAAAAGCTCCTATTATCGAAAAAAGAAAACAATGAATCAACCAGAACAAAGAAAGCAGGGAATATATCAGACAATTTTCAAGAATACATGCCATGATAGTATTCATAAAAAATACTGAGACAAGCAACATCACGTCCGTGTAAGAGAGGTTACAGAGAAGAAGAAAGGATAAGGCCAATGAGCAGAACATCTTATAGTATTGTGTACATGCATCTAATAGCGTATTTACTTTCTGGACATGAAGATGATTTTGTCATGTTAAGTGATTAATTATTCTACCGTTGGACTGAGCCCTTAATATAAATGCATAGTCGCATCGGAGAAAAAAATGATCAAAATCAAAGTTTTGATTCAGATTATTTTCGCCATTAACATTGTCCAGCTATCTCATTAAAAATGATTTCTTTTCAAATCCGATTACGTATCTTGACCTGTTTCTCACCCCACTTTAATATTCTTGAATAAATATGTAATCGTACTCTAACCTTCACCAAAAGATTTATTCCACTTAAATAGTGGACACCAGTTTTTGTTGTTGTTATTTTTTTTTTTTTTCGGTGAGATTATTGAATTTGACAAATTTTGACAAATCCAAAAGTGAAGAAAATTTTTTTAACTTTTTTTTACATAAAAGTAAATTTTAAAAAAGTTCCTTAATGTATTTCTTATGCTTTATGTATATGTGTGTGCATGTGATCTGTACAAAATTTCATTTTTGAAAATCACTCTTTAATTATGGAAGGCCGTAAGAATTTATAAATTTATATATAAAGTAAAATCAGGCTGTTGATCGTTTCTTTGGCTTTATTAATACGAAGTAGATATTCAATTTTTTTTTTATATATATGGTTTTCATCCTGGTATGTTCTTACAATGAAAATAGACACACGGGGCTAAAATCTTTTTTTTTCTTCCGTATAAATTAGCACACGAAATACGTAATGTTTGCCAAAATCATCAAAAGCTAAATTCATGAAACGATACATCTAGTCGCATCGGTTTCCATTTCAACACAGGACTAAAGTGAGACTTGGTTTTCCTAAGTTTGCTTTGAACATCACTAATATATATTTGAGTGTAATTATTGCACGGGGCAATATATACATTTCTGCTTTAAATGTGAGTGTTTTAGAAAAAAGGTTTGTTGCTATATGGTTTGTGACGCAGTTGATTTTGTTGAATAATAAAACACGTTACTGAACATGTCAATAATTTTCAAAGACGTCGACGGTATATAACTTTCTTTTACCGGATGAAAAGTCCAGCATGTAGCCGTGGAAGTTTTTCTACTTTAAAAACTAGATGAGAAAAAAGAACTTTTAGTCAATCTCTCGAAATCATGGCACTAGCTCACTTCCAAGAATTTATGCTGGTCGCAATATTATTGTTGCAATCATCAGTTGTTTACCATGAAAAACTGTTTCGTGTATATATATATATATATATATATATATATATATATATATATATATATATATATATATGTTGTTTTAGAAAAAAAAAAGAAAAACCGAATGAATTTATGAAATGATCAACGTTTCGTCCCTATTGCAGAGGAATGGTAACGCCCTAAATGAACTCTTTTGCCATTGTGCAGAACACGATCATTCATTTAATTTAGATCATGCGAAAATTATAAAATACGTGATAGATAGAGCCAAAAGAAGACTTTAGAATCAGCACTGATATTAAGCACTAATACTATTACGCAAAGAAAGGGCTTCTACCATTTAGCCCCTAGTATAGGGAAAATAATAACCAAAGAACAAAATATAATAACAGATGCTGGTTAACCGTTTTTCCTTAATCCTTAAATAATTCAACAAAATGAATAAGTTTAGAAAAAAAAGTGTACATATTTATTTAACGTATTTTTAAAAGTGTATATATAGACATTGAACAACCCAACCTTCCCATACACACACATAGTTTCCTTCCGTATATGGGTAGGATTCTTACACTGTTTCCTTTTCATTTACGTATGGTCTATGATCGTTTTCTTCTTCTGCATTTTACCTTTTAATATCCTAAAGATGTCCTCTGCAATAGGGACGAAACGTTGATCATTTCATAAATTCATTCGGTTTTTCTTTTTTTTTCAAAACAACATAACGTCAACCATCGCTGGTATTTATACTTTATTTGTATGCATATATATATAGTGAATAAATGACAAAGTTCATGATGTTGATCATCTTATAATTTATTCCTTTAATTCAGTTGACATTAACAATTCTTGACAGTATCTGTTTCGTAGCGAAAAATCAATCACTTTATTATATCAATCAGTGAATCTATTATGCCCTTTACTCATCAGAAGAAGACATAATAGATTCACTGATTGATATATGTATATGTTTGTATGTCTGCCTAAAACTTTCGACAGAGGCAACGGATTTTCACGAGATTAGTATCGTTTTGAAATTCGACCCTTCGGACGAAAAATATCGAAAAATTAACTAAAAACATTAATCCCTTTACCCTCAACTGGGCACTTTTCTAAAGGGATAAATCGCTTTTTTTTCGTCGATATTGTCGAAAGTCATCCCCTCTTTTCGATTGATTAGCCTTAATCTAAACCTTCACCACTTCCGGTTTGGCGATGGGTGCAATAGCAAAGACGTCACGTTCTTTTTTTTCACGTTCTTTTTCTCCATCGCGGTACGGATTCGAGCCTGCTTGCCTACTAATTTTTTTTTTTTTTTTTTTTTTTTTTTTTGCGCAACACACACCTCCAAACACCCGGGAAACGCACTTAATTTTATAATAAAAGCTATATTTCACTTTAGTTCTCCATCTCCTCGCCAAACAGTTTCAATATTTTATCACTCTCCTTTCCCTGCACAATTTCGCTCCTAATGTACCTATCGCTAGACGTCGCATACTTATGCTGAGAAGCATTAGGCTTCGAAATACCATGGCATAAAGAGTTTTACTTCGTATTATTTGGATTCATCGGATTACTGTTCTCATATTAAGTGTGATTTTCACAACGTTTCGATCGATGTAACCTCCGACCTTCTTCAGGTGTATCTTGTCGAACTCGGGAATTTTGAGCAGACCCCTTTATTAACTTCACTTCTTGTCCTATAGAGGTCCTAAGTAATTCGCAATTGTATTTTTCGGTCGCCCTTCAGGAGAATATCACTTTTAAAATTGTTTTTTTTTTTTCAAGTACTGTAACCACTGCGCCACGGGTCTTTGCGGACAATTCTAATATGAACTTTAGAAGCCTTAAATCTATTTTATTTCTAGTTGTAAATATCACTATTTATTATTAATTATTACTATATATTTACGTATATATCTATATATATATTAATGTTTATACTTATTACTTGTAGATATTATCTATTGTTTATAATTAACTAGCGAGGGGTACCCGGCGTTGCCCGGGTGTTTGTAGGTGTGTGTGAAAAAAACCCGAAATGTGAAAAAAAAACAGGTGTCCGTGAAAAAAAAAACGAAGCCTTGATGTGCAGTTGGAAAATAGTAAAGTGTGAAAAAAGCAGGTGCGCGTTTTTGATTGACGTGACAGCGATAGGTATTCAGCTGTTAGCATTTTGTGCGGGACAGTTTTTAATGAGGTCAATAAATCGGTTCGTTTGTTTTTAAAAACCCGCTCCCTGTTTATTAGGGGGGAGCGTCTCGTCTCGAAATGAAAGCTACCGTTTGATATAACGAAGTCGACATTGACCAAACGTTACTTAGCTCTCTAGAAACCACTGGCTTTCGGCCAGTAGGTATTTATTTGCTCCCCCACCGAGCAAATTAGGCACAAGGCCGATTTTTAATGTGAGGAGTGAATGAAGGGGGGGAGGGAAAAGGGGACCAGCTCCCGAGAGGCGGGAAATGGGAGCTGGTTAAAGGTCAGGCAT
>NC_136486.1:164615707-164648207 GCF_053919585.1 Euprymna scolopes
GTCCTGGATATGACCTTAAACTATATCTGATGGTGAGGCCCCGGCTTGCAGGCTTTGGGGAATGTGGAGCCACCCTTTAATTACCATTGCTCCCAGGTCCACTCTGACCCGGAGTGGTAGTACCTGTTAGGATCCCAACTATGGGTTAAATAGAAACCGACTTGAAAAAAACAAATATATTCTATTAAAAAACATTTCTTCAAAATCACTGGATTTGGCATTAAATCACCTGAAAAGGGTTATATGCAGTAAAACAAACACAACCAATACATCCCTTCTTTCAGTGTGACCAAACCAATAAAGATCTCTTGTTCTGCACACATCTCTCCATACAATTTAGATTTAATCTTCCTTAATCATCAGATCTAAGCCTGCCTTTAAGAGTCACATTACACACATCCATCATATCATTCTCAACATGTGTCTTCAACCGTTACTGGCCAGATTTTAATTCTTTTGCCAACTGACCCTACTGCTGCAACTATTCTACAAACTCTCATCCATTCTTTTGATGTGATTAAAGTAACCAACTCTACTATTCTTTCACGTTTCACTGTACTCTCCTGATTTAATTTTTTTCTGAGATTATCAGATCTAAGAATGTCTTTCCGCTCACATTACACATTGATCATATAATTCTCTTATTTTTCCTCATGCTACGCATGTCTTCAAACTTAGCTGACCAGGTTTCATTTCCATACATCATCACATTTAATATGCATGCCACATCTGTTCTCAGTCATCTTACATTTGTTGCACAATAACAGGTTTTCATCCTTCAATCAACGCATAATTCTGCAGCACTTTACGCATATCGAATGCTACAACAAAAATTCACTTACTCTCAACCCCCTTTCCACAAACAGAGCAGGGGAAATTGTAACTCTGTAATGACTAATAATCACTTCGGCCTGATATAATGTTATCTGCTGCTGATGCGAATGTTCCTTGGTATAATTGTCATAACTTTATCAAGGACTTATCCAGCATTCCCAGTTTTCCCAACTTTCTAAATGTGCTTAAATCCAAACGCGAATTCCATAAACAAAGCTTTTTTCCTTGAATTGCTCGCCTGTGGAACTCTGTTTCATTGACCTGCTTTCTAGCTAACTACAATATGGTCGTCTTCAAGTCCAATGTAAACAAGTTATCATAAGCCGTCCTCTTAAATCATCAAATTCTACCCAATTTCCTCCACTAATGATCACTATGCTGTTGTCTCAGTTACCACTTTACACTCATAAATCCTTATCCTCGAGTGGCTTTCGGGCTTTGATAAGTGGTGACTTCCTTGTAAGAAAAAAGGCTAAAAAATCATGCCCAGAATAATTGAAATTTCTACCTTTAATATGTGTCGGAATCTGAAGAACGTTCAGTCAAAATTAATGAATGTGAATACCAGAAGTATGAAATATATAGATGCTCCAAAATATTTTTCCTTATGTAAACAATTCTCCCGGTGTAGATTGGTAGCGTGGAAGTAGATAATTCATAATGAGCGAGTATTTTTTTTTTTTTTTTTTATTTTTTTTTATTACATTTTCACCCCAAACAAGGCAAATTGCCACTTTGGTGTAGGGGG
This sequence comes from Euprymna scolopes, assembly GCF_053919585.1. Lineage (NCBI taxonomy): Eukaryota > Metazoa > Mollusca > Cephalopoda > Sepiida > Sepiolidae > Euprymna > Euprymna scolopes. Next base: position 164,617,290 of record NC_136486.1, read on the forward strand.
CTACTATCAGGGGCAACAACTACTGGGGTACTATGTAGGGATTTGGGCAGCAAGGTGTCGGTTCACGTTACACTTGAACTTCTGCACGTCAGTACTGTTGGGGAAGCAGGGACCTGGAATGGAATTCCAGAGTCTTGCGGTTCTGGGGAAGAAACTATTGGAGTAAAAAGATCTTTTACATCTAGGGACCTCTACAGTGTGGGGGTGGGATCTAGTAGCCTGTCGGGTTTGTCGAGGGTGCTCGCGTCATGGGGGCACAAGTGATTGCAGTTCATCAGAGCATTCACCACTAAAATACTTGTAGAACAGGCAGAGGGATGCAACATTTCGTCGATGGGACAGAGGCTGAAGCTTAGATGCCAGTTCAGGGCCTATCAGATTTGCGACTCTCTTTTGAACCTTGTCAAGGAGCGAGAGACTAGTAGCAGATGCACCAGCCCAGATGTGGCAGCAATACTCCATACATGGGCGAATGGTGGCCTTATAGAGGTACAGGATACTTTCGGGTGTTAGTAGTTTTCTAGCACGGTAGAGAGAGCCTACCTTTCTTGCAGCGGCCCTGGCAATGCCTTCAATGTAATTGTTCCAACTCATGTTTCCTGTGAACGTTAGGCCAAGGAGTTTGAAAGATGGACTCTCAGATAAAGAGTCGTTGGCCATTGCTATTGGTGGTAGAGAGGGTTTCTTGTAATTATTGAATGAAACTAGTTTAGTCTTGGCAGCATTGAACGCGACCAACCACTTTTGTCCCCATTCCACTACAGATTGGAGGTCTTCCTCTAGTGTTTCTGCCATTTCTTTAGAAATGTGTTCATTCGTCTTCCTGTCGTGTCTGCCATAGAGTGTAGTGTCATCAGCATATATACCCATCTCAGAGGCAATGTTGTCGGGGAGGTCATTTATGAATATCAGGAACAATAGAGGTCCAAGGATAGAACCCTGGGGCACTCCCGCATTTATATCATATTGTTTAGATGTGCGACCGTCGAGGACTACCTGGATTTTTCTCTTATCTAAGAAGGATTTAATTATGTTAAGTATTCTACCAGTGATACCGTAAGATCTAATCTTCCTGAGGAGACCCTCATGCCATACCCTGTCAAAAGCCTTAGATATATCTAGAGCTACCGCTCTGCCTTCCCCCGCTTTGTCCAGTGATTGGTATATACGTTCAGAGATCACGGTGAGGATGTCTGCTGTGGAACGGGCTTGTCTAAATCCATATTGTTTGTCAGTCAGTAGTTTAGCATCTGTAAGATGATGGACTAGAGCATGGTTAATTATGGTCTCAAATATTTTGGCAAAAAGTGGGAGGAGGCTAATGGGGCGATAATTTGATGGGTCTGTCCTTTCCCCAGAATTCTTGAATACTGGTACAACAGAAGCAGTTTTCCAACAGCCCGGAAAGCAAGCTTCATTAAGACATTTGTTGTAGAGTTTGGAGAGAACTGGAGCTACTTCGGCTGAGCACTTTTTTAATAGCACAGCTGGGATAAGATCGGGTCCACATGCTTTTGAGGTGTCAAGGTTTTTTATGATAGCATGCACCTGAGCAGGGGTGGTTTTCAGATCGTCTAGTGTGGCGTCTGTCCGCATAGGAAAGTCAGGTAGGGGGTGGTTGGAAGGGTCCAGTGTGGAGTTTGAGGCAAACCGACTGGCAAGCATGTTAGCCTTGTCGGTTGCTGAGGAGACAACCTCGTGATTGTTGGTTAGTGGGGGAATTGTTGATTGCCCATTATTTACTACACTGTTGTAGATTTTCCAGAAGTCACGAGTTACACAGACATTTTTAAGAAAGAGAAAAATTGGTGAATAAATATAATCTAAAACAATTGAAAATATTTTTGTGAAACTCACTTTAGGAATTGATATTGGTGTTGAAAAAATTTGCACAAAAAGTGCTCAAGATATTTTCCTATAATGTCTGAATTTTCAAGAGTAAAATCAAGATAATTTTATAAATAAGAGATGTAATTGTATCTTACATTATTTTATTTATATTATTTTATCCATTCATACCAAGATTCAAACCCTGAATGCAAGATCACTTCCAAGTCAGACATTTTTAATGGTCAGTGATATCATGTAACTGCAGTAAAGTGTTAATCTAAATTAATGCCTATATATAATAAAAGGCGCAGCGTTTCCCCGCTGGACCAAAATACTGTAGGTTTACAACAACAGATGCCTCATAAAAATTTCTTATATCTAGCCTCTCAGCCATTTTCTCATGTAACTTTATAAATACTTTTCTGACACATCCAGATGTTCAAATAAATCCTAGATTCCTTTTGAAGAGCTACACCAGCACTATCGCATTAACCTACAAAGGAAGTAGTCCTGATGTTTCTCCTATTGCTGAAGTTCTGTTACTGGTGTCCATAAACATCGCAGGGATTTATACACACGGTATGGATATTGTGCTTACATCCTTCATAACTGATTCATAAACTAATAGCACAAACGTTAAATTCCCGTCTTTCAATTCGAAAATAATAAATTATCCCTTAAAATATTTCTGCTATTCTGATTGGCTTAGATCAGACCGATCCTTTATTCCAGATTACAATTCTGTTAAAACGAACATGCAAGCCATCGTGGCATCTACCGATACAGGAGGACGGCGTTTTACATTACGTAAAGCGACTACTGAACAGCACAGGGGTATTTTTTTTTTTTTTTTTTTTTACACAGTGATCACCACTTATCAAGGCCCGGAAGCCACTCAGGGATAAGGGTTATTGCAAGTACATTACGTTAGTGTGGAGATTTGATGAAGTGTTTAATTAAGGTGGCGGTTCATTAGGAATTTGCTAACATTGGACTTGAAGACATCCAAGTTGTAGTCCAGAGGGAAGCAGGCAGACGGAACAGAGTTCCACAGGCATGCAGTTCTAAGAAAGAAGCTTTGTTCATGGAATCCGCATTTTGATTTAGGCACAGATAAAGAGTGGGGGAAATTTTTCACAGTGGATTCAGCTAGACGGGTGTTTTTCATGAAAGATTGGCGAGGGGGGACCAGAGATTGGAGTTCAGACGAGCACCTGCCATGAAAATAACGATAAAACAAGGATAGGCTCGCAACGTCTCTTCTGTGGGAGAGAGGTTGCAGGGTAGAGAAAAGGGAATCCCTCACTAAGCCATGAAGTCTATTTTGTACTCTGTCAAGGCATGATAGGCTGTTTTTGGCAGCTCCTGCCCAGATATGGCAACAGTATTCCATCCTTGGACGTACTTGGCTTTTATATAGATAGAGAATTGCATCAGTAGTGAGATATCTTCTGGAGCGGTAGAAGGATCCCACCATCTTTCCAGCAACCTTGGCAACAGACTTGATGTACGTGTTCCATTTCAGATCAGGAGTAAAGGTCAAACCCAGAAGATTATCAAAACACAGGGCCTCACCCAGACGAGAGCCATCCATCACAATTGATGCCAGCTAGGGATCAGATCGTTGATGATGTAAGGATAGGAGTTTGGTTTTGGATGCGTTAAAGGTAACCAGCCACATCTTCCCCCACTGAACCACGCGCTCGAGATCAGAGGAGAGAGAATCAGAGAGAACTTTGTCATTTACAGCCTTTGATGTGTTGCCGTAGATGGTCGTATCATCAGCATAGATGCCAACGAATGATTTAAGTATGTGTTTAGGGAGGTCATTGATGTAGATCAGTGTTGTGGTTGCAAGGTTGAACAATAATTAGTAAGGAAATACAATGAAGACGCAAACAACAAGATAACGCAATAATAAGTGTATTAAAGAAAAGGTATATTTACAATATGTACAAATGACGGTGTCGAGTCAGAGAGTCTTGGTGGAAGGACATGTACGCTCTTCGGCGTCACTTCTGGTGGCATTTGAGTAAGACACACCAAGGCCAACCTAGGCTTGGCATTTATAGTGTTATGTTATTCGCATATGCAAATAAGTGGCTGCCACCACAACAATCAGGAAGAGAGTTGGGCCCAGGATTGACCCCTGAGGGACTCCAGCATTTATATTGCAGGCCTCCGATTTTTGTCCATCTACCACTACTCTTATGAGCCTATCGGAGAGAAATGATTTAATGAGTGAGAAAACATTTCCAGTTATACTGTAGCTGGAAATCTTGTGAAGTAGACCTTTATGCCATACCTTGTCGAAGGCCTTTGATATGTCAAGAGCAATTGCCCTAGAAAGGAAGCCTTTGTCAAGAGATTCACTAATCCTGTGGGATATAACCGTCAGCACATCTGCGGTAGATCTTGCAGAGCGGAAACCATATTGTGTGTCACTAAGAAGGTTATTCCTGCTGAGGTGGTTGACTATTTCTCTATTTAATATGGATTCCAGCAACTTACTCATAACACACAGGAGACTTATTGGTCTGTACTGAGAGGGAGATGACTTATCACCTGAATTCTTAAATACAGGGCAAATACAGGGCATATTTCCTCCTATAACACAGAACAAGCTAGGTAATATACAAATATCCGTGCATGAGGTCGCCAAGCTAATAAAAAACCTAGATTCCAGTAAAGCAACTGGCCCTGATGGCATCCCAATTATAGTGTTAAAAAAGCTTCAACCAGAACTTGCTCCCATACTTACGAAACTATTTAAGCGCTGCCTTAAGGAGAAGTGCTTTCCGACCCCCTGGAAGACCTCATCAGTTTGCCCTGTATTTAAGAATTCAGGTGATAAGTCATCTCCCTCTCAATACAGACCAATAAGTCTTCTCTGTGTTATGAGTAAGTTACTGGAATCAATATTAAATAGAGAAATAGTCAACCACCTCAGCAGAAACAACCTTCTTAGTGACACACAATATGGTTTCCGCTCTGCAAGATCTACCACAGATGTGCTGACGGTTATATCCAACAGGGTTAGTGAATCTCTTGACAAAGGCTTCCTTTCTAGGGCAATTGCTCTTGACATATCAAAGGCCTTTGACAAAGTATGGCATAAGGGTCTACTTCACAAGATTTCCAGCTACGGTATAACTGGAAATGTTTTCTCAATCATTAAATCATTTCTCTCCGATAGGCTCATAAGAGTAGTGGTAGATGGACAAAAATCGGAGGCCTGCAATATAAATGCTGGAGTCCCTCAGGGGTCAATCCTCGGCCCAACTCTCTTCCTGATCTACATCAATGACCTCCCTAAACACATACTTAAATCATTCGTTGACATCTATGCTGATGACACGACCATCTACGGCAACACATCAAAGGCTGTAAATGACGAAGTTCTCTTGGATTCTCTCTCCTCTGATCTCGAGCGCGTGGTTCAGTGGGGGAAGATGTGGCTAGTTACCTTTAATGCATCTAAAACCAAACTCCTATCCTTACATCATCAACGCTCTGATCCCCAGCTGGCATCAATTGTGATGGATGGCTCTCGTCTGGGTGAGGCCCCGTGTTTTGACAAGCTTCTGGGTTTGACCTTTACTCCTGATCTGAAATGGAACACGTACATCAAGTCTGTTGCCAAGGTCGCAGGAAAGATGGTGGGATCCTTCTACCGCTCCAGAAGATATCTCACTACTGATGCAATTCTCTATCTTTATAAAAGCCAAGTACGGCCAAGGATGGAATACTGTTGCCATATCTGGGCAGGAGCTGCCAAAAACAGCCTATCATGCCTTGACAGAGTACAAAATAGACTTCGTGGTTTAGTGAGGGATTCCCTTTTCTCTACCCTGCAACCCCTCTCCCACAGAAGAGACGTTGCGAGCCTATCCTTGTTTTATCGTTATTTTCATGGCAGGTGCTCGTCTGAACTCCAATCCCTGGTCCCCCCTCGCCAAACTTTCACGAAAAACACCCGTCTAGCTGAATCCACTGTGAAAAATTTCCCCCACTCTATATCTGTGCCTAAATCAAAACGCGGATTTCATGAGCAAGGCTTCTTTCTTAGAACTGCACGCCTGTGGAACTCTGTTCCGTCTGCCTGCTTCCCTCCGGACTACAACTTGGATGTCTTCAAGTCTAATGTTAACAAATTCCTAATGAACCGCCCCCCTAATTAAACACTTCATAAAATCTCCTCACTAACGTGATGTACTTGCAATAACCCTTATCCCTGAGTGGCTTCTGGGCCTTGATAAGTGGTGATCACTGTGTAAAAAAAAAAAAAAAAAAAAAAAAACTGATGAGGTCTTCCAGGGAGTCGGAAAGCACTTCTCCTTAAGGCAGCGCTTAAATAGTTTCGTAAGTATGGGAGCAAGTTCTGGTTGAAACTTTTTTAACACTATAATTGGGATGCCATCAGGGTCAGTTGCTTTACTGGAATCAAGGTTCTTGATTAGCTTGGCGACCTCATGCACGGATATTTGTATGTTACCTAGCTTGTTCTGTGTTATAGGAGGAAATATGGGGAGTTGATGGCCTTCGTCGCATAGGGTAGAATTAGCTGCAAAGTTCTTTGCAAATAGTTTGGCCTTGTCTGATGCTGATGAGATGACCTCTGGTCCATTGATAATGGTTGGGATAGAACGCACACTTCTGTTCAGGATCCTATATGTTATTTGCCAAAACTGGTGGGATCCAAGCCGCTGATCAGCTACCTCGGATTTAATAGACTGGGCATATAGCTCTCTTGCATTTTTTATTACTCTTTTACAGTGGTTGCTGGCAGACCTGAAAGCAGCTTTAGTCTCAGTGCATCTATTACGTTGGTAGCTATGGAAAAAGTGATTTCTGTGCGCGATAGCACATTCTGGGGAGAACCATGGCTGGCTGTTAGGTTTTTGTTGCAATTTTTTAGATGGTATGAATTGGTCTATGCTTACAATTAACCATTCGGTCAGATCTGATACTATAGAGGACACTTCCTTTTTAAACATGGAGTGCAGAGGTAAATCAGATATGAATGTACGGAAGCTATCCCAGTCAGCCATAGAGTATCGGCATACAGTACGGTGGAGGGGTACGTCTGGGGGCTTCTTACATTTCGTTTTTATCTTAACTGATACTACGGAGTGGTCAGAGGATCCTAGAGGAGAATGAACGGAACATGAACATAGCTCAGGGGAAGTTGAGAAAAAAAGGTCTAAGAGGCTTGCATATTGACCGGGTGTATTGGGCACACGGGTGGGTTCGCGAACAATCTGAGTGAGGTCATAAGCAATGGCAAAATTATGAGAAAACCTCCCCTCATCATCTGTCTTATTTGAATGGGTCAGCCATTCCACGTTATGGACGTTGAAGTCACCGCAGATGTGGATGTTAGCCGAGGGATGTGAAGACAGTATGTGGTCTATTTTCTCAGATATGCTCTTAAAGATAGTAACTCCGCTGTTGTGGGGCCTATAGAGTGCAAATATAAATGCAGTGGTGTTAGCAAGTGCAACCCTGAAGCACATATAAGGTAAATTAGGATCTTCTCTAGAGATATCCCTGCCACACGGGAAGCCATCCTTAATGTAGGCACATATTCCATGCCCATGGCGATCTTGGGTGTCAGATTTAGCTGTTAAATTGGAGTATCCTTTAATTATGAACTCATCTAGAGAAGTGGTCGGCCCTATTCCAGTTTCACTTAGAAATAATATGTCCGGTTTCGTCTCCTGTAATTGGGTTTCAACCTCTGGAAGGTTGAAACGTAACCCCTGATGTTGGAGAAGGAGACCTGGTAGTAGGGGTCTACGTTGGAAGATGAGGTTCTAGGTTTAATCGAGTTTTTATTCTGGAGATATTTCATGTTGAGGTTTTGGGATTTGTGGAATAGGTCGGCATACTTGGTTAGAGCAGTACAGAGAGGGAAAGTAAGAGAGAAAGACAGAAAAAAAACTTTTTGTAGCACACGAAAAGGTAAAGCCGTAACAATTACCCACTAGTATGGCATCGAGAGGCCCCACCAGAGACTACTGCATGGTCCAGATCCACTCACCAAATGGCAATACAGCAGTCCCAGTACTTTGCACCTGCTGATAGGACAGCCTCCTTAGTGGTTAATCCAAGGTTCGGGTCCCTGACTATCAGGCGGATAATGTCAGCCCAAACAAAACGTTTACCTCCAGCACTCTTACTAGTGACATGGCCACAAGGACAGACAGAGACAGAAAAATTTCCGACATCTCAGACTACTGGTCACCAAGTACTACCGACCTTTAAGCAGCTTTTTCTTCGCCCTTTGTCAGAAAAATCACTCATTGAATGAGGACTGAATGACAAAATAGGAGAAGCCAGAGTTACTGGAGCTGCCGATAACGCATCCATTGTATTTTCTACTCTCCATTTGCCCCCTCCCTCCCTCTCTCCTTTTCTTTATCTCTCTAAATGTGTTAAGAGAGAGAGAGAGAGAGAGAGAGGGGGGGGGATAGACAGAGACAGATCAGAGCGAGAGTTATATCTGTTTTTTTTATATTCGACCACTGTACCGGAACGAGAGAGAGACAGACAGAGACAGTGAGACAGAGACAGTGAGAGAGAGAGAGACAGTAAGAGAGAGAGAGTGAGAGAGAGCCAGCCCGACAGACAGATAGACAAACAGACAGAGAATCATCGACACTGACTGACCTCATTACATTACCTCGTCCTGTTATTTTGGTTTAACTTATAAAAACACGAGGTTATTTCGATGCAGTTGTAGTGGAGTAGTCGATATTGGATCCGTGTTGCAACCAACGGGTTGAACGTTCGTATCCATGTAATGGATTTATTCATGTATATTTATTGTTTGAAGTTTTAACATTTAAACACGGTTACGCCTTGCGATAAATACGTATAACTTTTCGTGTTTTTTTTCTCTCCATTTTTCTCAATAATTTTTTTTATCGAATTCAAAGTTTTATTACTTATTTTTCCGCTTTTTATTTGTTTTTGTGTCGAAATGAAACGATAAACCGTCATTTGTTTTTGGAGTGTTTTTTTTTAGTTGTTCTTTGGGTTTATTTTTTATTTATATTTGTTACCGTGAGAAGTGAACTATTTGAAACCAAGTACTGCAGTAATTAATAATAATAAAAAAAATAATTGATAAATACACCAATAAAGTTTTGTTTAATTTCCTTCGGATAGGATTCCAGGTTTTAGTTCTTAAATAAATTTCTACTTCTTAACAAAACTTAGAATCGAACTATTTTTAGTCGCGGAGGCCGGTAAGTAATCAGTGAACATTACCACAGCTTCAACGGCTAAATGTGATTTCTTTTCACCTTTCTCCACCCAGGCAGCCTTTTTTACCATGAGATGTGGGGGGGGGGGTCTATTTCGAAACCCGTTCGTAACACGAGGTTGGAGGTTGGGCAGTAGCAGCAACAACAACAAACGTACATTAATTTTTTTTTACGACGGGGAGGGGGCACGCTTCCACCGGGCAACGCTGGTTAGCGGGTACTGTGTAAGAAATTTCTTTCTCACACAACTCAATTTCCTCCCTGCAGAAGCAAATGAATTCCACAAACAAAAGCCATACCTTTAAACTCAAAAGTTATTCACAATGTAACAGCAATGAAAGTTCTTTGGTTCTGGTAAGTCCTTTTGCAAAACGGTGGCCCGATTTGCTTCCATACGCATGGAGCCTTTAGTTCGAATTCCTATTGTCGGAGTGTTAGTTCGTTGTTCCTCGTAAGGATCCATGAATGGTTCATGGTAAACTCGGCGGGAATGATGGCGCCTATAATCAGGCATATGTGACCCCCATGGGACTCAAGATGAATTGAGATAACATCCAATATTTGGTAAATAAACATGCAGAACAGTTCTTGAATGTCATCCTCAATTAGAATAAATACAGCGATATAAGTTGTCTCTGCTTGTAGAGATGTGGCCTTCGTTCCCCAACTCTTTTGTGTCCATGAAGGAATTGGCTTGGCTCCCTCGAGAGGGAACTGCTGGGAAGAGTCTATCCCGTTGCCGAGTTTCTGTTAGACTGAAAAGGAAAGCAAGATACAAAAAGGGCGCCAAGCAATTTACTTGACTCATTCAAAACTAACCAATCACGAACCGGATACTAGAACTGTATGGCTGGCCTAAACAAGAAAGATGGCGGTTGTATATGGAAATTCTCACAACTGCTAGTTATATATATATATATAATTTCGTTCTAGTTATATATATATATGGAAATTCTCACAACTGCTAGTTATATATATATATATATATATATATATATATATATATATATATAATTTCGTGCTAGTTATATATATATATATATATATATATATATATATATATATATATATATATATAACGGTATTTACCTAGAATTTCCCATGTGTAGATATACAGACTGTCAGAAATAAATTCAAATATAGTCATGTCTACAATTTTTGCCTTGAAAGGAAAGTTTAAAATAACACTTCCAATATGAGGTCAAGTAATAAAACCTATTAGTGTAAAAGTGGTGTTTGCTTAAAAAAAAAAATGGCGTATTTCTTACAGACAGCTGTAAAATAGCAAATAATTTTAATGAATCGAAATGAATTTTATTATTTTAAATTTAAAAATAAAAATTATTATTTAAATGTTTAACCTTTATTTTAAATATATTCTCCATCGAAATATTTGTTTGATTGCATTTTGTTTTATGAAACGAAAAATAAACTATTTAAACAAAATCATTTTAATTAGAATTATGCACTTATGATAATTGACCCTAGTGACATCAGACGGAATCGAAGATTTTGTGAAAAATTGTACACTTATGTTTTGTAAACATAGTGATTTAAAAATAAACACTGATATTACAAACACACACACACACACATATATATATATATATATAAAAAGGATGAAACACTAATGTCTGTAGGTATTTAATAATTATCATAGTAAATAATTATGTCCGCCCCTTTAAGAAACTCGTTGAGCACTTTCAGTTGAATTAAAGTCGGTCAATTTAGCTTTTATGAGCAGATCATCATTTAATAATTAAATCACTCTGACAGACATTATAAAGCATTTAAAAATAAATGTTTAAAAATTCAACAGCATTTTTCGTAGTTAACGGTAGCCGAATGGATTAGGCCCTTGCTAATGAAGCCAGAGATGGCTTCTGTCGCCGGGTTCGAATCTATCGACTAATGTTAATCGTGACACCTTGCACTGATGATTCCCGAAAGGATGATTATATATATATACACACACACCAGCAGGAATACCCGAAAACGTCCTGATACAAAACATGTCTAAGAACACTGCCAGGCACATAAAGTACCTACGTCTAAAATTTCATAAAAAGTAGTCCAGCCGTTTTCATGTCCATAGGAAAAAATCTCACTCACACACAAAGGTCCTTTTATATAATACTAGATATAGATAGGTGCGTGTGTGTATGTGTGTGTGTGTGTGTAAATGTAAGTGATGTCTACATTCACAATTAACCTTTGCCGTTGGGCTAAAAGGAAAGATAATTTTTCTAGGATTTTTCAACGTTTATCTTGTATTCTTGTATTATATTTATTTTGTTTTAAAAAAAGAAATTTCTTTTGTCATCAAATTGTTTTTATTTTCTTTCTCTCTCTCTCTCTCTCTCTCTCTCTCTCTCTCTCTCTCTCTCTCTCTCTCTCTCTCTCTCTCTCTCTCTCTCTCGTATCGTTGCTGTTTACATGCTTCGATATATTCCTATAGACTAATAAATATGCACGCACGTGCCTCTATATATATCTATCTCTCTTTCTTTCTCTCTCTCTCTCTCTATATATATATATATTCTCAGAGATCTAGACGGTCACTTGAATAGACGAACTGTGACACTTTGGGTCATGAGTCGGCTAGATAAAACGCCATAAAGAACCTCTCCCCACTCTCTTTTGTGTGTGATGGATGATATCATTTTGTGACAGCATTCGGCTGTATCGTGACCTTCGTAATAGTAGGCCTAATCACTGAAAATGGCGTCACGTCTGCCGTCCTAGCAAACAAGATTTGTCGAACAGTCAGACTGTCGACAATGAATAAGAGCATTTTTACAAAAAGTATTAGAAAACTTAAAAACTTGTATTCGAAAAATAAGAAAAACGATTTATACCTAAACTGAATTTACTTAATATTAATTTTCAAAATGAGAATTAATTAAAAATGGAAAAGTTGTGTGTTGTTTCTGCAAAACATTTTGTAAATAAATATTTTATTTTCGTGGATTTTAAAGACTTCAACCTCTGTCCCATCGACGAAATGTTGCAAGCCTCTGTCTGATTTACACGTATTTTAATGGTAGATGCTCCACCGAACTACAAACCCTTGTACCCCCTCTATGTAAATATCCCCAACAAACCCGACAGCGGCAAACCCCCACCTAATACACTATAGAGATCCCTAGATACCAGAAAGCCTAGGACTGTTAGACTTTGAAATTCCCTTCCGGGTTCCTGATTCCTTGATCTCTACTGACATGCAGAAGTTAAAGTGTAATATGAACAGACATCTTGCTTCTCAACTCCCTACATAGTATCCCTGCCACTTATGTCCCAGATAGTAGCCCCCGACATCAAAGTGGCACTGTGTCTTGTTTGGGATGAAAATGTAATTTTTTAAAAATAAATAAAAATTATACATACGTCATTTTTTGTTTTAATTTTAGAATTTATATTCGTTTATTTATTTTAAAAATTGCATTAAAAAAAAAGAAAATAAAGAAATACGATTCGATTTATACTGAAACTGAACTTTATTTAATCTAATTCTAAATAAGAACCGAATTTTTTAGCATTATAAAACTCGTTGATGCAAAGTTTTATAAAGAGTTTTAGTTTACACGTTTTTTATGGAAATATGTTTGACTTTTGACTTATACTTTTGATGACTATCTTATTATACAAAAATTTTTCCTCGCACAAGTAAGACACTTGAAACATTCTTTTTATACAAAACAGTTTAAATAAAATCAAATGAATTTAAAAGAAACAAAAATGAACAATTAAAACACTTACATTCGAGATTAAACGTTTGCTACGTTTATTGACTCCCGATATACCAAAAACTAAAGATCTCTACAAAATATATGAATAATACTGTAAAATTTTTATTTTTCACTAAAAGGGCGCCCAGCGTTGCCTGATAGTAAAATACGCTTAAATATGATATTTTAATTATGTAGATTTAGTTATTATTATTATTATTATTATTATTATTATAATTATAATAATAATAATAATAATAATAATAATAATAATAATAATAATAATAATAATAGAGCTAGTTCTCTTTTAAATATTATTTTCTACCCAATCTTATGTAGTGATTTTAAAAGTAAAAAAATGACGTCAATGCCATCAGCTAGAATTGAAACTAAAACATTTAGTGTTCCAGCCTTAGCTGTTACTGTTGAATTATCGTCAGACGAATAAAAAATAATTAAAAATGAACCAACTTTAACACATAAACTTATATTTTCGCATGCGTACAAATGCACTTTAAATCGACGTCAAGTTGCAATTTTTTCCCCAGTTTTGATTTCTTTAGCAGCTAATTTTCAGTGACTAAAAACCATAAAAGAACAGTCCACAATAAACGCAATCATTTGACCCGCCCCGTGCTGCTCTGCGACCTTGCGTCTCAGAGGAGAAGCACTTTGTAAAAATGGAGACAGCTATACACAAACATAATTGATTTTATAAACTAATATATATATATATATATATATATATATATATATATATATATATATATATATATATATATATATATATATATGGAGACAGACATATATAGTTAGTTTTATAAATTAGATTAATAGAACAGACCGGGGAAAACGTAAAAATTATTTATTTAACACGTTTTAAAGCTAAAAAACCATCCATTTTCACGTTTCTGACTAAACGTTCATTTTTTAGAACCTTATATATTATTATTATAAGTAAAAGAAAAATAATTCAACGTTGTTTGCTGTCTTATCAAACAAAGGAAATTAAAAAAAAAAAAAAGAATTATATAAAAAAATCTCATTTAAAAATTATTTGAAAACGGGTGCATTTTTAACATAAAATTAAACTGACATGTTAATTAGTAATTAAATACACTTTCAACAAACTTAAAACTTCACAATATTTTCCCGGCCAAAAAATATTCCCGTTTCAATTCTACTTGTCCAAATGTAAAATAATTTTTTATCTTTCAGAAAATAAAATAGAGTCACTTTTGAGCCATTTATATAAATCCCTCAGTAAGTTCTTTTAGAATTGAAACAAAAAATTACCATCCTTTGTAATAGTCAGTACTGTAGGCGCATGATGGTACGACTTCCTTTGTGACATTATCAGGTCCCGTGATCGCTAATGGGGAGGTTTACTATTACAAAAGCCACGGCTCTACACAATTATTTCCACCTCATGGGGACGAGGTCCTGGATATGACCTTAAACTATATCCGATGGTGAGGCCCATGCTTGCGGGCTTTGGGAAGTGTGGAGCCACCCTTTAATTGCCATTGCTCCCAGGTCCACTGACCTAGAGTGGTAGTAACTGTTAGGGTCCCAACTATTGGTTAAATAGAAACCGACTTGAAAAAAGAAAACATATTTTATTAAAAACCTTTTCTTCAAAATCACTGGATTCGGTATTAAATATCTGATAGGCCCTAAACTGTCATCTAAGCTTCAGCCTCTGTCCCATCGACGAAACGTTGCATCCCTCTGCCTGTTCTACAAGTATTTTAATGGTGAATGCTCTGACGAACTGCAGACACTTGTGCCCCCACGACGTAGACACCCACAACAAACCTGACAGGCAGCTAAATCCCACCCCACACAGTAGAGATCCCTAGATGTAAAAGATCTTTCTACTCCAGTAGTTTCTTCCCCAGAACCGCTAGACTCTGGAATTCCATTCCAGGTTCCTGCTTCCCTAACTGTACTGACATGCAGAAGTTCAAGTGTAATGTGAACCGACATCTTGCTGCCCAAATCCCAACATAGTGCCCCAGTAGTTGCTGCCCCTGATAGTAGCCCCCTACACCAAAGTGGCAATGTGCCTTGTTTGGGGTGAAAATGTAATTTAAAAAAATAAAAATAAAAAAAAATAACCTGAAAAGTGTTGATATGCCGTAAAACAAAAACAACCAACCATGGGGACGAATAAGCAAACAAATAAGTTAAAAAGATCCACAAATATGAGAACAATTCATTATAAATATTAGATAAGGTTACCATTATTTATATACATATATAATTTTATGTATGTATTTTCAGTATTTACTTCGACAGTGCTCAATACATAAGTAGGGCTAGGTAATAAGTTTAGAAAATATATATGACAAGTAAGTTACAGAATTTCCCGCATTGCATCCTTGTGAGAATTATATATGTCGTTTAGATAACGTCGTTTCCTTATATCATGTATATCTTCAGTGTGGCTAGACATGGCAAATGTCTCAGAACTGAAAGTCAGTTTCTTCATTAGTAATCAAACTTCTAACATCTGTTACTACAAAGTAAGGGAAATCAGAATGCAACAAATATTTGACATTATCGACTGCCAAAAGTGCTCGATTCTTTTTTGAAGGTCCACGCTAAGTGGCAACTATTTATTTTCATTACTCACGAGGGGGCATCAAAGCTGGGAGGGGGGGTCCATATTACGGTTCTTCGATGTGACTAGATGTGGTGAACGTTTCAGCTGAGATTCGAAATCCGACTGTTTGGTGAGCAATCAGGCTTCTTGCATCTGCACTATTACTCTCGCTACGGTGAATGTTGATTTACACGCGAGTACAACTATGAACCAGCTATTAGGCTAAAGCTAAACGGATATCTTGTGATATCTGAGCATCGACATATTTAAGTAAATAAGATGTTGTTCTTCATCAAACCCATTCTTGAAGACAATTTAGGATTCACACAAAAAGAAAGAATTAATCAACACAATCAGATGATAAAGACGCTTGCAGGTTTTTGCTTCAAGTTCCCACCTCATAACGCAAACTATCAAGTATCATCATCATATCGTACGAATCCGAAGATTCTATTGTTGGCATTGGTTTCCCTGATATTTTTGTAGTCAGAATTATTTATAGAAAGACATTGGATGCTTGCGGGAGGGACCATGTGAAGATTGCCAACATTTCTGAGTAAAATGTGTTTCTTTATGGAACGAACTGGATTCGAACTTGGAACATCTAGGTTGTCAGTCTGTATCGTTAACACCTTGACCATCGTCACCTCTCATCCTTTAACACTAGTCAACTGTAATACTTAAAGAAAAGAAAACATCTTCGCTCCAAACAAGGCATATTACTACTGAAGTGTGATAGACGCTAGATTTATAGGGGATCAACCTGCATAGGAAGTTGAGCAGCAAGATATTTGTTCACATTACACTTAAACTTTTGTATCTTGGAACAGCTAGAGAAACGGAAGCAGGAAAAGATTTTTTAAAGGCAAGTAATCCAAGGAAAAAAAGCTATTAGAGTCAAAAATTCTCTAATATCTATGGAACTATACAGAGAAAGGGTCAGATTTTGCTTCTAGTTGAGTGGTTATTTGCTAGGAAACAAATTCATTAAAGCACATTGCATGAATGTACTAGGGGTGCAAACTTGTGGTGATATGACAGGGATTAGAGCTTGTCAGACAGTGTGAATGCCAGTATCTTTCGTTGCTGCTGGT
This sequence comes from Euprymna scolopes, assembly GCF_053919585.1. NCBI lineage: Eukaryota > Metazoa > Mollusca > Cephalopoda > Sepiida > Sepiolidae > Euprymna > Euprymna scolopes. The sequence goes on from NC_136486.1 coordinate 164,633,821, forward strand.
AAGTGCATTGGCAGTGTTAATTGCTTTCAAACATATATGACGTATCAGTGTGCTTACGGCACACAGGTTCAAGTGCGTACGATTCAGTAGTTATGCCAACGAGCTGAATTAAATAGTTTTGCCGCATGAACGCTTGAAAACTTGGGGTTTTTTTATAAGATTCGAGTAGGCTCACTTTTTCTTATGTTTTCTTTTTTTCCTCATATGAAATGGAACCATCTTGTTTAATTGGCTGAAAAATAGTTTAATCAAAAATTTTAATCTTGAACCGATTTTTGCATAGAAAATGTTTCCTAAATTGAGTAACGACACGTGACATCAAACAACCAAACCAAACACCATGAATAAATAGTTGAAAATTATAAACAACTTGAAGCATAAAATCTTTTTCCAAAATTAGTAGATTCGACACTAAATAACCTGAAAACGTTTGATATGATATAAAACAGCATTGGTCTGTCACACATAAGTTTAAAATAGCATTTTCATTGGTCTGTAGTGCTTAAGCTTAAAATAGCATTTTCATTGTTACGTTCTAAATAGAATTTTCATTGGTCTATTATGCTTAAGTTTAAAATAACATTTTCATTAGTCTGCCATGCTTAAATTGGAAATAGCATTTTCAGTGTTCGGTTATGCTTAAGTTTGAAATAGTATTTTAAATCGTTTTTCATGTTTAAGTTAGAAATATCATTTTCATTGGTCTATCTTACTTAAATTTGAAATAGCATTTTTATTGATCTGTTATGCTTTAGTTTGAAATAGCATTTTCAATGGTTTGTTATGCTCAGATCGAATATATTTTATGAATACTCACTGTTGTTTTGTGTATTATTAGCATTTTATCTTTTATTTTTTATTTTATTCACTTGCGAAATGGAAAAATAAACGACATGATGTTTTTTCAAAGGGCTAAGATTTCTGAACGCGAAAGATAATATGGCTGACAAGACATGAGTGTTTGGTGCTAAAAGGGAGGAATATTGGAGATTTTTGCTTGGTTCTATAAAGTAATAAAATCCTCGAAGATAACTTCACTTACATTCACCCACAAAGACATATCTCACCATATATATATATATATATATATATATATATATATATATATATATATATATATATATATATATATTAGTATTGGGACGATTAATCTGAATTAGAAAAAACATAACTTTTGTGGGTATCAGAATTGGAATCCAAACAAGTTTAAGTCTAAATGCGATTCCAAAACGATTCTTTTAATTTTTTCTTAACAATAAAAAAAGGAAACAATCACAAATTTATTTATTTATTTATTAGGTGTTCATTCACAAATTGGGACTAACAGACACAAAATGAGTTACAAATCTCATTCATTGTTAGAGCCTTATTTATTTCATTTATTGGTCATATATTGTAAACATTCAAGAGTTAATTTACCTATTCCCTTTGTAAACCTTTTTTGCACTTATTCCCCAACCGTATATATGCCTCCTCTAAAGGAGTTCAAACTTGATTATTAAAAGATTTAAAATGCTCTCAACAAGGTTTTCAATTTCGTTGGCGCCGATTGGACACTGTTACTGTCTGACATCGGCTTCTTCTAAAATAATTAACGTTTTATGGTACTTCTTCGCTTTGGAAACAAACCTCACAATGATCTTGGATAAAAAAAAAAACGTAAGGGGAAAACATTTAGAAGCTTTCCAAATTAAAAAGAAACTCATATACCCCCAAAAGAATGAGATTTGGGCATTTGTAACTAGCAGAAAAAAAAAAAGAGATGAAAAACAAATATGCAATAAATAAATGTTACCAAATACAATATTTTTTTATTTACCTGAATAATTTCATTCGTATTTAGATTAATTTTAAGGCGCATTTTTAGTGTGTCGAATTTACCCAAGAAATTGTTAGTTTAACCATTAAAATAAAAGAACGAAGTTTAGTCTTGGAAACATTAAACGTTACCATCCATTATGTCCCCATTCCACGATAGACTGGAAGTCTTCCTCTAAGGTTTCGGCCATTTTCTTAGATATGTATTCGTTCGGATTCCTCTGATGTCTGTTATAGGTGATTAGCAATAAACCAAAGTTTCACAGATAGAACATGGACCCCCTAATACTGAAGTGAACCATTCCTTAGCCCGATAGTAACATATTAATTTGTAATGTATTTGAATCAATACCAGATTTTTTTTCTCTTTGACTTTTTCCTATTTGAAGAACGCATGACATACTAAAAACTCATACGACTAGACGTTTGTATAAGACTATTTTGTTGTCCTTATTTCTATCGTCTCTCCGGCTATGAAATAATACAATTATAACAAGTGGTTTTATGGAAAGGAAGGCAGATCTATCCTGAAACAAGGAGCTGTTGTAGAAATCTCCAAGAGAACATGCCTGAAGACATCTAAAGGACGATAAGCCAATTCTCAAGATTATTATCGGACTGTCATTTGGGGATGAGACAAAGTAGCCTCCTTGTATCTCCAAGAATTCTTCTCTTCCTCAGAAAAAAATAGAAATCAAATAAGATGAAAAAAATATATAAGCCAAAACGTTAGTACATGTACAAATGGAAGTACTTAGTTAAATAAGCAATTTTGTGTCTCAATAAAAGAAAACTAAAATGGAAACTGGCACGATAAAACGAAATATGAGTAAATAATATAAGACGTATAGAAAAAAATAATCATTTTAAACAAAAGTGATAATAAAAATGTAATTAAAAAAAGCAAAAAATTCAGACAAAGAGTATAAAAGCCATAAACATTGAGGTTTATGTTTTGAACTATTCTTTAACAGCCAAAATGGCATTGTTGAACTTTCATAACTTAAAAAAAAAAACAGACATCAACTGAATATTGTGTTTTCATGAGTAGCAGGTGTGTCCGTTGATTCTCATTAGACGATCGCGACTTTGGAGTTGTTAAAAATCTGGCTTTTCTTTGCAATTCACTCGAAGCTCATTTCTTTCCTGTTTCTCTTGTTTATTTTCTTATATACAATTTCTCGTTTTCTAAGTTTACGGAATGGAAAGTCTTTTTTGTTTTTGTTTTGTTTCGTTTTTTTTTTTTTTTTTCAAATAATGTTTGCTCAAATTCCCGTGTTCAGATAAGACTTCAAAGACAAACCATTCATCTTCTCAGATGTGTTTTACCAGAGAGTCATTAGGCTTATCCGTAGTCGTCAAACTAATACAAGATTTATTCATCAATTCTCATATGATTAAATAGATATTTAATTAGATTAACCAGTTTTCAAATAACTAACCGATTACATGTCTGAATTCTGGAAACAAGGATTGATCATTATATTTTGTTTATTTTTTTATTTTTTGGAATCCTTTCAGATGAGTGGATGGAGGCGTTGAGTCTTGAGTTCCAGGTGATCATTGTCTGAAGGTAGCGCTTTCAATCCTACCCAAAGCAGGACAGAGGATTAGTTGACCAAAAACGTGGTAAGGCAGCAACAACTATGGAAGGCAATAATTACTGGGGAAACAGTTCCAAGACTTAGCATATTTATCTCGCCACTATTAATCACCTAAAGAAGGCCAGAGAATGAGTTGGTCTAAACGTTGTGAAACAATAGCAACTATAAAGATGAGGATAACAGTCAACAACAAAAATACTCAAAAGGATTAATAATTCGTGTTATTTTGGATTATTCGAACTATTGTTCCCATCTTGAGTGTTATTCGCACAACTTTTCGGCTGATGTAACCTCCGACCTTCTGTTATATAATGGGGGTACCAAATGACGTATCTTGTATACACACTGAATGGTCGTACTGCGTATGTATGTGACGAAGGGTTCATCTGAATGTGTGTACGTGTCACTAAATGTCTATGGTGGTTCTTTACTAATTGAACCGTAGTTTATCGTGTTGCAATCAAGGTGCGTGTTCTTAACATTTTCTTATTGTATAATTCACTCTTTTCTTTATCCCTTTTAACCCTGCCATGATCGTTAGTTGTGTGTGTGTGTGCGTGTGTGTGTGTGTGTGTGTGTGTTGACATCTAACACAAATACATAAACGTGGCATACCTGGTTCTGCTGCTGCCTTTTTCTGGAAGGGTTCTTTGATCATCTTGAGGGAGTTGATTCTCTTGACAAAGAAGACGCAGACGATTAACTCAAGACGATGTTTTTTTTTGTTGTTTTTTTTGTTAGTTGTTTATTTGTTCCCAGGCATTATGTCTAGCAGAGGAGCGATTGTCGATGTTTACTTGAGGGGCTAGTTCTTACATGTCCCACGTCTGAGACGCTACCCCATTTTGAAAGGAACCCCCTTTAATCCAACTCATCTATTTTTCTCAGCTAAATAGAACCATGTGACAAACACGTACGTCCGGTCCTGATCAGATGCTTTTCTAGTGCAATTGATCAGTCACCGAGTTTGATGTGACTTTGACATGTTTTAACAATATATCAAAACACAGCTCACACCTCCCTCTTCACTATGCTAATCAGATAGATAAAAAGATAGATGAATAGATTGATAGATATATCGATAATACGCATAGATAGATAGATAGATAGATAACAAATAATTTCTTGTGTTCCACAACTACATAACATTCCCCCTCTTATTTTATCAAAATGTATGGCGAAGATGTATTTTGTTGAAATCAGAAGAACCCTTTATTTAATCTATCATAATTATTCATAAATAATTCATAAATAAATTATTCATAAATTTTCTTCTCATCTTGAATGTTATTTTCACGTCTTGACTGATGTAACCTCCAAACTTCTGAACAAATGCAACAATAGATAAAATGATCAGTATAATAAATGCTAAGTGACAGTCTTCTGTAGATTGGAGGTTCAATTCTCAGTGCAGGCGATACTAAGAATATAGTATAAATTACTTAAGTCTTCTACACGATCTCGACTGCCGAAACGAGAATAACCTACCTTTGTGGATTAAGTAAAGAGTTTAGTTTGAAATTCTATACAGATTCTCAAGGTCAACAAGACACTCGTTAATAACATCGGAAGTTACATTGTCTGAAACGCCGTGAAAATAACTTTGAATATTAGAATAACAGTCCGAATAATAAAAAAATATAAACAAATTCTGTCACTAATCTATCTTAATAATTATAAAACTCTGTGGACCGTCTGGGCGTCCTTGTGTGCTTGAATCTTATACTAGCTGGCTGCCCAGTATTGTCTGGTTGACGCTTAAACATGATATTTTAATTTATGCAGATTGCGTATGTATTTTTATAGAATCGATCCTCTATTGGTTATTATGTACCATGAAGAATAATTTGGTCGGTGGACTAATTCGCAAATAATAGAAAACAAATAATAATGATAATATTGTTCATCAAATTCTGTCTGTGTTTGTTTACAATATCACGTCAGCTGATATTTGGGTTTGACGATGAATGCTTTGGAAAAGTCACTTCTGATTAATGTTTGGTTTTAAAATATGCAAACGAAAAAAAAGTTTTGTAGCAATTTTAAATGGTACCTCTTTTTTTTATCGTAAATTGAACTCGTTTTAGATGCATTAAGAAAAAATAAAATGCAATGGTGAAGCTTGAACAGGGGATCATTTGATCTGTAGTCAAATGCTCTACTACTAAGCTATATCTTCAGATAACATTAAACCTTTTTTTTTTAGAAGAAATCATTTGCTGAGATCTTATTTCCTTTGTCTGGTGTAACGTAAAATATTCACCAGTAAAAATTCCTTTTTCCTTATAGAAAGACTATATTTAAGATCGGATTTTTTCGATTTTCGATACTTATCGGAATAATTTCTGTAAAAAACATATATAAGAACACTGGCAGATATATTAATTAGTTTTGTGTGAAATTCGCAAAAGATAGACTCAGCCGTTTCGGAACCTATGGGAAAGGGACTCACACACACACACACACACACACACACACACAAAATGACGTTTATATATATATATATATTTATTTACATAGGCATCACCACTTATCAAGGGCCAGAGACCACTCGAGGATAAGGGTTAAGAGTGTACAGTAGTCAATATAGTGATAGGTAGTAATGGAAATTCGGTAAATGTGTTAACTTAAGTGGAACGGTTCATCAAGAACTTGTTTACATTGGACTTAAAAACAATCAAATTTTAGTCAGCTGGAAAACATGAAAATGGAAGACAGTTCCATATGCGTGCAGTTCTAAGAAAGAAGCTTTGTTCATGGAATCTATGTTTAGGTTTAGGCACAGATAAAGAGTGGGGTGGGGGAATTATTGATAGTGTTTTCAGCTAGACAAGTGTTTCTTGTGAAAGTTTGGCGAGGGGGGACCATAGATTGAAGCTCAGTCGAGCACTTGCCATGAAAATAACGATAAAGTAGAAACAAACTCGCAACATCTCTTCTGTGAGATAGAGGTTGCAGGGAAGAGAAAAGGACATCTCTTAGGAGACTACAAAGTCTATTTCAAACTCTATCAAGGCAAGACAAGTCCTTTCTAGCAGCACTTGCCCATCCTTGAACGTACCTGGCTGTTATATAGATATAGAATTGCATCAGCAGTGAGATATCTACTGGATCGATTGAAGGATCCCACCATTTTTCCAGCGGCCTTGGCAACAGATTTGATGTATGTGTTCCATTTCAGATCAGGAGTAAAGGTCAAGCCCAGAAGCTTGTCAAAACATGAGGCCTCCACAAGATGAGAGCCATTCATTTCAATTGATGCCAGATGGGGATCAGAGTGTTGATGATGTAAAGATAAAAGCTTGGTTTTAGATGCATTAAAAGTAACCAGCCACTCCTTTCCCCATTGTACCACATGCTTAAGATCAGAGGAAAGAAAATCGGAGAGCATTTGGTCGTTTACTGTCTTAGATGTGCTACCATAGATCGTAGTGTCATCAGCATAAATGTCTATGAATGATGTAAGGATGTGATTTGGAAGATCATTGATGTAGATCAGAAAGAGAGTTGGGCCCAGGATGGACCGCTGAGGTACTTCATCATTAATACTGAGAGTTTCTGATTTTTGCCCATCAACTACTACTCTTATTTACCTATCAGAGAGAAATGATTTAATAATTGAGAAGACATATCCAGCTATACCATAACTGGAGATCTTGTGAAGTAAACCTTTATGCTACACCCTATCAAAGACTTTTGATATGTCGAGCAATTGCCCTAGAATGTTGCCTCTATCGAGAGATTCGCTAATCCTATGCGATATAACTGTAAGCACATCTGCTGTAGATCTAACAGAATGGAAACCATATTGCGTGTCACTAAGAAGGCTATTTTTGCTGAGATGGTTGATTACTTCTTTATTTAACACAGATTCCAGCAACTTACTCATGATGCACAGGAGACTTACTGGTCTGTACTGTGAGGGAGAATAACGATCACCTGAATTCTTAAATACAGGGCATACTGATGAGATTTTCCAGGGTGATGGGAAGCAATTCTCCTTAAGACAACGTTTAAACAGTTTTGTAAGTATGGGCGCTAGTTCTGGTTGAAGTTTTTTGAGTACTATAATTGGAATACCGTCAGGAGTTGACGGCTATTACTATTATATAGGTGTATGTGTACAAATCCAACTGTCTTATATATACAACACCTGCATAACATAAGACGCCTGCGCGATTTACCATAAATAATCGTTAAATTCAATGTCGTAACTAAAATATAATTGTTTAAATACATTACTTATCTGGTAGCTAAATGTTTTGGTTTCCATTCTAGTCATATTTCTTTTTAAAACTTTTGAAATAATTACTATATATATTGGGTACAATATAATAATCAATAAAGAATTGGCTCTATAATCATAAATACGAAATCTGCATAAATTAAAATATCATAGTTATGCATATTTTACAACTGGGTAATGTCGGGTTGAGTGCTAATATCTATTATATATATATATATATATATATATATATATATATATATATATATATATATATAAGTTGAGTTAGTAGAATAGTATCTATATAAGTTGGGTTTTTCGTCGCACTTACATGTTTATTAAAAGTCTACTTTTTCTATTTAGCAATTATTGAAAGGAACTTCTTAATATACTCAGTCATGGATATGCGAGTGGCTTCATTAAGGTTCACTAATTTGCATATTCCTTTAAAAAAACGAACTTCATGAATTATTCATTTTTATGGTTTCTTATTGAGTGATTGGTTTCATTTTACTATTACGCTTCCAAGAAGAGAATAGTAATCCAAAAAAATCCAAATAATATAAACAATTAGGAATATGCAATTATTACCCTATCACTAATTTGGTATATATTCGAGTCTTTAATTATTATGCGATCAAATATAGTATTTTAATCAGATTAGTAATCAGAGATTTATTACGCTTTTAACTTATTAAATAACTAAGCATTTTTATATATCATCTGATCAATGAATGATTTATAAACTTTACAAGTGACTGCACACAAAAAAAAAACACTCGTAAGGTATATAGATTAGGCAATATATTCAAAGCTATTATGAAAAATTGTAAAAAAAAGAAATTTTATATATTATTCCTTAATTGGAATTTTTTTATTTTGAGATGAGCATTTTTATGTTAATTTTATTTTTATTTCGGACTATTAGTCTCATCTTTATTAGTTGTTGTTTGTTTGTTTTTATTGGTTCACAACGTTTCGGCCAATTTCCTCTGGCCTTCGTCAGGTGGTAACCGCGACGGATAGGAACTTCGAATCTCCTAACTGCATTCTCAGCCATCACTGCCATCCGTAGTTGTCGTCGTCTCACCACATTTTTGACCAATTACCTCTGGCACGCTTTGGGTGGGATTGAAACCGCTATCTTCAGACAATGTTCATCTGGAACCGTAGAGATTCAACGTCTCTATCAACTGCGCCACGGGCCCCGAAGGGCGATCAAGGTTGGATTCTTTGATCTTATAAATCCACATTTATTCATTATCTGATCTTCCATAGTCGGGTCCTTAATTGAAATTCGAAGTTCCTATCCGTCGCGGTTACCACCTGACGAAGGCCAGAGGAAATTGGCCGAAACGTTGTGAACCAATAAAAACAAACAAACAACAACTAATAAAGATGAGACTAATAGTCCGAAATAAAAATAAAATTAACATAAAAATGCTCATCTCAAAATAAAAAAATTCCAATTAAGGAATAATATATATATATACCAATCGGTACGGACCCGACTATGGAAGATCAGATAATGAATAAATGTGGATTTATAAGATCAAAGAATCCAACCTTGATCGCCCTTCGGGGCCCGTGGCGCAGTTGATAGAGACGTTGAATCTCTACGGTTCCAGATGAACATTGTCTGAAGATAGCGGTTTCAATCCCACCCAAAGCGTGCCAGAGGTAATTGGTCAAAAATGTGGTGAGACGACGACAACTACGGATGGCAGTGATGGCTGAGAATGCAGTTAGGAGATTCGAAGTTCCTATCCGTCGCGGTTACCACCTGACGAAGGCCAGAGGAAATTGGCCGAAACGTTGTGAACCAATAAAAACAAACAAACAACAACTAATAAAGATGAGACTAATAGTTCGAAATAAAAATAAAATTAACAAAAAGAAATTTTGTCAGACTTTTTTTAAAAATTGCCTTGCCATTAAAATAACTTAAGTACAGACACTCTGGCTTATAAATAGTGAAGAATAAGGAGAGGGCATTCAAATTCAGAATCTAATGAAAAGTTTAGTAAGCTGACATGCTTCATGTCACAAAATGTATGGATGAAGTACTAGAAGAGTTTGGTTGAAAAATATGGAAGAAAAAGAGACACAAAAAGATAAATAGTGAGGAGCAGAGTAAAGGCGATGCTATTCAGAATCCCTGTTTCTCGAACAACCAAAGCACTTGGATGGGGTTGGGAATAAAAGATGTCTATCATGCCTAAAAGTAATCACTTTGCAGCAGACCACACGAACCCAATTGGGAAAGGCAGTCTAGGATTTAAATCCCAAATAACACGACAGCAGTTTATTACTTTGGTGTTTAAGCAATTGCTGAGAAAATAGGGGAAAAAAAAGATTTTTTAAAGAATGAAGATGAATATCAGTGTATTAAATTTCAGCTGTCAAAATTATTTCATTATTTTTATGAACTTAATCGACAAAATATTTCTAATTCGTTTCATTTTTATTTCGGTTGAAATTTTAAAAAATGTTATAGGAAAATGTTTAAATTTACGTTGAATTCTTTTGGTGATAAATAGCGGATTTGGTGGTCAATCTTCAAATACAAATGAGCTCTTCATTCTGATCTGTGCCAACCAGATATTTTCCGACGATGACAGAGATTTTAATAACAAATCGCTAAGAAAAGCAGATTCATGTTAATAATTCGTTTCCTGGGAAAATCATTTAATTAATAATCATTACAAAGGTATATTCAGAATATAATTGACACAAAACCATTGAATATAAGAAAAAAAAAATGAATTTAAATCATATTATTTCCATTCTTAGGACTACTATTCTTATCTTGAATTTTCAGAGTGAAACTCAAAATATAATTGTGTATTACTTAGGAACTTACCCAGTCATGGCTGATGGAACAAGAGCATGCTACCCTCATGGATTAAATAAAGGGTTCCATTTGAACTTCCATGCAGATTCCCAAGTTCGACAGAAATATTCCTGAGTTTGACAAGATACACTTGAAGAAGGTCGCAGGTTACATCGACTGAAACGTTGTAAAAATAACATTCTAGTTGAGCACAGTAGTCTAAAAAAATCCAAATAACAAGAAAAATTAATTTGCATCTCCAAAATCCAGAAACATGTAACTATTAAACATCGCATTATCTCCCCTTTTCTTATTTATTTGAAAAGTTCTGTATGCATAATAATTATTCAAAACTTGTTTTTAATTGAAAATTAGGTTTTCCAATACAATAAATTCTAAAATGTAGATATAAAAAAAGCTTTAAAAAAGCATCATAAAAAGAAAAAACATAAATCAGTCGTGAGACTTCACATCTCGATCTGACGGATAAGGATGGTTCAAAGTTTATCTGGGCTTTACTCCTCCGTATTGTATGAAATGTTACCAAAGTAATACCATGGAAAGGTTGGAGATTTTGCATGATGCTTATTGTTATCAAACAGCATTAAATTAGATCATCATCATCATCATCATCATCATTAGTAGTAGTAGTAGTAGTAGTAGTTAAACATCCGTTTTGCATGCTAGCACACATTAGACAGCTTTAAAAGCTGACTTCTACACTAAGTCTTCATGTTGTCGTGCTGACCTACGGATAAAAATGAACTCTTCCACTTACTATAAAGATCAGGAGAATATATCTCTTTGCATTAGCACACAAGAAAAACACTCGTCTACCTGAAACCACTATCAATAATTTACCCTACTCTTTATCTGTGCCTAAACCTAAACGTAGATTCCATGAACAAAACTTCTTAAAACTGCACACCTGTGGAACTCTGTTCCCTTTTCCTGCTTTCCAACTGACTACAACACGGTCGTCTTCAAGTTCAATGTGAACAATTTCTTGATGAGCCATCCCCTTAGGTAATCCAATTTACCAAATTTTCACAAACTAACAATTACTACAATATTTTCCCATTGACTACTGTACACTCATTAACCCTTATCCTCGAGTGGCCTCCGGGTCTTGATATGTGGTGACTTGTTTATAAAAAATATGGTAGTCGAACTGAGGTATACCCACACTCTTTATTTGCTTTTCTATTATATATATATATATATATATATATATATATATTTAGTTTCCACTAATTACCAAGGTGCGTCTTTCTTTCAGACCCTTACAAGACCGCAATAATTAATCCCTTCCATCTTCATGCCATGTTTTCGTTGGCTTCCCCTTGTGGGATGAGTGTGCTATGTTAATTGTTCTACATCTGCTAATCAAAAACGCTCCATTCTTTCAACGTGACCATACCATTGAAGTCTCCAGTTCTGTACACATCTTTATATACTGTCTCTGAGATCTATGCTTATCTAAGACTCATATTATTCTCATATGATTTCTCTCCATGCAACGCATGTCCGCAATTCTCACTGGCCAGGTTTTACTCACATACATCATCATATTGCATGTGCATGTCTGACAGGCTCTTTCCTTGGCAATAGTAATAATCTGCATGTTGTAATGACAGAAATTCCTTGAAATTACTCCATTTATTCCTAATTCTTGCAATCTTACTAGCATCTGTTCTTCGCATGAGTTTTTCTTTGGAGGTTTCCCAACACATTTTTTCAGTCGCTTTTTGAAAAATATGACTTAAACTCTTTGTCGAACGATAGACGAATCCACATTAGAAAGACCATGGAAGTGTTTATGATTTCCTTGAATATGTTGTTGATTTCAATCTGGGTTTTATGTTGATTTAAAATCTATTTTTGCAAAGTATTTAATTCAAACTCCTTGGCTCAATATTCAAAGGCAAAATTAATTAACGAATACATAATCACGTTGACACACCGGTTCCCGCTGGACCACCGAAGTTAAGCAACGTTGAACCTGGTCAGTACTAAATGGGTAACCATTTGGGACTTTCAGGTGCTATATGTGCTCTCCGCTTATCTCGGCATTGCTTCCAGTCGTCCTGGTCTTTTTCATACCACTGGACTCAAACAGTGCCCATTCAGGAGAGGAGTGGTTGGGATTGTGCAACCCTTGCTTCACAATTACATGCGCTACTGCCCCTACAGGGGGTATCCTTTGTCTTTCAAGACTGAAAGGAAGCATGGAAACATAAGTAGTGGAAATTTTGTAAATTGGATTACTTAGGGGGACGGTTCATCAAGAACTTGTTTATGTTGGACTTGAAGACAATTAGATTGTAGTCAGCTGGAAAGCAAGCAATCGGAAGAGAGTTCCACTAGCGTGAAGTTCTAAGAAAGAAGCTTTGTTCATGGAATCTACATTTAGGTTTTGGCACAGATAAAGAGTGGGGAAAATTATTGATAGTAGTTTTGACTAAACGAGTGTTTTTCTTGAAAGTTCGGTGAGGGGAGACCATAGATTGAAGCTCAGACGAGCACTTGCCATGAAAATAACGATAAAGCAGAGACAGGCTCGTAACGTCTCTTCTGTGGGAAAGAGGCTGCAGGGAAGAGAAAAGGGCATCCCCCACTAAGCTACAAGGTCTATTTTGAACCCTGTCAAGGCAGGATAAGCTGGTTCTAGCAGCTCCTGCCCAGATGTGGCAACAGTACTCCATCATTGGCCGAACCTGGCTTTTATATAGGTAGAGAATTGCATACAACCTACAAATGATCTTCCTTTTCTTTTTCAGTTTGAAAATATTTTTCTCACAGCTGGGCATTTAATTTGAATTTTCGTTTTTAGAAATAATATGAGAATGAGATACGATGGTTGTGTACTGAATCTTGAAGACAGGGCTAGTACTGATGACTGAAAAGGAAGATTAAATCTCGACAGTATAGGGATGTGTGCAGAACAGGAAACTTTGACAGCATGACCATTTGACCGGATGCATGAGTATTCTTTGGTTAATAGATGTATAAGAGTCAAGATAGCAAGTTCAATTCACAGAGAAAACGTTGAAGGGAATCGTAAACATGAACTTAAGAGAAAGAGGGATAAATAAAGACGTGGCCAGAGATAGGTTATTTGGAAGTCAATTTCTTAAAGTAAAGCGGACGTTAAACCAATGATGATGATCATCATCATCATCGTAAACATCATCATCATCATCATCATTATTATCATCATCTCTGGCACAATATTTGAACTTGATAATGCTGCATATCTTTGGATAACATTTTGTTGATTAAACTTTTTAAACAATTCTAGCTTTTGTAAAACTTCTATTCTCGCTTCTAAATTCATAGCCCCCCCCTTAGTTATCCCTAATGACTGGTGCAACTGTTGCTGTTATTGCAGAAGAATTTGCTGATTTTTTGAAAGAATTCAGGGGCGCAGCTCTAATTAAAACTGTTCTATTAGTCAATACCAATAATTTTACAGGTTTTCAGGGTGAATTTGTGGGGAAAAACTGTCTTTCTTCTGTTCTTCTTTTTTTCTTCTTCTTCTTCTTAATATTATTTGTACTCGCTATGAGTTCTCGCACAGGTAATCATCAGTGACAACAATCGGTGGTATTCCCTGTAGTCTGGGTGACAATAAGTCTTCCCATATTTCCAGTATTCTCTACCTCTTTCTATAACATTATTATTATTATTATTATTATTATTATTATTATTGCTGCTTTTTCTTTTTTTCTTTTTTTTTTTTGCTTTGTTTTGTTTGCATTTTTTTTTTTTTATTACCTACTATGCAAGAAGCTAGACACAAAGTTAGATGTGGGTTTGATGAAAATGTTTCTGGGAAACGAATTCGATTCGAACTTGAAACACCCAGATTTTCAGTTTGCGTCGTTGACTACTCAGCCATCGTTAG
>NC_136486.1:164655707-164693207 GCF_053919585.1 Euprymna scolopes
ACTGCTTGAACAACTTTTATAAACCACTCGTTAGCCCAAAATTGATGCAAAGCCCAGCAAACGTTTCTTGGAATTCTGTCAAATGCTTTCTTCAAATCCACAAACGCAAAATAACGGTTCTTCTTACCAAGATATTTCTCTTGCATTTATATTGGATTAAATACAACATCAATCATACTTTAACCAGCAATGGTCATAGCCAGCGGCATTAACCCTAGGCGGGTTGAACCAGCTTCCCATGAAGGAGGAAGTGTTAAGGCAATGTGAAATTCACAAGTGGTCTCTAGTCGTATGTATATCCCCATTAGGGGAGATGACAATATTACGTTTTTGGGCACTTTTGCATTTATCAACCCACGATTTCCACAAAGTTACTCGGGTATGCCCAGCAGATGATGGGAAGAACCAGAAACGACCGAACGAGCCTTATTACAAAAATCACAAACTGTTACACCCCCTCCTTATTTTAAGAATGGCGACGACCACTGAAATTCTATTAATTCTATTAATTCTATTTTATTGAAAAAAAAATGTCTTAATATCCAGAAAACTGTTTGTCAACCGTTTCCGGATCTTCCCATCATCTACCGGGCACACCCAAGTAACTTCATAGAAATTGCGGGTTGATAAATGCAGAATTATCAATTTTTGGAGTTTTTGCTGGAAGGTGTCAACGTCATCCTACATACAGCGCTTGGTATTCCTAAACGATCACCCATCTGGCACTGACTGCACTTCATCTATGCTTACCTGACTTCTCATTTACTGCTCAATCAATGTTTCTTATAAAGAAAAATGTATCAATCACCTGAAAGGTCCATTCATCACTGAATCCAGCAATTTTAATGGCAAGAATCGGTTATATCATACACCAGTCGACGGGATCGATAGAGGTATTAACCCTGACACAACAAGTTGTGCTTCATCAATAGTGATATAACATTCCCAGCACCATTTACATCACAAGTCTAAACGAGGTTGACCATGTCTTAATGAAAAAGTAATGACTTCTAAGATATTTAAGCTAAGAATTTGAATGGCTATTTATGCATGGAGAAAAAGAAACTTTCTATCGGACCAGAAGCAACAATTTCGTATTCAGAAGAAAATGATGCGGATAACAATGATGACGATAATGATGATTGTATTGCTTACAACGATGATAATGATAGTGATGATTGTATTGCTTACAACGATGATAATGATAGTGATGATTGTATTGCTTACAACGATGATAATGATAGTGATGATTGTATTGCTTACAACGATGATAATGATAGTGATGATTGTATTGCTTACAACGATGATAATGATAGTGATGATTGTATTGCTTACAACGATGATAATGATAGTGATGATTGTATTGCTTACAACGATGATAATGATAGTGATGATTGTATTGCTTACAACGATGATAATGATAGTGATGATTGTATTGCTTACAACGATGATAATGATAGTGATGATTGTATTGCTTACAATGATGATAATGATAGTGATGATTGTATTGCTTACAACGATGATAATGATAGTGAAACTGTATTGCTTACAACGATGATAATGATGACCTTGAAAACCAAATTGACCATTTTGTTGAAATAGATGGTTAGTAAAAGTCCAGAATTGACAGCCTTCGAAAGACAATTGGTAGCATATAGCATGTCCAATTGACAAAGTGTTTCATCATGTGTTCTAAGTCTTTCCAACTGATTCAGTTCCAGTTTCCACAGAAAACAGATTTGATCGACCCTGGAAAAATGAAAGTACATCAGATGGAATATTGAAGAAATCTCCTTCAGCAAAGAATTTTCCTTTACCTCATTGATGGAAATTCCTAACTAAGCATTCTGAAGTATTGGCTTGGAAAACTGGTTGACAATCCTATTCGTCAAACATTTCTCACATCCTGGAATTTACTAACTGAATATCTACCAGACACCAACAGTTTCTATCCGTCAGGTTTATCTGGATTAATTAAAAATAAGACAACTAAAAGAAACTAAATTAAACTAAGCTAAGATTAGTAAATTTGATTTAGTTTCGTTTAGAAAAGAAATTCTACTGGTTTTCTTTAGTTGTAGACACTGATGCTACTAGATTAGGCTGTCTGAAGATATCGGCTTGCTGACCTAAAAGGTACAAAACGTGAATGTTATTATTTTACTTTTCTGTTTGCAAAACTCAATCATGTTCTGCAAAGCTAAAAACAAGATCAGCAATTTTCCTCTACAAAATAACCAAACCAAACACCAGGAATAAATTGAGATTGTCAGACTGACTTCCTCATCTTGTGACGATTACAACCAAGATGAGGAAGTCAGTCCGACAATCTCAATCAATGAAAACACCTCATCTCAAAAATACAGAAAATTACTACCAGGAATAAATATTTGAAAATATTAAAACTTGAAGCATAGAAGCTTTTGCAAAAATTGGAATCAGCATTAAATAACCTTCAAAAGGGTTGATATGTCATAAAACAACCAAACCTGATGCTAATCTGCCTTAAGAACATGTATGACTTATTACATTATTCTTTAAAAGCAAAGAATTGCATCGATCAATAAAGTGATACAGCAACAGTGGTAGAAAAAGGTGAACAGATTACTTTCAAGTTCATTTTGTTCTTTATTAATACTGTATTGAGCCTGGTCAGCACTAAATGGATGATCATTTGGGAATACCAGGTGCTGTATGTGTTTCCACTTATCTCAGCATTGTTCCCAGTCATCTTGGACTTCTCCTTGTAATTGGAATTAGGCAGTGCTGACTCAAGTGAGTTTTGGGTGTGTGCAACTCATGCTTCACGATTAATTGCTCAGGCACTCTTACAAGATGATTACAACACGTGCTTGCATAAGTGAACACTTACTGATTGAAAATAACTTTTATATTCTTATAAAATTTAAGATATAGAAAATGTCATAAGATTTCCTTTTTTATTGATTTTCATTTGCAAAACTCTGTTTATGTTTTAGTATTTGTTACCTGGTGACCCTTTTATTCTCTCAATATTTCATTTATTTCGAGTTTTATATGCATGCTCGTAGACACATCTTTCATTTTATTCCTTCGCTAAAACAGAACATTAATATAAACAATTTATATTAAATGTCAGTGCTGTTCATGGCAATACACAAAGATGCTACCATCATCCAAAATGTCCCTACCGTGATTAGGAACCATGCCTCAACTTTTTCTTAACCAACAGGTAATCTACTTTAGTATTTACTTTTGGTTTTACTTTTGTTTCCACCCTAAACAAGGTGCATTTCCACTGGGAAGGTAAGGAGCTTCTGTTTGGGATCTTGTCTAACAGAGGACTGTGGGGAGTTGAGCAATGAAATGTTTGTTCGCATTGCATTCAAACTTCTGCAGATTAGTACAGTAAGGGAAGTAGGAAACAAGGAGGGAATTCCAAAGTCTAACAGTCTGAGGGGAGAAACTATTAGAGTAGAAAACTTTCCAACATCTAGAGACCTCAATATTGAAGGAGTGGGATTTTGCTGTTTGTCAGTTTAGTTGGAAGTATATACAGGGTAGAACGATAAAATTGTCACCATAGAAAAGACATGATTCCATTTCCGTTTGATGAAAACCAGTTTTTTTTTTTTTTGTGGCAGATCATCTACTAGTTGGCCAGTTGTGTACAAATCCCAAGAGTGATAGGAACCTCCTATCATGTCTGAAAGGGGCACAATGTTCAATGAGCAAGATCAGAGATGTACTGTTGTACAACTTATGCCCTCTATCAATTCAAGTTATGGCAATAGGACCATTGCCAGCACCCTCAAAATGTAAATCCGGATGGTTCAACGCTTTAGGGCATTCCCAGAACGATGAAAACAAAGTTTCCGGTCATGGTTATGGTCTTTGGTGTGGTTTCAAGTGAGGGCCATATCATGTCACCTCACATTTTCAAAGTCGGCTTAAAAATCAACACCAAAGTGTACCTAGATATACTGAAGAGTGTGGTGATCCCCTGGTGTGATCAGGTGGCCACTGGCAGACTCTGTGTGTGACAGCAGAACTTAGTGCTGGCCCATAAGTCTAAAGAGACCTAGGCTTGGCTTCAGAAGGAGTGCTATGACTTTGTATCCTTCTCTCACTGGCCCCTCTCCTCCCCCGACCTAAACCTGTTGGACTACACCGTTTGGTCATACGTCGAGAGCATTGCCAACATGACTCCCCCGACAACACTAAAGCCAGCCTGATTGCCGCCACCCACCAAGTATTCGCCAAGCTCCTGCGGGCACTTGTAGAAAAGGCATGTTCTCAGTTCTGGACCCATATCGAGGCAGTGATTGAGGCTGAAGGTGGCTACATTGAATAAATAACAGCCCTACTACATAATCAAGTTACCTGAATTGGTTATTTCAATAGACGTTTTAAAATAAAGTTGTAATGTTGTTTTCTTTACGGCGACAATTTTATCGTTCGATCCGGTAAATCGAGGAGGTATAAATGTTATTATTTTTTTTTTTTTTTTTTTTTTACACAGTGATCACCACTTATCAAGGCCCGGAAGCCACTCAGGGATAAGGGTTATTGCAAGTACATCACGCTAGTGAGGAGATTTTATGAAGTGTTTAATTAGGGGGGCGGTTCATTAGGAATTTGTTAACATTAGACTTGAAGACATCCAAGTTGTAGTCCGGAGGGAAGCAGGCAGACGGAACAGAGTTCCACAGGCGTGCAGTTCTAAGAAAGAAGCTTTGCTCATGAAATCCGCGTTTTGATTTAGGCACAGATATAGAGTGGGGGAAATTTTTCACAGTGGATTCAGCTAGACGGGTGTTTTTCGTGAAAGTTTGGCGAGGGGGGACCAGGGATTGGAGTTATCAGTTTATCAGAGTGCATTCCATTAAAGTATTTGTAAAAAAGAGCGCAGGGATGTTACATTGCAACGATTGGACAGAGGTTGGAGCTTGGCCGACGATGAGAGAGTTATTAGATTGGAGATTTCTTTTTGGATCCTGTCTAAGATTGAACAACTAGTGGTAGATACATCAGCCCAAATGTAGCAACAATACTCCATGCATGGCGAATGGTGGTTTTCTAAAGATATGCTTTCAGGTATGAGTAATTTTCTAGCACGGTAGAGGGAGCCCATCTTCTTTGCTGCAGCCTTGGCAATGTCTTTAATGTATTTGTTACTTTATCAGATTAATACGTAATAAGATGGCTTTCCTTTTTCCTAAAGAGCCTTTTAGCAACCAACATGTCCATGTCAAGATCAAATTATAAAATTTCTTCCTTTAACCATATCCACTTCCTCCATGTACACCCTCAAAATAAGATGGGAGTTTTCCAACAAGACCATTCAAATCTTCTTCTACAGCAAGTACTCTCTTTTGATCCACCTTACTAGTTACTGTAATAAGCTCATCATAAAACTCATCATTCTCCTATTCACATATTATTTTCACATCACTCAAGAGCTCTCTGACCTTTTTCCTTTCTTTACAGTTAATCTATTTATTGTTTTGTTGTTACAGAGTCATACAGTTTTTTTCCTTAAAAACCGAATTTGTAATCAACCTGTTCATAGTGAGACCAAAAGATTCTTTTACGATTTTTTTTGTCTCAGGAATCACCACTTATCAAGGCCCAAAGGCCACTCAAGGATAAGGGTTAATGGGTATATATTGGTCAATGTGATTATAGCGTAGTAAACATAAGTAGTGGGAATTTTGTAAATTAAATTACTTAGGGGGACGGTTCATCAAGAACTTGTTTATGTTGGACTTGAAGACAATCAGATTGTAGTCAGCTGGAAAGCAGGCAGGCAATCGGAAGAGAGTTCCACAGGCGTGCAGTTTTAAGAAAGAAGCTTTGTTCATGGAATCTACATTTAGGTTTAGGCACAGATAAAGAGTGGGGAAAATTATTGATAGTGTTTTGCATTCTTATCACCATATCCAGTTTCTCAATGAACCAAAATTATTTCCAAGATAACAATTCAAATCTCCTGCCACAGCAAGAAAGTTACTAGTAATTGCAATATTATAAAACTCATCTTTATCATCCTTCGCTCAACTCACTTAGCTAACTTAATCGTCATTGACGTAGCATTTCTAATACGTCACAGTTGTAATTGTGAAAGGTTTGCATCTTTACTCGGTGGGTAAATACTTGTGCTATGTTTTCCTTAACAACCAAATCAAATAAAAGTCTTTACAGGGTATATTTGTACGTGAGTCTTTTATGTAGTTTGTTTTTTATGCAGAAAGTAACATAAGGAGACGTTAGCTGAATTTTCTTCAAGATTTTATGTTGAAGAGAATTGATTCAGGGAAGAGAGACTAATTATCTCTTTCCTAATTATGTTGTTCTTTAGTTAACTTCCAAACGTAACGGAAATGAGTGACGCACAAATAAAGACCTCAAAGTAACATTTTACACGCTGGTCATTACAGATTTCTACATTGTTGATGATGTCTCCTTCGCATCGCTTTCATGAATAGACTGATTTGAAAATCTGATTAACTCACTCGAAGAACGCAAGGCTATTTGTTATCGTTCAACTGTTTTGTCTACCATTTGATCTACTGCACCAGAGACTTAACTTTGTCACCCAACTCTGGGAACGATTCTGTTTTAGGGCTATCATGACATGTACTGAATGTGATCCTTGTCAAAATTCACATTATCTAACTCCTAGTCATCATTGATGTAAGATTCCTTGTATATAACAGTTGTAGTTGTGAAAATTTTATCACTATCGACTTTATCAGTGTGATTCGCTTACTTACCTGATTGATTTCCGTCATTTTTTTTTATCCATCTTTCTGCAATAAAAATACCAACATCACCTTTTACTCCCTTTCCATTTCCAAACCAAAACAGTTTATGTCTTGCATTCTTTCTCACCATTCTAGAAGATTTACACCGCCAACAAGTTTCTTAGACAACACAGGTCAATACTTCTCAAGAAACTCAACAATTTTACAAGACTTTTTATGCAAGTGCATTCAATGTTTAAACTACTTAGCTGAAATTTAACCGATTTTCTTTGAAGGTCATTTCCTTATAAGAGGCAAGATTTTTATATGCCAGATTCCATTCCTGACGCCTGCTCACTGAGTGATGGGGACCAGTGCTTTTATTGAGATATCAATGTAAAAAAGCTTGCTTGCCGGGGAGAGTAATTTGATTTGTATGAGCTGTCAGGAGGTTTCTAAATGGTTATTACATCCTTGGAATGGCAACCAGCTTTCCGGATGTGAACCACGATACAAAGATAGGCTTATCTTCTTTAGATGAACGGATTTATATATAGTCATTGGCTACTTTTACTTTAGGGGCTTGTCGTTTGGTTTTCTTGGCATTGTTTAGCATCATCAGTGGCAGGATCTTCACTGTCATTATTGACAGGGACCTTTCTGATGGATTTGAACGTTTGTAGAAAATAACCAACAGGCACATCTTGTTTTTTTTATATAAAAAATAGAAATTTATTTAAACATTTAAGAAGATGCATCTTCTTTGATTCGAAGAGTTAAAGCTAGTGACCTATAGTCATTTCTTTGAGGCAAGATTTTTATAGGCCAGATTCTATTCCTGACGTCTGCTCACTGGGTGATCGGGCCCAATATAAAACGAGCATGCATGGAAACGCACAAAAATTGTGCGCCAGTGTATGAGTTGGGCCTACTTGCAGTGAAAAGCAAACCCGGGACCTTTAGATTGCAAATCAAGTCTGCTAATGAGCTGTATCCATCTTACCCCAAAGCGACGATTGAGTTTCACCCGACTACTATAAAAAATGGGCCAATGGGTCATTCGGGAGCAGTTGAAAAATATTGCTCTGATAACGTGTCCTGCATTAGTGCATTTTGTATCGTGGCGTGTTGATTCGACGACACTGTTCGGTGGAGTGTCATGTCGGTCGACAATGTTGCTCAGGAACATGACATGTCGATTCAATTATATTCTTCAGTGGTGTTTTGATTCAGCAAGGTTTTTCGGTGGCGTGTCATGTCAGTTGACCGTGTTGCTCGGAAACGTGGCGTGTTGATTCAACGATATTGTTCGGTGGTGTAGCGTGTCGATTCAGCAGTATTGTTTGGGATTACATGGACGAATTTGTTTAGGACCCTACTGTCACGTATGATTATATATATATATATATATATATATATATATATATATATATATATATATATATATATATGGCGCTCTCTCTTCCTTCATGAAGCGACACGGTGCTTTTATTGAGATATCAATGTAAAAAGATCGCTTGCCGGAGAGAGTCATTTGATCATTTGATTTGTATGAGCCGTTAGGAGGTTTCTAAATGGTTGTTACGTCCTGGGAATGACAACCAGCTTCCTGGATGTGAACCACGATACAAAGATAGGCACAAAGATCAAGGGGTTTATATATAGGCATCAGCTTCTTCTGCTGGAGGGTCTTGTCGTCGGGTCTTCTTGGCATTGTTTGGCGTCATCAGTGACAGGATTTTCACTGTCATTAATGGCATGAACTTTTCAGATGGATTTGAAAACTTGTATAAAATCACCAACAGACACATCTTGTTTTTTATATAAAAGATAGAAATTTATTTAAACATTTTAAGAAGATGCATTTTCTTTGATTCGAAGAGTTAAAGCTAGTGACCCATTGTCTTTTATCAACAAACTGTCTGTTTGAGTTAAGTGAAGGGTTGTTGTATTGTTATCTTTATAATAGCACGTTTTTTTCAACTTTACTAATCTCCCTAAAAAGACAAAAAAGGTTTTTACATTTTACAAAAATGTCTATAAATCATTGTATCATATCAAAGCTAAATGACACCTTTTTTTTATGTTTTTCATTTTCTCATAATCGCTCTGGTCCCTATCAGGTCTCAATTGAATGAATGGCTCTCATTACAGGGAAGCACCATATCTTGACAAGTTTCTCGAACTGGCCTTCACTTCTGATATGAAATGGAACATATACATCAAATACCAACTATACATCCTGTTTTATATATAAAAATCGAAAATTATTTACACATTTAAGATGCATTTTTTGACAGAGTTGAAGCACGCGATCCGTTGCCTTCCAGCATTTTAAACTACACAGCCGTAAATTTGAACGATTTTCTTTAGAAGTTCAGTCGAGATTTTTATAGACTGGATGCTCTTAGAGATACCAAACCAATCAGATGATGGGGACTACTGTTTCATCTAGACACCAACCCTAGGTGATTTCTCAATCAAGACTAAAGAGCGTTTCACTCGCCTTTTATTTAAAATTAAAATAATAATACATAAACATTTCACACGAAAAGTGTTTATAACGAAATAACATTTTAAAATTCGGATTACAATGAAAACCGGTTTACTTAATTTATTATTCATCAAGTACTTAAATTAAATCAGATCCGCCAGAATGCATTTCGGTTTATAACAATTTTTTCAATATCCCAATAAAAATAATTTATTTTATTACAAAAAAGGACTTGTAAAACTAAAATGAAAGCAAAAGAAATATATAAATAACATCCCTGCCAACGCCGGTAGGCCGAACAAGTTAGGCATAATTTTGTAACAATTTGACTTAATTAATTAGTGACAAAATGATGCCATAGTTTAAAGAAAAAAAAGCAAATATAATGAAAGTGAAAGTAAAAAATGACTCCCGGGCAACGCCGAGTACGTATAACTAGTAATATGTAGAATTGAAATAAATAAATAAACGTGGTCTCCGTGCACTCACTCGCATATCTGCACATACACGCACACAGACGTTCGAATTGTAGCATGCTTGCGATTGGAGAAATTTGTAAGTCCCGTTTTGGTAAATCAGCCTGTTTTTTTTTTTTTGTTTTTGTTTTTTTTGTTTTTTTGCTGGTGAGAAAACAACAAAATCTGAAAAAAAGAACAAACTGTAATAATGAAAAGATACATTGCTTAAAAGAGAAGAAAAAAACTGACCAATCAACGAGGAGCAAATGCGCTACTGTGACTTTTTCAGCAATCATTATTCATTAAAAAAAAGTTATAGATATATATATTTTTTTAATTCATTATTTTTATCAAATTTCTTTGTATTTATTTCATCTCCTTCTACTCCTCCCCTCTCTCTATCTCTTTGTCTCGCTTTTTCTGTTCCATCAGCCTTCCATACGTGTACACTCTCATTCTTCTCTTCGTTGCTTTCTATCTTTCAACCTTTCTTCCTCCTCCCCCCCCTCCATCCAACCCCACGGCTTCTTTTTAATTACGTATAAGCACTTCTATAAGAGGCTCTGTTCGTCTATCCATCAATTTGACATTGAAATAGCATTTTCATTTCTGAATCCATATTTTGAATGGACGAATTTTAAGAATAACCACTCTCTCTTCCTCTCTTTCTTTGTCCTCTCTTTCTTTTCCCACATACAGAGTGGAACGATAAAGTTGTCGCACTAAAGGAAACAACACTACAGCTTTATTTTAAAATTTCTATTGAAAATAATCAATTCAGGTAACTTGATTATGTAGTAGAGCTTATGCCTATTCAATGTAACCGCATTCAGCCTCAATCACTGGCTCGATACGGGTCCAGAACTGGGAGCAGCCTCCTCCACAAGCGCCAACGGGAGCTCGGTGAATACTCGGCAGATGGTGGCGATCAGTCTGGCTTTGGTGTTGTGGCAAGTCATGTTCATGTTTTCGACATGAGACCAAACAAAGTAGTCCAGCGTCAGGGGAGGATGGGGGGGCAGTGAGAGAAGAGGACAGTCATAGCACTCCTTATGAAGCTAAACCTGGATTTCTTTGGACTTGTGGGCCGGCGACAAGTCCTGCTACCACACTCATGATGTGTCAACGGCCATCTGATTGTACCACAAGATCACTACACTTTTCAGCACATCCAGGTACACTTTGGTGTTGAATTTTAAGCTGACTTCGAAAATGTGAGGTGACATGATGTGGCCCTCACTTGAAACCACACCAAAGACCATAACCGTGTCCAGAAACTTTGTTGAGTTGTGCCCTCAAGTATTGAACCATCCAGATTTGCATTTTGAGGGTGCTGGCAATGGACCTATTGTCATAACTGGGATCAGTAGAGGGCATGAGTAGTACAGTGGCGCATCTCCGATTTCGCTCATTGAACATTGTGTCACTTTCAGACATGATAGAATGTTCCTGCCGCTCTTGGGATTTGAACGCAGCTGGCCAACTAGTAGATAGTCTGCAACAAAAAAAAAATGGAAAACCGGTTTTCATCAAACGGAAATGGAATCATGTCATCTTTTTTAGGGCGACAATTTTATCCTCCCACCCTGTATATGTTATAGAGCACAGATGCCCATATGCAAATGCATACGAAATGCAAAATGGTGTCATTGTAATGGAAAAAAAGATTATGAAAAGGAGAGAGAGATAGCAAGTTAGGGACGTAGGTGACGTCACAATGAGGAAGTAAATGTCATTACAAAATCAAACGTTGAGTTAATTTTTTTATTTATCTACTTTGCGATGTAGACTGCATACAACGTGTTGGGTCTCGTGTGTAAATGCCTGTGTAATTTTACATTAATTTCTCCCTCTCTCTCTCTCTCTCTCTCTCTCTCTATATATATATATATATATATATATATATATATATATATATATATATATTTTTATTTTTTTCATTTTCTTTCTATTTTTCTATTTCTCTTTCTCTATCTCTCTTTGTAATTATTACATTCTCCAACACTCCTTTAGTGTCTCTGTGTCTGTTTTACTTCAACCGTCCTGTTTGTATGTTCTCCCTTTTCATGGGGTTCTTCTTTAGAATCATCCCCCCTTTTATCTTCTTTGCTCCGTCTGATACTACCAGATCAGGCTGTTTGAAGATATCGGCTTCCCGGCTTAAAATGCAACAAACATTGATGTTATTGCTTTGTTTGTTTTTTTGTTTTTTTAGTTTTCCCTTTACAAAAACAATCTTTTTTTGTTACAAAACAACCAGACCAAACACTATAAATAAATATTTGAAGATAATGGGAATAGAACATTTTCAAAAATTACTGGATTCAGCATAAAATAACTCCAAAAGGGTCGATATGCCGTAAAACAAAACAACACTTGCTTCACTATTATTATCAGGTTTTAATTAACTCTTCATTTTTTTTCTCTATTTCTTCTTCATTCATTTCTTTTTCCTTCTTCTTCTCTATTTCTCTTTCTTTTCTCTTTTCTCCACCCTCTTCATTATTTATCTTGACTCCTCTTCTCCCTTTTTAGTCTTTTTCCTCCCTCCCCTTCCCCCCCTTATCTTTCTCCCTCTCATGCTGGCATGTGTTGGATGGTTTCAAAAAATTGACTTCCTGGCCGGATCTTTATTTATACATCTTTATCAATTCCTTCCATGTTTTCTTTGACGTTTTCCTGTGAATTTAACCTCAACTATTTCATATCTACTGATTCCAGAACTTTCATCCCTCCTTTCAACATGGCCATACCATCGAAGTCTCCTGTTCTGCATACATCTCTCTATACTACCTAGAATAAATCTTCCTCTTAGGTCATCAGAACTAAATATGCCTTTAACACTCACATTACACACCCATGTTTTTATTTTTCTATCTTTTGATACATATACAATTGTAACTATTTTAGTATATCTCTCATTATTCCTGTCTCTTTCTCTCCTCATATTCTTTTTTCTTCTATTTACGCCTCTCCCCCCACTAAATGACCAGCCAGTCTTTTCTTACCAATTGGACGATTGAGAATACAAGTGTAAAAGTGAAAATGTAAGTATTAAAAGAATAATAATTTTATTAAGGACAGAAAAGTGCCAAATTGCAGATTTTGCCGTCTCAGCAGACCACAGAGTGAAGATCGAAGAGACGGAAAAACTAAGCAAATACACAAACTGTCAGAGAACTGAAAGGAATATGGAGCATGGAAAATATTAATATAATATTAATAATTGTAGAAACAGTTCTAAACAATTTGGCAAAGAGACTAGGAGAAATTAGAATCGGCGGGGAGGGGTAAGACTGAGATTAATACTTAAAACAGCTGAAATCTTAAAGAACCCGTCGAATGCAGAAACCAAATTACATCAACTACAAACGTTAACCAGCCATATGGCATCTGCAACAGAATTAAAATACAAAGATAGAAAGGAACACCACATGAAACCGAGAAAACTGAAACCACAACACTGTTAATTAACTACACTCCCCCCCTAAAATGGTGTCGGCATAGACTGGTGCTACACTGAATAGTTATAAAGAATCAAGGAGGATGGAAAGACAAAAGAGGAAAAACATTTACTAGACCTCCATTGGATGAGTGCAAAGAGGACTGAGGGGGGGGGGGCTCGTTGCCACTCAAATTCAAGTGAAGACCAATGGTTGTTGCTATCGAGAAGTCAATGGCAAGTGGCTGTTGCAATAATGCAAAATTATTTGCAAGAGTTATTGAAAGAAGTGGACAGTACTGGAAACCTGGTGAGACTTGTCACCCAGTCTCCAGGGAACACCACGGGTTGTTGTAATTGAGTAAATTCTGCTGATAATCTGTATGAAAACTCATAGTGAGTACAAATAATAATAATAATAATAATAATAACAATAATAATAATAATAACAATAACAATAATAATATTAATAATAATAATAACAATAATAATAACAATAATAATAATAACAATAATAACAATAATAAATATAATAATAATAATAACAATAATAATAACAATAATAATAATAACAATAAAAATAATAATAATAATAATAACAACAACAACAACAACAATAATAATAACAATGATAATAATAATAACAATGATAATAATAATAATAATAATAATAATAACAATAAGAAGAAAAAGAAGAAGAAGAAGAAGAAGAAGAACACTTTCTACATGTGGTTGATGGAAAGCAGAAAACAATCAGTCGTTTTGATGGGCAAGAGATGATGAGAAGAAGGAATGCGCGTTGCTCTTGGAGGAATCAGGAGGAATTAAAGAAATGATCAGCCACAGTTTGGCACTGTGCCATGGCACCTCCTATTAAGCCGTTCAGCCGAGCCTGATGAGTTTCTCCCCCACCCACCTCTTCTCTCCTTCCCCCTCTCTCCTTCCCTCACTCTCTTTCGTTTTTTGTTTTTATTGTTTATTTTATCTCATCTCAGAATTTCCTTTTTTTTTATTTTTTCTGCTTCCTTCCTTTGTGCAGCTAAGTGCAGTGATATATTGGGTATTGCAAGTGGGTTACAGACAAGTGGTTGAGGTTAGGGGTGATGATAACGTTTGAAAGCAGCCGATGGAAAGGCAAAAAGGATGAAGACAGTATTATATATTCGAGGGAAACTTAATTTCGTTGTTTTTTTTTCTACTGTTTACGGCATATCAACGATTTTATTAATTCAAATCTTAGCGGATCTATTTTAGTTATTTATCTATTAAAATCTTTGTAGAAATCTCAGTTTAACCTTAGTTATGAGTAACACTAGCAACTTATATTCAATAAATCGTTTACAATAAATCTGTTGTAAAGATATTGATAGTCAGTGTTAAACCAAGGGCACATATATAACAAGCCTAGCGATCTAACATTTGGGGTCGTTTTTTTTTCCTTTTAGTTATCTGATAACAGTGCACTCTTTCAATTCCAAGAAAATTTCATTCTAACTCATCAAATTTATTTCCGCTGAGATTCTTTATTATATCATAAACTAGCCTGTTGACTTAGAATGAGTGCGTTATGTCAAATTGATGGTTGAATATGGTTAAATTTATGTTCATTTTTGCATTAAATGCTAATCCATATTAATCCCTAACTGTGGATGGAAGAGCTACCACAATACACAGTTCGCTGCACCTTATCATAGCAAATGTCCATATAAAATTTCAGCCAGATCGGACTAGTAGTTTCCGAGAAAAAGTGAAATGGACAGACGGACTTAAAAAATTTTATATAGATTATTAGACTTGCTAGTAATCTATATTAGATTAATATGGAAATATGTTACACTTTTAAACCAGGCAACGCCAGACACCCATGCTAGTCTATAATATAAATCTCATCTGTCTGTTTAAATGTATGTATGAATGTATGCTTGTATGTCTCGCAAAAACTTTCGACAGAAGCGACGGATTTTCACAAGATCAGTATCATTTTGAAGCTCGACCCTTCGAATGATAAATATTGAAAAATTGGGCAAGAACATTAAGTCTTTCACCCTCAACTGGGCAGTTTTCTATAGGGAGGGTCAGTTTTTTCACTGATATTTTTTGCAAATCATTCAACCCTCGCGTCAGATAAAAGGCGTTATTTTGATGTTACAACCACGGTAGGCACATTGATTGGTAAGACTGGCGTTTTTTTCACCTCTTCTTCCTCTGGCGTGTTACGTGTTTGAGCCTGCTTACCACTCCAATTTTTTTTTGTGCTTTTAGGAGTAAATGACAAAATAATGGAAGTGAGAAATGCTGCTGAAAGTAAACATAAGAATGCAGAGTAATGTCCTTGCTTTATTTCAAACTAGCGGAGGGTACCCGGCGTTGCCCAGGTGTTTAGAGGTATATGTGCTCGGGCGGGGGGGGTGTAATCAAAACGTAAGAATAAGCGAAGTAAATATTTTTAAATATTAAAATGTTAAAACTTTAAAACATCGAAAGAAAACACAACAAAAAAACTAACGTAAGGCAAACGAACGATGTTAAATGTAAAAATGGGAAAAACAAAAAAAGAAAACGCGAATGTGATGGAAAAATAAAACAGAAAAACGATCGTTAAAACTGCTTTAAAAAAATCTGAAAAATAAAAACCAAAAACAAAACACTGGCTTAAATAACCCTGCTTTAATATTAAAATTTTAAAAAAAGACACCTCACGCCACGATTCAAACCTAAAACCTTTAGATAATGAGGCCGCGCTCTAAGCAACTGAGCTAAGACGACGTTGACGAAATCGGATCGTTTTTTTTTAAATTTAAACTAAATCATGTTCCGACGTCGCGAACTTGTCATGAGAGGACGGTTTTTGCTGACCCCTCATTGTAGAAAACTGCTGATTTTAGGGTGAAGGAATGAATGTTTTGGGCCAATTTTTCGATATTTGTCGGGTGAAGGTTGGAACTTTTAAATAATACCAATCTCGTGAAAATCCGTGACCCGTGTCGAAAGTTTTTGCGAGACATACAAACAGACATACATACATACAAACATACACACCTTTTCGCTTTTGTATATATAGATTAGAGGGGGGTACCCGGCGTTGCCCGAGTGTTTGAGGTGTTTGTGGTTGTTAATGAAAACCTAAGAATAAGCGAAGTAAAAAAAGAAAACAGAAAAACGAACGTTAAAACTTATCTGAAAAATAAAGCGGCGGGGGAGAGGGAGTAATCAAAACAAAAAACACAAAAAAACTAACGTAAGGCAAACGAACGATGTTAAATGTAAAAATCTGAAAAACAAAAACAAAAAAGAAAACAGAAAAACGAACGTTAAAACTTCTGAAAAACAACCCCCCCCCCAAAAAAAAACACGTGAGAAATGGCTTAAATAAGCCTGTTTTGATATCAAAGTTTTAAAAATCGGTGTTTTTGGGTTTGTGTGGTCAGTCGGGGTGGGGGTGTTAATGAAAACCTAAGAATAAGCGAAGTAAAAAAAAAAAACAGAAAAACAAACGTTACATGAAAATGGCATAAATAACCCTGCTTCAATATTTAAATTTAAAAAATCGAAAAAAAAAGACATCTCACACCGCGATTCGAACCCAAAACGTTTAAATAATGACCCAACGCTCTAACCAACTGAGCTAACACGGCGTACATGAAATTTAGTCAGTTCTTCAACTATTTAAATTAAATCAGGTCATGACGTCATCTGAAGCATGCGTAGAACGTTAAATAAAAAAGAAACTGGGGGGGAGTAAAAGTTGATAGAGATGAGGCAAAGTTTGAAAATAAAATCGGCCAGGCAGAATGACTTACTGAAAGATGTTTGAATTTATTTAACGAAGAACCAAATTGACAGGTGCGCGCACGTAAGTCATCGAGCGTTACGACAATGACGACGACGACGTAAGCATTGTTATAAGCGAAGTAAAAAAAGAAAACAACGTTAAAACCTAAGCGGGGGGGGGGGTAATCAAAACATCAAAAAAAACACAAAAAACTAACGTAAGGCAAACGAACGATGAAAACAGGTAAACGAACAGGTGAAAAATGGCTTAAATAATAAGCCTGTTTCGATATTGAAATTTAAAAAATCGGTGGGTACTCGGGTGTTTTTGGGTGTGTGGTCGGGGGTGGATAAGCGAAGTAAAAAAAACAGAAAAACGAATGTTACGTGAAAAATGGCTTAAATAACACTGGTTCAATATTTAAATTTAAAAAATCGAAAAAAAAGACATCTCACACCACGATTCGAACCCGAAACGTTTAGATAATGAACCAACGGGCTAATCAACTGACCTAAAACGACGTACATGAAATTTGTTCAGTTTTTCAACTATTTAAAGTAAATCAGGTCATCACGTCATCTGGCGCATACGTAGAACCGGTCATCGTCACGAGAAGATCGTTTTTGTTGACCCACCCTGTCAAAAATTGTCGATTTCGGGGTGAAAAAAATGAACGTTTTTGGCCAATTTTTCAACATTTTTCAAGTGAAGGATGGAGCTTCAATATGATACCGAGTTTGTGAATTTTCATCGTGTCTGTCGAAAATTTTTAGCAGACACACAAACATACACACATACACACACACATTTTCGCTTTTATATATATATATATATATAGACTAGCGTGGATACCCGGCGTTTCCCGGGTGTTTGGAGGTTTGTGTGGTGTTCAATAAAAAAGAAACCGGGGGGGGGGGGGGGGGTAGGATCGAATCCGAAGCCCTGAGGCGAAGTTTGAAAATAAAATCGGCCAGCCAGAATGACTTACTGAAAGATGTTTGAATTTATTTAAGTAAGAACCAAATTGACAGGTGCACGCACGGAAGTCGTCGAGCGTTACGACGACAATGACGACAGCAAATGAGACCAATGACCAGGTTTGTTTGTTATAAGCGAAGTAAAAAAAGAAAACAACGTTAAAACTTAAGCGGGGGGTAATCAAAACATCGGAAAAAACACAAAAAAAACTAACATAAGGCAAACGAACGATGTTAAATGTAAAAATCGAAAAAACAAAAAACAAAAATGGCTTAAATAAGCCTGTTTCGATATTAAAATTTAAAAATTTGTTCAGTTTTTCAACTATTTAAAGTAAATCAGGTTATGACGTCATCTGACGCATGCGTAGAACTGGTTGTTGTCACGAGAGGACCGTTTTTGTTGACCCCCCACCCCTGTCGAAAATTGTCGATTTCGGGGTGAAAGAATGAACGTTTTTGGCCAATTTTTCGATATTTTTCGAGCGAAGGATGGAGCTTCGATATGATTGTGAATTTTTGTTCTGTCTGTCGAAAGTTTTTAGCGGACACCCAAACACACATACATACATACAAACATACATACACACATTTTCGC
The DNA here is from genome assembly GCF_053919585.1 of Euprymna scolopes. Taxonomy (NCBI): domain Eukaryota; kingdom Metazoa; phylum Mollusca; class Cephalopoda; order Sepiida; family Sepiolidae; genus Euprymna; species Euprymna scolopes. The sequence goes on from NC_136486.1 coordinate 164,674,174, forward strand.
TTGTATATTTATAGATGCTAAAAATGTCATTCTTATTCGTTTTCTCTTTTTTAAAAAAAAAAAAATTCCCCCGTTTTTTCTTTTTTCCTGCAAACCTTACAGCAATATATTGACTTCTTTCTCACATTCATCTCCTCCTCCTCCTCCTCGGGTAATTTTCTTATTTCTTCCTCTTCACTAATTCATTCATCTGCCGTTCTCTCTCCTCTGTTTACTAAGAGTGTACTCATCCTTTATCCCTCTATCATTTTCCTTTACTTTATCTACTCCTCCCTTCACTCTCGTTATTTCTCTCTTTTTGATCTCCTCTTCTCTTTACTCCTTCTACCTCTCTCTTTAACCTTCTAGAGCCACTTTCTACTCTCTTTAAAAAAATTTAAATTTCACAAAACTAACCAGAAAATCTGGTTTAAGAAATTAAATCAGTGAAATGTTCGCAGCTAAAAATTTTGTCTCCAATAAAATATCCCAAATGTTATCTCTCTAGGCCTCTGATAGGGATGACCTTTGTATTTCATTCTGAAAGGAAATTCTAACCCATCACATTTATTTCATCCGCGGTTCTGTCTTATATGAAGAGCAATTGTCTGTTTGTACATGTGTGTATGTCCAGCTAACACTAGAAACGACAAAATAAACACTCACAAAGTTGATATCTTCTTTATCGACGTTGCCAGGAACGAAAAATATCTAGAAATATATTTTCAAAAAAATATTCATTTGTTGAACCTAAACTAGTGCAGAGTTTGTCAAGGGAGAGTTCGTTACTGATTTTTAATCAAGGAGTTCATTCTCTTATCGTGATTTATTCCATGAGGAATCTATTTCAACAAGAATTGTCTGTGTGTATGTCTAGGGAGAGGAATGAGCATAAAAGTGGGGAGAAGGATACCAGAGGAAGTAGAAAAGACAAAGATAAAAAAAAAGATAGAGGTTTTTATAGAAATATGTTACATCTTGGGAAAGCAGAAACAGTTGTGCCTACTTTCTGATGCCAAAAACGATTCTTTTTTTTTTATTCCCCATGCTGGTCCTAATGATAATATGCTAAATATATATTGATTTAAACTATCAGTAAAACTAAAATATACCCCACCTTGAACACACACAAGTGTATTTGCTATGTTTGCGTAAACATATGCACACATTATATGGGTTTTCACGATAATCCAAGAATAAGGCAAATACTTAATAGCTAAATATTTAAAAGTTTTAAATGAAGTAGAATTGGAATTGGTAATTGTATCGGAATTGGAAACACTATTGGAATCGTCACATTCACAAACTCCTGCCAGCGTTTTGAAGATAGAGCCTTATAATCAGATATATTCTGCAACTACATTAACTAGAGGCTTATTTCAGCATAAACCAAAGTGGTGCAATAATATCGAGGGGTCTACATTTCTGCAGGACGTCCATTGAATGCACAGCAGCAATATACAAAAGATGAAAGATAAAACTGTGGAATTTCCACAGGGCCTGCTAGTCATTATTATTTTCTTTATATTTTTTTTTTTACTCATATTCACCCAAAGCATGGCAACTTGCCACCGATATCTAAAGGGCTACTGTGAATTAGGGCCATGTGTATATGGACACACTAAAAGGGGAGTCGAGCAGCGAGATGTCTGTTCACATTGCATTTCAATTTCTGTACAGTCGAGAAGCAAGAAACAGAGGGAATCCCAAAGTCTAGCAGTTTTAGTGAAGAAACTATTAGACCAAAAGGCTCTTCAACATTGGGGGACCTCTACAGTGAAGACCTGGGATTTTGCTGCTAGTTTGTTGAAGCACATTCCATGAAATTATTTCTAAAACAACATTGTGATGATGGGACAGGGGTTGGAGCTTTTTTCACAAGAAATTCATTGACCAAATTTGGTATATTAAAGTAAATTCAAGTTTTTTTGGAGAAACTCTCAAAAGATCGGAATACAGTAGAACCCCTGGATACGGTGGCCCTAGGATACGTTTCCAGGTTACGATGTAGAATATGATGCTTTCCGGACCCTGGTTATGGTATTTTCCCTGCCTTGTGATGTTATTTATAATATTATTTGATTATATTCATGTGTATTATATACTGTACTGTATTTTGTCACTAATTTTTAATGCCGTATCTAATGGGGTTTTACTGCACATATGCATGTATTTCGAACGTTGTGTCTTTTGGCAAATAAGACTTATGTTTTAAAAGAAAAGAGTATTAATTGTACTGAGGGAGCAATCTATCAAATAAAAAAATTCTGACAGCGCGTTCATTTTTTTTTTTAGAATTTATTTTATTTTATTTTTAAAACTCATAGTTATATGGATCCAAAAGTTTTCTTTTAAGCTCATGGGTGATAGTTGTATAGTTTTCCGGGATCTTATGGTTACTGTATCCCTTCACCCCACCCCACCCCAAAATGACAGAACTCATATTCACTAACATCGTAATTCGCACCAGCTCTGTAATCCAAAAGGAAACTGACAGAACTCTTCAATTCAACGCTAACTCGCAAGTTCGATATTTTCTGTCCGTTATCAAGCACCCAACTCTTTGTCCTTCTCAATTCGTCTTTCTTATAGCAACTATCTTCCCTCGTATGCAAATTTATGCCACATATATGAAGAATAATTCATCTGCAAACCCGAATATTTTACTTTTTTTTCTTTCCACGACTCCGTCATTTGACAGACCAAACAGATGTCATGCCACTTGGGTGAATAGTTCTTCTATTACAGCGTTTAATTCACATTTATATTGTAAACACAATTATAAAGTCTGTTTTGCATTAAATGTTTATTGCTTAGGATTAAAATAATTAGATAAATGAAACGAAAAAAAAAACGCAATATTATCAGTATTGCCTTCGAAAATGCAAGACAAATAAAACTAATCATGGTTGAACACTCTAAGCTTTTCTTTTACAAGTCTGATTCCGGAATTTAGCAATGCTGTGACCGATGTGCCTATTGTTGAGTGGATTGAAAATGTGGAGCTGTATGTGAGCTTTGCGCTATGGATATTGTTGAGTGTGTCCTGCAAATGCGATTGAAAGGTGGAACCCTGGCTATATACAGGACACTTAGTCAAAAGCAGGAATAAGACACAGAACAGATTAAGCAGGCCTAACTCAGAATGCTGCTGCTTCATTTCATGCATATGGCCAGTTCGTTTTGATGAAGGTTGATTCTCTCTTAGACAGGGTTCAAAAGAGTCACCAACCTATTAAGTCTCATGCTGTCAGCTGGGCTTTAACTTTCTGTCCCATCGGTAAAATGTTGCATCCTCTGCCTTTTTTGCAAGTATTTTAATAGTACTTGCTCCGACGAACTATAAGCTCTTGTACCTCCTTTACGTATATACCCCGACAAACCTGACGAGCATCAAAATTGCACTCCTAATGGCGGATGATCTGACGAACAACTATCCCTTGTGCCTCCTCGATGTAAATACGCCCGACAAACCCGACAAGCAGTAAAATTCCATCCCTTCACAGTAGATATCCCCAGATGTAAGAAAGTCTTCTATTCTAATAGTTTTTTCCCTAAGACTGCTACACTTTGGAACTCCCTTCCAGTTTCCTGCTTTCCTGGCTGTACTGACATCCAGAAGTTCAGGTGTAATGTAAACAGACATCTTGCAGCTCAACTTCCTACATAGTATCCCCGCAAATTATGTCCTAGATAATAGCCCCTACATAAAAGTGGCACTGTGCTTTGTTTGGGGGTGAAAATGTAATAATAAAAAAATACTAACTTGAAGTGTGAGTTAATACGGAGAAAGCAAAAAGGGGCGAATAAGAAACCTGTCCTTTTTCATTGAAGAAAACTACATGCTCAAAATCGCCAAGGTTGAACATTCAAACCTTCTTTTTTACAACTTTTTACAAGAATCGTCTTTAAAACCTGGAATACGGCAGCAAACTAACCGCCTCTAAGAAATGTCAACCATTATCAATCTGTGACCTTATCACAGACTGATAATGATTGGATGATAATGAAGTGCAACCATTGCTAGACAAATTAATGACCGACTCCATTACAATGAACAGATTATTAACAGCGCCACCTTCAGGGACAAACCACCTTCTCTAATTTACTAATTATGAAAGAGGACATAACTCTTCATGTAAAAGGTTAGCAAGCAGTTCAACTTCGAGTCAGTCTCTTAACTACATACTGAAACTAACGGATGAAAATAATTATTTGCTAACATTCTGCAGATTGATTTTCGTTGTTGTCCTAATGTCAATAATGCAAGTCTTCAGGTTCTTTGCCAAAAGACAATTGCAATTCATTATGTTTTATTTTCAAAGATTTTCTCCACAAATCAAAAAAAGGGAGGATGGGGAAGTTAAAATAAAAAATAATCGAATATTGTACTAAAAAAATAAAATAAAATCTAGATTTCAATAAATCAAAAATAATTTATTTTTAAAAGTAACCCACTTTCATTCAATTAATAAAAATTATTTTAAAACATTCTAAGTTTTAAAGAAAAAATAATTGAATTTTGGATATTTTTGTTTCTCTAAGATTTTGAAATTCTTTTCTTTATTTTCTTTTATTCTTTTGTTATTATGTCATTTTTTTTTATATATATCAGCTTCTTTTCTTCTTCCTTTCTTTTCTTTACTTTCTATTTTCTTTATGTTCCAGTCTTTTGCTGACAATGGTTCCGATGTTTCACAAACAGACTTATTCTTGCAATTAATTACTCTTTGTTAATTTTATCAATTTCTATATTTAAAGAATTTATTTATTTTTACATTCGTTATTATTTTCGGTAAAATATATTCAATCAAGACAAAACATGAGCTGGATGTTTTTTTTTGTTCTTTTTTTTATTTTTGCAGTTTTGTTTTTATATAAATCATGGAATATGAAGAAAAACTTTCTTTTTGAAATAAGTTTTTTGCTTCATTTTAAATTTTAGTAAAAAAAGAATAAAAAAAATAAAACTAGGTCTACAAACATTTGCATTTCTGTAAAGTTCATAAAAAATATGAATCAATAATCACTTTGGGGTCAAGCCATATTATGAAGCAATATACCGGAAGAGACTCATAAGGAGTGAGTGAATCTAATATTTAAAAATACCCATTAATAATTAAATGTCTACAATAGATGTGACTGTAGTTTGCTTAAAGCATTATTAAGTGTGAATATGAAGGTAATTTATAGAAGGCAGTGCAATGCAGATGTGTTACGAATAGGCACAAACTGAAGCAAAGTAGGATATTATTAAAATATCACATTTACAATATTCTGTATATGCACGTTTGAAGTCAAGTTGAATACACATTTGAAGAAGGAAAAATTTCCCGAAATATCATACGATATGGAACTTCCATTTGACCACATTGACACAAGTAAGAACACAATACAATGTTAAAAGTATATATATATATATTGTATTAGTAAAAGGTGAATCTGCATAGCTTATTCCACACATACATATATATATATATATATATATATATATATATATATACACTTACCACCTCCAATCTTTGAATTACTGACACTAACCCTTACCCCCATTCCTAATCAAGAAAGTATCACTCTTCCTTATTGCTGCTTACCCCATCAAATAATTTAGTTTATTTTCAACCCTTACTTAAATTCTATGATTTCATATGTAATTTTTAAAAAGGTTTTCGTAATTGTCAATATTCAATTTCACTTTGTCTTTATTTTCCTCTTAACTATTATCATTTATCAACTGCTAAGCAATGACCCTTTATTTTAACCTTTTTATTAACGTTCTGCTCTCATGTTTATCATTTATCCATCAAAGTCATTAAATCTATAGTTTTGTTGGTCTTTTCATCTTTACAAAGATTCCTATATTGCACCGAATTCAACATTATATTTGCTGACGATAGAGCTGTACTGTATTTCCTAACCTAATGAGTCAAAGCTTCTCACATCTGAAAAAGCCGGTATGAATAACTAATCGAATTATTACTTTTTACTATTATTCATAAACTCTAATGTTTTGTGGACAGTATGTTTCATTGATCATTTTATTTTTACAAAGATTTCTATTTTGCACAGAATTCACATTTTGCTAACGATAGTCTGTAGTGACCGTGCAAACCTATCCTGGATCGACAGCCTCTATTGTAGATATCACAAATGTAGCTGGTGTCTGGTTGTGAGAGTTCTGTTGCAGTCCTCTGCCGTTTGTGCTCTCTCCTCTTCTTCCACTGCTGGTCTCTCCTCTCCTTACTCCCCTTGGATCATGCCTTTACATCTTTTCCTCAGCATCTGTGATCTCTATCACACTACTGCTGTACTAGCATATTATTATTTGCACTAAAATCTTGACGTTGAGGGAAAACGGGCACATTAGGGAAAATATAGAGTTTACAATTATCGGAAAATATTTTCAAAAAGCAAAATCATACGATTCAAAAGAAGGTGGGAATAATCTTTTTCAAATGCAACTTGCAACTTTCTTTGGATAGACAACAACAAAGAAAAGTTCATTATGTATATTTGCGTAGCTTTTTAATTTGTTAATAACCCAAAAGTTTCACCTGCTACAATTTGAATTTTGATTCCAATCCATCGAAGTAAAGTCTTCTGCTGGGTCCATAACTTTTTGAATGGAAAACCATGTTTAATTTCAGAAGAGTAATGTAATCTGTACATGTCCTGGAGATGAAGAGTTTTTGGTGGGTAGCTGATCTGTATAAGACTTCCTATTATCTCAATATATACCTCAATGTATACAGCTGAACTACAAGCCATTAAAGTGTCATCAAATTCATTAAAAACAACAACAAACAAAGTTCGTTAAATATATACAGACCCCCTCCCCCCGTATCTTGTATCATGGCTCTTGAAGAAGGGGGAATCAAACACTCCTTCATCACAAAAATAACACATAACAAGAATGAAATAACCGAACAAGGTAAAATAATTGCCTGGATACCAAGTTCTGTTGATATCACAGAAAATGAAAACGTAGACAAACTAGCTAGAGAAGCCACAAACAACCAAATAAAAAAATCAAGATCCCACAAACCTGAAAAGAAAAATTAAGGAATACCAGAAAAACAAGTGGTAAGAAGAATAGGGCAAATACACAAAGAACAAATTACATGAACATAAACCGGAAATCAAAAACCAAAACGCTTGGAAGGACAAAGAGAGGAGATTATACTGAACCGAATACAAACGAAGCACACAAAACTGATCTATTTCTACCCAATCAAAGCTGAAGAAGCACCAAAATGTACCCTTTGCAATTGGCAAATATCAATTAAACATTTACTGATAATATAGAAGGCATGAATACATCTGAAAGGATATTTAGAAACAGTATCGGAGAGTTGTTTAAAGAAGTAGAGCCTTAACAAATTGTAAAATACTTAAAAGAAACAAATTTATTCAAACTCCTCAAAACTAAACAAACAATATTTTACTTTGTAAAAACAAACTTTCCAAGAATTTAAAAACATTTTATGTTTGCAAACAAATTTTTTAAGAAATTGAAAACATTTTTCTTTGAAAAATAAACTTTTAAAGAGTCGAAAAACATTTGAATTTTTTGCAAAAAAATATATTTATATAATTTTACTTTTGAAAACAAACTTTTAAAGAAATTGCCAATAAAAACAAATATACCTTTTCTTGGCATAAAATGCCCCCCCCCCCTGAAGTTAAAATTCTTTTAAACAGAAGAAGCTCACTTTCAAATCAGGATTTTCTAGGTATTACAATTTTCTGGTAAAATATAAAACTTATGTACGTCGAATTTTCTGTTGAATTATTAATAAACAACAACATGGGTCTTGTGACTTAAAAAAAAAATAAGTGGTGGGGAAGCTGAATGTAGAAACTGTTTACAAAATGATAGAAGTAAAATTTAAAATATGTCAATGCTAATGCTAAATCGGAACTCTACTATCAGATCATGTATGGAGCACTATTATCACTTGTTACAATTGATATCAGTGTGGGCGACTGAAAAATACAAGTGCGAATTATTTAGGACCTCTATCCAGTCATGGCTGATGGAACGCTACCCCCGTGAAGTAAATAAAGGGTTACACTCAAAAGTCGGTCCAAATTCCCGAGTTCGACAGAAACATTCCCGAGTTTGACAAGATACATCTGAAGAAGGTTGAAGGTTACATCGACCGAAACGTTGTGAAAATCACACTCAAGATGAATAGAAATAATACGAATTCAGAAAGGAATTTGTAATTTTATTAGACCTACCTTTTCTTTTTCTTGTCCGCCTCACTCTCACAGATGTGATGTTGCTAGTCTCAGTCTTTTTTATGCATATAATTATGACATGTGTTTTCAGAATTGTTTTATACCTCATTGTAACACATCTTCCTATTCTCGTGTCTCTTTTTCAAGAATTGTGGAACTATCTTCCTGCTGACTGTTTTCATTCTACCTAAAGCCTTGTTTTTATTTCAAAACTAAAATCAATAATCATCTCCGCTCTTTGCGATAATCATCTTTCATTCTTATTAAACTACCAAGACGCTCCTCTTCCCCATTGTGCAAATCTTTCTCGCCTAATGTTTCATTCTCTCTTACTGTCGCCGTACCTAATCTTTTAAAACGAGTTATTGTCCATCCATGCAAATTATTAACATCTACAAAAATCCAAAAGTCTGAGCATGCACGTTGCTATCTGTAAATGGCCGCTTGATAAGCAAGACATCACAGGCATTTCAAATCTAGTAAGTGTTCATCCTTTCTATTCCACAGTAACTAAGAGAGTAGTAGACGCGTTCTGCTGTTATAATTTTCTGTGTAGTTGGTAGGCAGGTTATCGGTCTATAGTTGTTTGAAATTGTTCATTTCTCATTGTCTTTTTGTATTATTGTAGTTCTTCCTTTACTTATCTACTTTGATCTGTCCGTTTCATGCATTAATCTTTTAAATAAAATAGCATGCATTCGTCATGGCCTGGTTCTTTCTAGTTTTATCATTTTTCTTAAAAAACATATTAAGTTTTTCTTAATAAATTTTGGTGTCTGTTCAATTTCCTGAAACTCTTTTTTTTATGTTTTAGTCATTCCGCACTTGCGGTATTTGTATATTAATACTGTAGTATGTACATACGTACGTATGTGTATCATAGTTTCAATTAAAAAACAGGGCCAAGATCAAAGTGTAGTATCTGTTCCGGCAGATACTGCAAGCTATGACTAGCTATGACTAGCAAAGACCAGATGTGGGGGCAACCCCACATGCCTGACCTTTAACCAGCTCCCATTTCCCACCTCTCGGGAGCTGGTCCCCTTTTTCCCTTCTCCTTCCCTTCACTCCTCACATTAAAAATTGGCCTTGTGCCTAATTTGCTCGGTGGGGGAGCAAATAAATACCATCTGTTCCGGCAGATACTGCAAGCTATGACTAGCTATGACTAGCAAAGACCAGATGTGGGGGCAACCCCACATGCCTGACCATTAACCAGCTCCCATTTCCCACCTCTCGGGAGCTGGTCCCCTTTTTCCCTTCCCCCTCCCTTCACTCCTCACATTAAAAATTGGCCTTGTGCCTAATTTGCTCGGTGGGGGAGCAAATAAATACCATCTGTTCTGATGCTGCACTTCATTTTTTGATCTGAGTTAATGGAGGAGAAATCCTTCATGACTGATACATTTTTTTATTTTTTGTCACTGACCAGAGTGCCCCTTATTAGGGAGGTGGTTTAACCCCACATTAAAAACTGACCTTGTGTCTAACTCTGCCCTCGTGAAGAGGTAAGTAAAAAAAAAAATAAGGAAATAACATACTATGAAAATTTAGTTAGTATACAGATACGCTAACTTAATGTTCATGGTATGTTCTCACTTTCTATCCTCTTTTTTAATAAATAAGATCTCCCGATCACTAAAGATGCAATATAAAAAAAAATTATGTCTCTTTTGGGCCATACATGAAACTAAAATGTACCTTTTTGGTCTTCTGATTAGGATCTAAGGGTAGTATCTGTTCTATCTAAAGATGGTATAATGATATTGTGAGGTTTCCGTTTGCACAGGAAGTCCATAAAATGAAAATATGTCACAGAACCGTATAAGGATATTGGAGATAAATCGTAATAAGCAGATATTTTCTAACACTACATTAACCAGATTACTTAGATAAATACTTTTACAGTTTTAATAAAAAGGGTTACAATAATATCGCAGGGTTTCCATTCATGCTGAACCTCCACAGAATTCCCAACAGCATTATATTACATATGAAAGATGCTACTGTGGAATTTCCACAGGTCCCACTAGTCATTATTATTAGCAACAACAATAGTAATTATAATAATAGTATTAGTACTATGGTACTATTTTGATCACCTGCCAAGGGTTTTTCATTTCAACTTTGCTGCGATTCTTTCAAATAGATTTTAAGCTTAGAAATACTTATTGATTTTGATAGTAGTTGTGCTATAATTAATTTTTTTAACTCCACCCTCTTCCACTGGTACAACAACGTCACAAGGAGGCTCTATGCATCATGTTTTATATACTCTTTTTCGCCCCAAGCCAAGCATATTGCCACTTGAGCTAAGGGACTATTTAAGATTGTGTCGAACAGGGAACTGTGGGGTATTAAACAGTGAGATATCTGTTCACATTACATTTAAACTTCTGTGTGTTAATACAGTCAGAAAAGCAGGAAGCAGAAAAGGAATTCCAAAGTTTATCAGTTTAAGGGAAGAACAGTGTAGAAGCCTTTCCGGCATCTGGGAACAATAACAGTGAAGTGGTGGAATTTTGCTGCAATTTTATCAAGTAGTTTTGTAGCTTATAAGTGACGAACAAACACAGAAAAAAAACTGTTCGTTCCTAGTTTAGATTATTTATGTGTTCTATAAGATAGGTTTTAAGACTGGCTGATTTACGGGCACTATTACGTATGACACATAAGCACATGATATTAATAGGCTTGCTCAAGTCTGACTTTGACAAGCCAACCTGATTACACATCTGGAATGACGAATGGTTTGTTTTTTTACTCATGAGAGCTTAATAGTATTTCAAGGCCAAATATAACAACAGTTCATGCAATTCATTTCTAATTTTGTTTCTTATCCCAAACGAAGTGCTATAGATGAGGATAAAATATATGATATATTATAACATGGAAACAGAATGTGTGAAAGACACAGAAAGGAATAAAAGAAGTAAGAACATTTGCAAAGATCATGTTTATTAGTTATTGTTCTGAAGACGTTCATTGATACGAATAAAACTAATGAAACCTCTCGATTTTTATTTTTTCCTGTATTAATTGTTTTTCTTTTGTTTCACACACATACATAACATATATAAACACACACACACACACACACACACACAATTAGCTGTACCCTGCCACGCGTTGCTGTGGCTCAAATTGGTGCAATGGAAAAAGTTCCAAAATGAGAAAATGCATGTTTCTTATAGGTTTAATTTCCCATTTCGCATGGGTACACAGTTTTTGTTGTTCCTTTTTCTTAGCTGATATAGAGATTTTCTAGTTTGCTGACTCTTCAATACGTAACATAAATTGTCCATGTGAAATAACAGTCAGTGTGTAACTGTAAGTCACACAATTGTAAAGATTGTTCCCTGATCTTTGTTGATGGTTATTGCAAAAGACAATAAAATTGGAAAGTACAATTTCCTAAAGTGTAATGGTGTATCTGGTAGAATCATAGGAATGCGTGAAATGAAGATATATTCACCTGTGAAAGGTCCTGTTAAGATTGTTGTTTCTATGATATTGTTTGTTATTTTTTTTTTACTTCAAGCCATGTGCCAATGCAAAGCTTGGATTGGTTTATTTTTCACAACATGATAATTAGTACGCCAATTTCCAGTTGCAGTATATGTGGAGGCATCCCTGGCAAATCTAGCTGTTGGATAATTAACCACTTTATCTGCTTCCATAACAGTGTCGATGGATTTGTATTTGACTACCTCACTTGGAATTTTTCGTTGAATAATAGTGTTCAGTTCCTGAACGTCTTTGTATTGAGCTGCAAGACTAGCTCGTTCACTCAGTCAAGTGGAAGTCGTATAATTAATTTGAATATCTGCAAAAACCTTTTAAACCAACTCTTCTTTTGATGTAATAAAATTACAGAAGTTAAGAGTCAAAGAATTTCGCCCTTAACTCGGATCAGTTGACACTTTTCTGTACACAATTTTCCACCAGTGATGCAAAACTTTCCGTACGGGTCAAGCAGTCTGCAACTGGACACACATATTTTGAGTTAAGTTTAATGCCTTCACATGGCACCAAAAAGTAGAGTATTTGAGGCAAGCATTTACTTCATCTGCTGGTGTTGATTGAGGAATTACAGGTAATATTTGTCTGAAATCTCCTGCAAGCAATATTACTGCATTTCCAAATGGTCTGACATTACCACGCAAATCTTGCAAGGATCGACCAAGGGCCTCAAGTGATTTTTTCCATACTATTGTGCATTCATCCCAAACAATAAGCTTGCATTTCTGCAATATTTTTCCCTGCACTGGATGTTTTGGAGATGTTGAACATGAGATTTTTGAAAAATTAAATGTTTCAAAGTAGAATAAATAGTTCTTCTACTTGGTAGCAAGGTCGCAGGTATTGCGCATGCAGCAAGGGCTAAGGCTATGTCATTTTGTTACCAAATGGCTGCCAAAATCAATTTAATTAGAAAGGTTTTACCAGTTACTTCTGGTGCTGTTCAAGGTAGCAGTAATTTCCAAATAACTTCTATTCTCACAGTAAGTAAATTAGGTGACTAAAATAGGATTTATCCATGTTTTGACAACGCCTTATTCACTATAATTAATTGAGGAGACTAAAATAGGATGAGGGATTAGAGATGGACAGATAGACAGGATGATATATAGATAGAAAAGAGAAAGTGAGAAGGAGATAGAGAGAGATAGAGGGATTGAAAGTTAGAAACAGAGAGGGAGCGAGACAGAGGAAAGGAGATAAGAGGAGAGATAGAGGGAGTTAGAGAAAGGGGCTCAAAGAGAGATGGAGAGGGTAATATAGATAGAAAGATAGATCGAGAGAGAGAAAGGGAGAGGGAGAAATGAATGGAGAGATATTAAGAGAGGAAGAGAGAGAGAGGGGGAGAGAAACAGAAGGTAAACTACACTTCATCGTTTTTTTGTCGATCAGAAGAAGAGAAATCCTTCGAGACTAAAGCAATTTTAATTTTTGTTACTATCCAGAGTACCCTTTTTTGGGGAGCTAGATTTTCCACACATTAGAAACCGACCGGGTTATCTGTACTTTCACCTTATAATTTAATAAAATAAAATATATTGTAAAACTTAACGTAAAAATACTATTGTAAAAAATAGCACGATAACATAAGTGCATAAGCGCCACTTTATTTTAAATATTTATTTCCCAAAGGATTGTTTGAAGAAATCCACAATGAATTATTTTCTCATTGTTCAACTCGGCTCGGCTTAACACTAGAAAAAGCAACGTAAAATTTTTAATGTAGAAACATTAACAGGAAAAAAAAGGAAAAAAAACCCAAAGCCTACCCTTCATTTGTATTTCTTATTAAATGTTTGTAGAAAATGTCGGGTTAGGGTTAAGGTTTGTTTTGTCAAATAAATAAATTTTAAGCAATTTTTGCAATAAATAATAGCAACTTTGTTAATTTTTACGACTTGCCCCAGCATATTATAAACACCCCAACCTCCTCATCTTAAAACGGTTTTCAGAGTACCCCCAACTTCCCCATGTTAAGAACGGCTTTCGAGATTTGAGGGGAGGGTGTTCAATCCGAAAGCCGTTTTTAACATGGGGAGGTTAGGGTGTTTATAATACGCTGGGGCAAGTTGTAAAAATTAAACAGCAACTTTATGTTTTTATAGTTTAGAAAAGGTGAAACAAACTTTTTTGTGTATTTTTCTCGAGTATTTATGTAAACAATGCTGTGAAAAAAACTAAACAATTAAAACGTAATGTTTGATGGGTGAAAAGCCTTAAGATAAACAAATGAATTTAAAATTTAAAAATTGGGAAGATAAACAAATGAATTTTAATTTTAAAAATCGGGTATGTTTTTTTAACTTATCGATTAAAATATTGTAATTCGAGAGTCGTTGAAACGGAAGTTACCGGAAGTAAAACCGAGAAGCGTCCCGCAGAATCAACTTACGAAAAATATTTTTATTTTAATTAAGTTTATAATTTGCAATTTTAATTTATTTTAATAACATAAAAGTATTCCTCGACTCTAAGGATAGACTGTCTGAAATTTCAATTAAATTGGTAATGTCGAAATATCGTTTAATGAATAACTAACGAACCAAGAATTAGACTTATATATATATAATATATATATATATATATATATATATATATATATATATTTGTATGTGTGTGTGTGTGTGTGTGTGTGTGTGTGTGTGTGTGTATATATATATAATGCCCCCTATCAGGTTGAGTATTTGGGAAATGACATACAAATTATCATTAGCGAATGAAGCGATGCTCTTTTGTGTAAACAAATTGAGCTTAGGTACTTTGGACAATGTCAAAACATTGTTAATTCACTATCCGCATAGCAGCAGCCATATAGTGTAACGGTTAGAAGCTCTGACTGTTGTTTGGGCGATCGGGTTTCGATCCTGGCTTGAGATAGTTGCTTGTCTAGCCGCACTGATGAGCAGTGAAACAGTACTGTATGTGGATGAGTATACTGTAGGATAACAATGAATAAAAAAAATAAATTGTCGAAAAGAAATGCACCAAAAATGCACGTATTCAGATATGCTCAACTATTAATTCAACTTCTCAGGATAGGTAAAATGAATTCCATGAAGTTTTGCATCACGTTTTTGTTCCTTTCGGGTTAGGGTTAAAATCAAGACATATGTGCAACAAAACTTTACGCTTAGAATCGTTATTCCAGTTTTAATCCATTATATGATTTTAGATTCTAGAAAATTTTAAGCGTAAGCTCAAGGGGTCTTAAGATAAATTAAACTTTAGGGGATCTTACTTAATTGGTGTCCAGTGAATGTTTCAAATTCAATCCAAATCTGAAATATTTGGATTTTCAAATGGGAGAGTGTGCCAATATTATGTCTTCTAATGACATTTAAAACACTCCACAGAAACTGTAATTTGAGGAATATATATATATATATATATATATATATATATATATAGCCTATTATTATTTTATTTATTATTTTTTTATGCATTGTTATCCTACAGTATACTGTTGTTTGCTATTTCAATTCCAAAGTTTAATAAGTTCTGTTCAAAATTTCTAATATTTTATTTAAACATAATCTACGTGCCTTGTCTAAAATTGTATATGTACTGGCCGGTCATATTATTTTCCACTTGACTAGTGCCTGTCATACAGGCAGTCGGGTTTCAATCCTGTGTTGAGGTAGTTGCCTGTCTAGCCGCACTGATGAGCTGTGAAACAGCGAAACAGTACTGTATGTGGATGACATATATATATACATATATATATATATATATATATATATATATATATACTAGCAGGCCGCTCGGCATTATTGCCCGGTCATAAAATATGTTTAAATATGACATTTTAATTAGTGCAGATTTCGTATTTATTATTATATTGGACCCAATATATAGTAATGATTGTAGAATATCTGCTGAATATAATTACACGCAATAGTAAACTAAAGATGATCACCCCATAAGAAAAACGAGAAAAACTAATAAGGAATTAATTAAAATGAATGTTTAAAAGAATGAACAAATTAGATCTTTTGCAGATGAGATGAATGCAATTTCCTGGTCCATTTATAACAAAGTTGCATTTTCTTTTTAATAAATAGGGAAAAGGGTTTTTAATATAAATATCAATACACAATAAAAGCATATTCATAGGAATATATATATATAGCCTTATACCTATTGTTAAAATTTCATTAACATTTGAAGGTACCTGAATTTTTATGGATAAACTTTCACTCTAGCAGCTTTGTTCCAAGATTCAGAAATACATAATAATCGGTTAATTAGTTTAGAAGTGAATCCTGTCCTGCTATTATATTTTGCTGTGACTTCAACTGCAAGTTTAGTTTTTTCTTCTCCTTCATTTACGTCATTCTCCTACTCTTCTATTAATACTACTATTTGTTAAATTACCTTCTTCGTCTCATGCGCCCTTTTAGATAGCTTAATTTAGAAGTCAATTTTTTTAAAGCTGACCAACACATATAAGAATGTCACATGAACGTAAACCTGCTGCTGCTGATGCATTTTTCTCTTTTTTATTTCCTCTTATATTTACCAATCTTTTGCAGCTCTCTAACTCGATTATCATAACAAATAACATACTACCTCAGAACTCCTCGTTTAAACTCTTTGGTTTACCATTTACAGGCAATATGAATTGGAACAAATAGATTAAAGATATTTCCAAGGCTCCTTCAAAAAAGGTGATATCCTTCTATCGAGCTATAAAATCACTCACACCATAGAGTATCTTATATCTTTACAAAGCAATAATTCACCCATGCATCGGGTATTGTTTGCAACATCTGGCTTGGTGCATTTACCACTTATCCCCCTCTTTTGGACAGAGTCCAAAGAAGAGTCTCAAATCTAATAGGCCTTGCACTGTCAACTAAGCTCCAACCCATGTCCCATAGCCGCAATGTTGCATACCCCTCCCTGTTTTACAAATATTTTAATGTAGTATATTCTGATGAACTTGTAACACTTGCGTCCCTCAACAATCATACTCCTGACTCACCTGACAAATAGAAAAAGCCCATTCCTTCACTGTTAAGGTTTCTAGATACCGGAAATCCTTCTACTTTGATAATTTCTTCCATCGGGCTGCTAGATTTTGTAAATTCCCGCCCTGTTTTCTGCTTCTCTGATTGTACTAATCTGCAAAAGTTTAAATGTAATGTGAACAGACATTTCGCTGCTCAACTCCCTGCAGCCCCCCCCCCTGTTCCAAATAGTAGCTCTTACGTTTATTTGGCAATATGCCTTGTTGAGGTGAAAAAGAATAAAAGAAAAAAAAGAAAAACAAAAACTTTCTGGCATTTTCGTATTTAATGAAATCTTCTGCCTCATCATTATTATTGTCATTCCCCTGCATCATCATGAAACTCACCATTTGTTGATATTTATAAGGGAAGTAACTCTGTATTTCTTAATCGCATTTCTGTGAGTGTAAAAAAGAAATGAGGCAAAAACGTAATACGTTTGAATGTCTCCCTGGATACGAGAGTAATTTACCGATTGCGTACAAAACAACAAAAAAACATCTGGGATGTGTATAACACAAAAATTGGTTTTATATTTGCCGTTTCGGGATAATGAAAATTGGAAAACAATAAATTGGAGATAAAATATAAAGTTATTTACAAAGTAATAACTTAATGGTGATATACAAAAAGATTAGCAAGTTAGTTAATCAAATGCAGAGACAGACAGACCAATGAACAAATAGTCAAGCAAAGTCAGTGAAATGAACAGATAGACAATCAAACAGATAGGTGGTCAAATTGCAAAATGAAAACTGACAAATGGGAGAGTGAAATAGACATGCAGAAGTTCAAGTGTAACGTGAACCGACATCTTGCTGCCCAAATCCCAACATAGTACCCCAGTAGTTGTTGCCCCTGATAGTAGCCCCCTACACCAAAGTGGCAATGTGCCTTGTTTGGGGTGAAAATGTAATAAAAAAAATAAATAAAAGACATTTGGTCAAATTGACCAATAGACAGATAGTTAGACGGATACATCAATAAATAAATAATCAGTCAAATTTATAAAAAAAATGATCAAATAGACAGATAGTCAACATAAACGCCATAAACAAGTTGACACATCAATCACTGAAGTTATGTAACGTTGAACCTGGTCAGTTCCTGATGGGTGACCATTTTGGAATATCGGGTGCTGTACGTAGGAGGACGTCGATGCCCCCTTGCAAGAACTACAAAAACCGTCTCCTTTGACTAGGATATACAAGCAAGTGGGGACTGCTTGTGAATTTGGTATTCCCATGAACCTTCCTCCTTTGGAAGATGCCAGTTGAACTCGCTTAGGGTCAGTGTTGCTTTGGTCGATTTGGTCAATAGTCTGTTTCAGACAAATGGTCAGTTAAAACCAGAAGTCTTTGTCAGGTGATTTAATAAATGATTGCTTTTCATAGAAGAAACCAGTTTTCTTCAGTGGAGAGCAACCATTTATTAAGTCGCCTAATGAGGACTTTTAGTTTTAACTGACCATTCGTCCGAAACATTAGCATGTCCAGTGTCGCGACCATGAAAATGTGTTTATATATATATATATATATATATATATAAAATGATAAAAATAGAATTAATGTTTCAACATTATGAAAATAAGAAAAACCTTTCAAACATTAGTGAGTTCATCCACGTTTTGTCCTTCTTCAAGTAACTTCCTCAGGATTATTGATTTCTTAAAAAAATCAATTAAAACTACAAGTGCATTTGGAAATGTCTGCTTTGTGTAATGGGAAATATATATATATATATATATATATATATATATATATATATATATATATATATATATACACACACAAGGGGCGTTCCAAAAGTAATGTGTCTTATTTTTTATTCCAATCAAATGGATCAGAGGGGATTGCAAATTGCATTGTCATGATGACTAGACTTGTGCATTCATGATCTGAAAATTTCATCGTTCTGCTGCAGATATTGGCAGTGTGAGATTCTAAGAAAGCAAGCCATTTCATGGACGTGCATCAGAAGCAGAGATACGTCATTGAATTCCTGGCAAAATTCGTTGAGTATGTTGATAACTATGTAGAAAAATAAATTCTGGAGCACAAAAGCTCGCTCGTTTTAATGGTATCACTCCCGTTTTTGTAGCTTTTTAACTTTCAGTTAAAAAATAGGAGACTTTTGGAACGACCCTTGTGTGTGTGGGTATATATATATATATATATATATATATATATATATATATATATATAAACAAAAATTGAATTGTGAATATAGAGAACAACAGGCTACATTTCTGGATTTAGATATAAAAATTGAGGATGGGAT
>NC_136486.1:164700707-164828207 GCF_053919585.1 Euprymna scolopes
AGAAAAAACGAAGAATATAATCGCTAAAAGGTTATTATATATCAAATCACACAGTAATCCTCAGGTCACGTTATCCAAAGAAAAAACAAAAGAGAAAACAACAAAGCTATTTGTATATCAAATCTAAAATAAAAGTAGCATTCCAAATATTTACTGTCTTCCCTACGAGGGCAAAGTTTGACACGAAGTCGTTTCTTATGTGGGAAATATCTATCTACCCCAAAAGAGCCACTTTATATGAGACAAAAATATGTACTTATGCAGACTACAAACCGTGCTTAAATAAAAGCGTTATTATTTCGAAGCACATTCTTAACATGAGGAGTGTTTTGTAACTACAGATGAGAACGATAAAATTGTCGCCATGGAAAAAACGATATGACACCATTTCTGTTTGATGTTTTGTTTCTTTTTTTGTTGCAGACCTACTACTAGTTGACAAGTTGTGTGCAAATCCCAAGAGCGATAAAAGCCTTCTATCATGTCTGAAAGCGACACAATGTTCTACAAGCGAGATCGGAGATGCGCCGCTGTAACACTCATACTCTCTACTGATCGAAGTTATAGCAACAGGACCATTTCCAGCACCCTCAAAATGCATCACTGGATCACCACGAATAACAGGGACGTGGTTTTAAGTGAGGACCACATCATGCCAACACATCTTCAAAGTCGGCTTGAAAGTCAACATCAAAGTGTATCTGTATGTGCTGAAGAGTGTGGTGACCCCTGATGCAGGGGTGTGGCAGCAGGACTCGGTGCTGGCTCACAAGTCCAAAGAGACCCAGGTTGGCTTCAGAAAAAGTGCTACAACTTTGTACCCTTCTCTTATTTGGCCTCCCTCCCCCGACCTGAATCTGCTGTACTATTTCGTTTGGTCATATGTCGAGAACATCACCAACATGACCTCCCACAACACCAAAGCCAGCCTGATCACCGTGATTTGCCGAGTATTCACTCAGCCCCTGTCAGCATTTGTGAAAAAGGCATGCTCCCAGTTCCAGACATGTACCGAGACGGTGATTGAGACTGAAGGCTGCTACATTAAATAGACGTAAACTCTACTACATAATCAAGTTACCTGAATTGATTTTTTGAATAAAAGTTTAAAAATAAACCTGTAGTGCTGTTTTCTTTAGGGCTACAATTTTATCCTTCCACCCTGTATTCTTTACTTTCAACTAACAATTTAATAAGCAAAAATATTGTCAAATTTGAATTTAACTTAAAAATCCTATTTAAAAATATTCAAACGAAATACGTGCATTTGTATAAGCGCCCGAAAGTAAAGGATTTCTTGTTCTTTGACCGAACAGATACTACACTTTGATTCATATTCGGAAGCCAAGAAAAATGAAAACCTTTTAAAGATTTTTATCCAGTTTTATTCATTTTGCTAACTGCTGAAATAAGTAATTCCTTTCATAAACCACATTTTATTGATAATTGCTAACTACGATATAATCAACTCTTAATTGATTATTATTTATTATTACTAAATATTAATATAGATTGCGTAAACGTCATCAAATGTGCATGGTATACTCCTATAAGTTGGGTGATTTGATACGGAATGACCTTAAAGTATATTCTTTCTTACGTCAACTGATACTTGCATATCCAAAACAGAAATCAATTCATTTTTCTTTCTAGGTTAACAATAGTTTCAAAAGGTCGAAAAAGGGAAATAACTCCTCCCAGATGGATAGTTCAATTTTCGGTTTAATCTGGTCAAGATATCTGCAGAGAAAATTATATCGATGAAAACATAAACCAAACAATCGTTTTAAAACAGAATAAAAAATAAGATAAGGTTACTGACAACAAAATCTTAACTGTTTCAGCGCGTGCTAGGATCGCTTCCACCCCAAGAATATCAAGAGACGGAATGTTCCACAAGGGAGGTTTAAGAGATCTGACAAATAAAAACCAAAGTTTTTCCCCAAAGATAAAACCCCGAAGAGCAAGGTTTGCAGGTATATTCTCCCATCGACCTCCCTCCGCTCAAAACTATCTCTTTTTAAAGAGAAATCGATGTATCGATTTTAGACCCTCTCTCCACATCTCTTTCACTCCCTAACACGCCCACCCGAACTCAGGTAAGCAATGTGCTCTAGTTATAAGAACACCAAATAATAAAAATTCATTCTTTCAAGTGTCCTTTTTTTTCACCTCTTGAGATGACTATAGAAAATCTACTTTCACTTTCTTATTTCATTTTTCTGATTACTTTGTCCCTCTGTAATAAGCAGAAGGGAAATCCCAAGAGAGTTCTTATCCACATGGACAAGTCTAAACCAATTCTTGTCTGGGCAGCCGGAAAGAAAAGCACTAATCTCCTTTTCGGCTATCTTTCTCTATCTCTCTTTCTTTTCTATCTGACCTTGTGTATTAGGCTGTAACCTGACCAGCGGCCACTGTTTTTCTTTTTTTGTTTTTTTTGTTGTTTTTTTTAAGTAAGCAAAAAGAGAATGCGATCATGTCGTCCAAGTGAACCTGTCTACTTGTCTAGCATGGCAGTTTATTAAATCGTAACTAGAACTGTTGTTTGAAGAACCTAATGTTTGGATAAAATTTAATAGGAATCGAGACAGAAAAGGACTTAAATGAGCGTTCATATATATATATGTGTGTGTGTGTGCGTATATATGTATATATATGTGTGTGTATATGTATATATATATGTGTGTGTATATGTATATATATATGTGTGTGTGTGTATATGTATATATATATGTGTGTGTGTATATGTATATATATATATATATGTGTGTGTGTGTATATGTGTATATATATATGTGTGTGTGTATATGTATATATATATATGTGTGTGTGTATATGTATATATATGTGTGTGTGTATATGTATATATATATATATATGTGTGTGTGTGTATATGTATATATATGTGTGTGTATATGTATATATATATGTGTGTGTATATGTATATATATATATATATGTGTGTGTATATGTATATATATATATGTGTGTGTATATATGTATATATATATGTGTGTGTATATATGTATATATATGTGTGTGTATATATGTATATATATATATGTGTGTGTATGTATATATGTATATATATGTGTGTGTGTGTATGTATATATATGTGTGTATGTATGTATATATGTATATATATGTGTGTGTGTATATGTATATATATGTGTGTATATATGTATATGTGTGTGTATATATGTATATATATGTGTGTGTGTATATATGTATATATGTGTGTTTATATGTATATATGTGTGTGTGTATATATATGTATATATGTGTGTGTGTATATGTATATATATGTGTGTATATATATGTATATATGTGTGTATATATGTATATATATGTGTGTGTGTATATATGTATATATATGTGACATTAGATATATAGACATTATAGCATCTAAAAACCCACAATGCTTTGGAATTACTCCAGGAGATCTCTTACAACTCCTCCGTATTATAGTAGACAACACTTACTTTACTTTCCTACAAAACACGTTCAAACAAGTATCTGGACTACGCATGGGCTCCAGTCTATCCGGTATTCTTGCCATTGCTTATATGGACAAACTCGAAAGACACACCCTTAGTACCTGCTATTCTTATCTCCTTTTTACTAGATATATCGATGACATTTTAATTATCACATACTCCCGCGAAGAAGCTATTAACATTTTCCACAAATTCAATAACGCCGACCCAAACTTAAAATTTACTATAGAACACCCAGACTCTTCGGAATCTCTTTCTCTACTTGATTTTAAAATACAAATAAAAAAATGGTGCCATATGCACTGAATTCTACAGAAAACCCGCCAGCAAACGCCTCTTCGTACATTTCAAATCTGCGCTACCTCTCAAGGACAAACTAAACTACGCACATGCCGAAATCTCACGCATACAAGACAAATGCACTAACATCTCCGACAAACATACACACACTAACAATTTCCTACAGACCCTCTCACTAAACGGCTACCCTAATACGATCCTATCCTCACTTAAAAAGAAAAAACGCAACACCCGACCCTTCTCTAACAATTGTTTTCTAAAACTACCCTTCCTCAGTGACAAAATCTCATCTTCAATCCGAAAAGCCATCCGCAGCGAGGGGCTCAACATTCAACTCATCCACACTGGATCTACTTTAAGACAACAGCTCAACCGAAAACATCCATCGCATACACCTTCCCCTTGTTCGCTCTCTAATTGCCCAATATCACACACAGGTTTATGCTTTAAGAACCACGTTGTTTACGACCTACAATGCGCTAAATGCAGTGCATCTTACATCGGAAGCACTACCAGATTGCTTCATCACCGCATTAAAGAGCACTTAAATACTACTGCTTCGTCGTTCTATAAACATATTCGCACTTGCATTAATTCAGAACCAGATTTTCACATCAACATTCTTGCTTCTTCAAGAAACGTAGGTCAACTTCGTATCCTCGAATCTTTAATTATTTTAAAAAATACTCCCACACTAAACAATAGACTGGAATTGAGCTCCGCTTTTATAATATAAGTTTAAAACATAAGAAAAACAATAATTTAAAAAAAAAAAAAAAAAAAAAAAAAAACCTTGCTGGAATGGTCATCTCCCTTGATTCACAAACGCAACAAGTATTTCAAACATCAACTGATTTATTTTAACGTTCTCCTAACGTCATTTTTTGTTCTATATTTCGCGGTATCACGTGGCAAACTCTGCGGCTACTTTTCCAATTTTGAACATTCTTCCGCTGTCTTCTCTTGAAAATGGACTAATAAGTCTGAAATATATTGAGATTTACAACACCATTGAATACAACAGAAAAAAAAAATTACTGTTGTTTAGAGTTAAAATTTGTGTGAAAAAGAAAAAACAAACAACAAAAAAAAAGAAATTTATTTCTTTTGTTTGCATTTAATTTTACTCTATATAAAAAAAAAATCTCGCATTGTTCTTGGCTTTTAATTTTATCTTATATATGTGTGTGTATATATGTATATATATATGTGTGTGTGTATATATATATATGTGTGTGCGTATGTATGTGTATATATGTGTGTGTGTGTGTACGTATGTATATATATATGCGTGTATATATATATATATATATATATATATATGCGTGTATATATATATATATATATATATGCGTGTATATATATATATATATATATATATATATATATATGCGTGTATATATATATATATATATATATATATGCGTGTATATATATATATATATATATATATATATATATATATGCGTGTATATATATATATATATATATATATATATGCGTGTATATATATATATATATATATATATATATATATATATATATATATATCAAGAGAGATTATTATGCAAAGATATATGCAAGAGTGAACAGATCCATTTCTGTCATCTACCTATGTATTCTTATAAATAACAATGCAGGTAAATTTATGTCCACTGGGTAAAATCCAGAAAATGTTTACCGTGTTGCTATAAAAGTGTTCAATAATAAACAGAGCTATTATATATAAATATTTTATTCATACAAACATTAATTGGCTGTACATTTGCAGATATATTAATGTAGTGTTTTCATTATTGACCCTTCAATAAACCAAATAAAAATCTTTCTACATACATGCGGGTGTGTAGACGTGGGTCGTTTATCGCCTTTGAGTAACTAAACGTTGTTTAATGTGTAGAAAATCATATCTCACTTTATTTTGTGTGGAGTGGGAGTGAAGGAAAGGTATATAGGATTTGATGGCACACCCCTTAAATAGTAAAGTTTGCAATAATAATTAATAATGTAAACAGCTGAAATCTTAAGGAAAATCCTAGAATGTGGAAACCAACCAACATTTACTATAAGCATTAACCAATCACTTCAATATCGCAATAGAAATAAAATAGAACAAATACGCCTATGGGGAAAACCAGAAACACAAAATGATTTTTTAACTTAAATAAGTAAAGTAACGTTAACTTTTAACATGAAATTATGTTAACTTTTAACATGAAATTATGTTAACTTTTGACATGAGGTTATGTTAACTTTTAACATGAAATTATGTTAACTCTTAACATGAAGTTATGTTAACTTTTAACGTGGTAGTTACATGTTTACACGGACCAACTCCTTGCATGCAGAGACAATTACGGAAGAAAAAAAGGAAAGAAATTCGATGCAGCTTTTTTCTTATTGAAATAAAAGGTATTTATTAATGGTACTTCCCAAACAATGCATTGAATCTTGTTTTAAAAATCTCTTAGTTCGTTGACAAAACTCTGCTGTGTCAAACTCATGCCACAAAGTGGCCACACACCCATCTTACTCTGGCACACCTTGTCGGTACTCTCAGCATGTTGTTCCTTGCTTAGCACACACGTGCTTGCTGTGCATGTTTTTCTCTCTGTTTTTGATTACTTTCTCTTCCTCTTCTGTGACGTCAGCTCGCACACAGACTAGATAATTTCATAAATGTCATAAAGTTAGTACTGCTAATACATGTTAGCGGCTCTGTTGCAAACTATGCTTTCCCCTCCTTAAAAACATGATGGCATCTAGATAGGATAGCGAAACTAAAGAGTCATGAAGGGCCTAAGAGAACCGAGGAAAGAGAGAGAGAGCTCTAACCAAACCTCACTACAGAGAGCACTGAGGCCTTGGGGAGATATTTTTGCCATCGAAACTCCAGTGAATACCCATGTCTCTTGCCAGTGAGAGATCAAAGGTAAGTGACTGTTGTGATAAGGTGAAATCATGTGCACTGATTATAGAGATAGGTGGAGCGCACTGAAAATCTGGGGGGAGATTTATTATCACTCGAGCTGCAGGGAACTCTACAGGTTATTGCCAGTGAATGTTTGCTGATGATGACCTGTGTGAGATATTAATAATAATAATAAAAATAATAATGTGCTCACATTACTAACTGTGTTGCTCAGAATATATATTCTAGACCTGGTCGCCCCCCCCCCCTTCTGCCATTGATAAGGCATCTGTCAGGCAAGTTGAGGCTGCCATTTTGGAAGATCGGCACATTACTATTCGCCAAATAGCCCAAGATGTCAAGATTAGTACAGGGTCTGTGGAAACTATCATGCATGATCATTTGTATATGCATAAGGTGTCTGCCAGATGGATTCCCAGGTTGCTCACACCATTCCAGAAGCGAGAACGCGTCGAGTGCTTGAGGATAAATTTGGAGATGTGCCAAGAAGATGAGTAAAGTTTTTCAAAAGACTGATTACACAGGATGAAATCTGGGTCCATCACTATGATGCAGAGACCAAAGCCCAGTCAATGCAGTGGAAGCACTTGGACTCACCACCTTCAAAGAAGGCAAGGATGCAGCCTTCTGCTGGCAAGGTCATGCTCACAGTCTTCTGGGACCAGGAAGGGGTAGTGATGACAGATTTCCTGACAAAGGTATCACAATTACAGGAGCCTATTATGCTTCACTTTTGAGGAAATTAAGGGAAGCTATCAAAATCAAGAGGCGGTGCAAGATCAGCAAAGGTACCCTCCTCCTGCAGGGAAACGCTCTGGTCCACAACTCGCATGTCACCAGATCAGAAGCACGAGCGTGTGGTTATGAAATCCTTCCCCATCCTCCCTACTCTCCTTACCTTGCACCCTCTGACTTTCACCTCTTCCCAGCCATGAAGTTGTTTTTGAAAGGAAAGCGTTTTCCAGATGATGCAGCCTTGATTTCTGAAGTCACGTCGTTGTTGGAGGACCAACCTGGGGTGTTCTACAAAAACGGTCTCCAGAGCTGCATCAAACGATGGGAGAAATGCATAACTCTGGGTGGTTCCTATGTAGAGAAAGACTAACAACTGTGCCAAGTTTCGTTGCTCTACTGCTATTGCACGCCCCTCGTATATATATATATATATATATATATATATATATATATATATATAGCTGAAACAGATACACATACGTAACTTTACAAATAGTGAAAAAAACATGGAAGGATAATTGACAGAGGATTATAAAAAAGAGATTATTTATTTTTATTTCCTATGTCAATTATATTTCATTTCTTTTTCTTTAGAATTTTGTATGTATGAAAGAGAATTATCAAAATGTCATATAAAAGTAGTGCTTTAGTATTTATGTATAACTGATTTAAGCACAACAAATGTATAACTAAGTGCGACAACTGCTCCTGCTGATTCTCAATTCGTGCAACTTTGGTACGTCATTTGAGTAAACTGTGAAAACGGACAACCGCTGATACTATATTCAAGCAATCTCGTCATATAAACAAGAAAATAAAATTAGTCACACTATTCACCTACTAAAACCTCCAAAAAATGTTTACAAAAAAATAAACTCTATTTATTATGATATTCCCTCTTAACCTAAAAAAAAATCTTTAATATTTCCATTAAGTCTGAAAAAATTTTTTAACAGTTTTTATTTTAATAAAAATTTTGAATGTAAAAAAAAAAACATACAGTTAAGTCGTCTAAATTAAAATATTTTTGAATAAAATCACCATATAATTTTATTACATTTCTAAACAAAAATATGCTCCTTCGAGTCATATATATTTGCAAGTATCTCCTTATACTTAAATATCTCCTCTTTCGAAGACGAGGTTAATAGCTTCCTATACATGTTTTTTTTTATTTCCTATACATGTTTTTTTTATTTCCTATACATGTTTTTTTTTATTTCCTATACATATTTTTTTGTTATTTCCTATACATATTTTTTTTATTTCCTATACATGTTTTTTTTATTTCCTATACATGTTTTTTTTATTTCCTATACATGTTTTTTTTTATTTCCTATACATATTTTTTTTATTTCCTATACATATTTTTTTTGTTATTTCCTATACATGTTTTTTTTTAGGCTTAAAAAATCTTACAATAACATTTTTCTTCTAGCCACCATGCAGTACAAATACAAATTATTGCAATAAGTATTGTTGACATTTTTTTTTCATTTTCTTTCTTTGAAGATTGTAATGCTGGGTATGGGGAAACCAAACCAGCTGTCAACATTGCCCTGCTTTTTATTGAAACCAACCGAGAGCTCTTTTTAGTATCCTTGCTGTTCTCTTAAGTGCAATTGTCTGGATCTCTTTTGCACTTGGTTCACCAGGAATATTAGTTAGGTAGGACTTCAGGTCCTTCTTCATAAACCCTGTAGCACCTATGATAACTGGTATGATTGATATCTTCCTAAGATTCCAGTTTCTTTTCATATCATACATGAGACCTTGAAATTTGGTCGGTTTCTCTCTTTCAGCTCTGTTCAGACCGCCATCATTAGGGACACTCACTTCCATAAAAGTTGCCACTCTTTCTGACTTATTCCATATAACTATGTCAGGTTTGACAGCATCATTTTCAAGGTAGGTGGCTGTAGGGATTTCTTGAGTAACCAGTTAAGTTGTAACAAGGAGAAAAACATATGCTTTGATCTTTTTGTTATTTTACTGAATTTTCAGATAAAACATCACGCATGGACCATGGTATTAACTGTCCATGCTTTTATGTTAAGCGGTTGTAATGTCTTGTCATCAACTACTTAGCATGTCTGGTCATATTGTCTGGTCAGACTTAAATTAAAGCCGGAAGAGAGGGTGAGAGGTTGTCTCAATCCTTGCATGCAATGTGACGTTCATGTGATATCTACCCTTTCTCACACCGCAACTCTCCTTCGACATTATTGAAAATGACAGAATTTTATTAAGAAATAATTAAAGTGAACATCAGTTTGTCCGATACTCTGCATTCTGATCATGAAATAGTAATAATATCTAATATATTATGCTCCGTGCCTGAAGACATGGCTTACCTGTTTTGAATGATAAATATATTTAACATCTATCATATTAGAAAGTAGTGTTAAATTTTAAATAGCAAATAAATGAATGGTTTGTATATATATATATATATATATATATATATATATATATATATATATATATATATATATATATATGCAGGAGTTTTCACGCTTTGTTTTCGATTTTTTCATCATCTAGTAGTTGTTATAGAAACAAGCTTCTTTTCATAAAGAAAGGACACAAGGAGAAGTTCGTTGAGAGTTTTTATTTGGTTTAATTTGGAGAGAATTTATCCAGGAGAGAAAGAGACGAATGTTCCCTTAACTTATTATTTACTTGACTTTGTAACTTACTAAAATGAATGACGCTCATGGACAGAGACACTTAGGTAACATTAACCTCAGATTACAAATTTTCTACATCATTAGCCGTGTATCATCTGCACGGCTTCCACAAAGAGACTGGTTTGAAAATCTTAGTTTTTGTTCAGCTTGAAAATATGTGACGTCATTCATCATCGTTCAACTCATACCTTTATTTTGTCTAATATTTGGCCTGCTGACCCCTGACTGATCCGCAATATGTAAGAAAAGCAAATAAACAATTTAGCATCAAGATCTCTAAAATATTTTCTTTGGTCTCCATCTATGCTTTTGAATAAAATCACCATATAATTTTATTACATTTCTAAACAAAAATATGCTCCTTTGAGTCATATATATTTGCAAGTATCTCCTTATACTTAGATATCTCCTCCTTCGAAGAAGAGGCTAATGCCTGGGATTCTTAGGAAGATGATATAATGAACAAGCATATACTACACTGTTCCCACTCTCCAAATCTCTATTATTAATAAAAATAATAGTATACTTTCGACTTCAGGCAGACAGATACCAAATCTCCATTTTTAATAGAAGTAATAGTATAGTTTCAACCTCAGACAGGTAATCTCAGGAAGACAAGTAAAGATGGTAGTTTCCTGTTGCTTTCCATCTTGATTCCGGGTGGGAGTGTATCTCACACGCCCGCAGATGCCAACCTGGAAATTTCTATGACTCGGCACGGTACATACAGCACCTAGTCTTCTCAAATGGTCAGCCATCTGGTACTGGCCAGGCTCATCGTTGCTTAACTTCAGTGATCTGACGGGAACCGGTGTGTCAATGTGATTGTGCCGTATATACGGGCAGACAGATACCAAATCTAAAAAATATAAATAAAAAACATAAATGAATAAGAAAAAAAAAACTGACAAATATAAGCATAAAAGTCAACAATTAAAAAAAGAATATGATTTTTAAGCAATTGAAAAAAATAAATAAAACTACTTAATAGGATTGCAAAAGAGGCGAAATGTGAGGTTAATATCTGAAAGTCAACACAAGAGAATAATAATAAACCATGAATTCCACTCCAAATTTGGCTATTACACAATCTGATGATCAGAGGAACATTAGAAACCACGGGTATATCTATATATCTATAAAAGTGAAAGTGTCTGTTTGTCTGTCTGTGTGTCTGTGTGTGTACATTTCCCTACGCAATAACTCTGTCAATTTTCAGTCTACAGACTCGAAATTTGATATACAGGGTAGTGAGATTTGGGAAAATCTTTGTAATCCGTTTTCGGTCAGAAAATTGTCGTTTAAGGGGGTCAAATTTTAGATATAAGTTCCTTGGACACGGATCTAACTTAATAACTTGATTTGAGCCTAAAACAATAAATTTTAAGGGGTCATAATAGGGGTCAAATTAAAAAAAAAATTGACCTCTGCGGTCTCTACCAAATTACTAAAGACAATTTCTTGTCTAAACATTTGAAATTTTACATAAAGGGTATTCAGAGATAGGACGAGCTTTTTAATCAGTTTGGGTGGAAAATTGAGCTAACAATATATAATGCATGCATGTATGTATGTTTGTGTGTCTGCTTAAAACTTTCGACAGGGGCGACGGATTTTCACACGATCAGTATCGTTTCGAAATCCGACCCTTCAGACGAGAAATATCGAAAAATTGGCTAAAAACATTAATTTCTTCACCCTCAACTGGACACTTTTTACAGGGAGGGGTTGCTTTCTTCAATGATATTTTCGAAAGTCATCCCCTCTTTTCGATTGTCTAGCCTTAATTTAAAACTATGTCACTTTCGGTTTTGCGGTGGTCGTAACAGAAAAAACGTCACGTTTTTTCCCACATTCTTTTCTTCCTTCATGGTATAGGTTCGAGCCTGCCTTCCTACTACCACTTTTTTTTTTTTTTTTTTTTGCTCAACACACACCTCCAAACACCCGGGCTACGCCGGGCACCCATGCTAGTATATATATAAACTTGTATTGGCAGAAAGACAGGACGTTGCTCGGGATTTAATTAAGAACATTATGCTGTTCTTCATTATGCTCCTAGCATCACATTATTTTATTTTCTCCTTTCCCCCAATATAAGTGTAAGAAACTGAAATTTTGGAAAACTGTCTGAATGCATATGGGTTACATTTTATTTCACTCCGAGTACATTTCATATGGGGGTGGTTCCAAGAGTAAAGCCTCCTATTTTTTAACTGAAAAAGTTGCAGAGGTATGAAGACAGGATTGGTACCATTAAAGCGAGTGATCATTTGTGCTCCAGAATTTATTTTTCTACACAGTCACCACCATTCTCAATACATTTTTGCCAGGAATTCAATGATGCATCTGTTTTCTGACGCATGTCTATGATAGGGGTTACTTTCTTAAGGTCTCACACCATCAAAATCTGTAACGGAGAGATGAAACTTTCCGGTCATGAAGCATAAGTTCAGTCATCATAACAATGTAATTGGCAATCCTTTTTGATCCATTAAAGTGGAATAAAAAAAATAGGATCCATTACTTTTGGAACGCCCCTCTTTTTCAAGGGGGTTCTTTTCTTTAAGAAGATTCTGTTTCTTATATTAGGTTGGTGCAAAAACAATATCGTTTTCTCAAATATGTTACTTTTATATATAATTTCTGAATTACATTAATATATATATATAGCCATGAAGCCATTTTGAAGCACGTTTTTTGCTCTATTGAATCAATTCTCATTCATGACAACGCTTACCCGCATGTTGCTCAACTGACCCTACAGAAGCTGAACGAATTGGGCTATGAGTCTCTGCCTTATCCGCCATATTCACCAGACCTCTCGCCCACCGCTTATCACTTTTTCAAGCATCTCGACAACTTCCTGCACGAAAAATGCTTCAAAAGTCAAGATGATACCGAATCGACCTTCAATGACTTAATCGCTTCCAGAACTCTGGATTTCTATGCTAATGGGCTAAATAAACTTGTTTCTCGTTGGCAAAAATGTGTCGATTTTAATGGTTCTTATTTCGATTAATAAAGTTTATTATGAAAGAAATTATGATCTTTGGAAGTTGAACGTCAAAAAACGATATTATTTATGCACTAACCTAATAACTCCTTTATAGAAGCTGCATAGAGAGTTGTCACCTTGAGGGGCACATAGAGTTTAGGAACCACTTTTATTTCCTCCTCAGAAAATTTTACATACAAATACATTTTTATTTTTTTCTGAGTTTTTGTAAAACATATTATTTTAAGTACATATCCTTTATAATACTGTCCAAATTGTTTCCATTACAAGCTCAATAAAGTTATGTTTCCGGCTTCAGAGCATATATACTGGCTGGTTGCATCCTAATGACCAAAGGAAAGAATCTGACGGTTGAATCTAAGATCGTGACTTGAGTATAAAATGTTTATTTTGGAGGGGGGGGGTCTCTTATTCTTATCTTTAAAGTGAATTTTTTCTGTTTTTGACCTGCCGTTCTTCTCATGTTTCTTGATCACCTTTCTTCCTTTTTCTGTTTTTTTTATTAATATTTAATTAATTTTTTTTAATTAATATCTAATTAATATGGCATAATCACGTTTGCACACCGGTTCCCGTCAGATCACCGAAGTTAAGCAACGATGAGCCTGGCCAGTACCAGATGGGTGACCATTTGGGACTTCCAGGTGCAGTATGTGCTCTCTGCTTATCTCGACATTGTTTCCAGTCGTCCTGGACTGCCCCTTGCCACTGGACTCAAGCAGCGCCGATTCAGGAGAGGTGTGGTTGGGGATTGTCCAACTCTTCCTACATAATTACATGCGCAGCTGCCCCTACAGAGGTATCCTTTGTCTTTCAAGACTGAATGGAGGCATCGATAGAATATTTGTGAGTCTCTGAAGAGCAGCCAAATAAACCAAGACATATTTTTCATTTGTTGTGAAATGCACGTCAGATGGTAAAGAAAAAATATATATAAGTATTCAACAAAATATAAACAAAATTATGATTGTGAACCGATTCTTTACTTTGATCATTAAGATGCAACAAGCGAGTATACGCACACACATATCATATATATCTTGAGTTGAGCATTTCGGGAAGTGATATACAAACTGCCATTTGCATATTAAGCGACGCTCTTTGTGTAAACAAATCGAGCAGAGACATTTGGACGATGTCAAAACTAAACATCGTTAAATTCATAAACCACACAGCAGCCACCATACAGCGTAATGGTGAGAAGTCTTGACTGTCATTCGGGCAGTTGGGTTTCGATCCTGGCTTGAGGCAGTTGACTGTCTAGCCGCACTGATGAGCTGCGAAACAGTACTGTATGTGAATGACATATATATAAATGTAATAAGTCCCCAGATGTACCTCTCCATCGTACAGTACAACTTACTCATGACACACAGGAGACTTATTGGTCTGTACTAAGAGGGAGATGACTTTTCACCTGAATTCTTAAATGGCATCCCCCACTAAACCACGAAGTCTATTTTGTACTCTATCAAAGCAGGATAGGCTGTTTTTAGCAGCTCCCGCCCAGATGTGGCAGCAGTACTCTATCCTTGGACGTACTTGGCTTTTATACAGATAGAGAATTGCATCAGTAGTGAGATATCTTCTGGAGCGGTAGAAGGATCCCATCATTTTCCAAGTGTCCTTGGCAACAGATTTGATGTACGTGTTCCATTTCAGATCAGGAGTAAAGATCAAACTCAGAAGCTTGTCAAAACATGGAGCTTCCTCAAGACGAGGCCATCCATTTCAATTGATGCCAGATGGGGATCAGAGCGTTGATGATGTAAAGATAGAAGTTTGGTTTTAGATGCATTAAAAGTGACCAGCCACCTCTTCCCCCATTGTACCAAGCACTCAAGATCAGAGGAGAGAGAATTAGAGAGAACTTTGTCATTTACGGCCTTTGATGTGTTGTCATAGATGGTCGTGTCATCAGTATAGATGTTAACGAATGATTTAAGTATGTGTTTTGGGAGATCATTGATGTAGATCAGGAAGAGAGTTGGGCCCAGGATGGACCCCTGGCGGACTCCAGCATTAATACTGTGGGCCTCTGATTTCTGCCCATCAACCACTACTCTTATGAACCTATCAGAGAGAAATGATTTAATGATTGAGAAAACATTTCCAGTTATACCATAGCTGGAAATCTTGTGAAGTAGGCCCTTATGCCATACCTTATCGAAGGCCTTCGATATGTCAAGAGCAATTGCCCTGGAAAGGAAACCTTTGTCAAGAGATTCACTAATCGTATGTGATATAACCGTTAGTACATCTGCTGTAATGGGGAAAAAGGTGGCTTGTTACTTTTAATGCATCTAAAACCAAGCTTTTATCTTTACATCATCAATGCTCTGATCCCCATCTGGCATCAATTAAAATGAATGGCTCTCGTCTTGGGGAGGCCTCATGATTTGGAAAGCTTCTGGGCTTGACCTTTACTTCTGATCTTAAATGGAACACATACATTAAATCCGTTGTGAAAGCCGCTGGAAAAATGGTGGGATCCTTCTATCGATCCAGTAGATATCTCACTGCTGATGCAATTCTCTATCTATATAAGAGCCAGGTACGTACAAGAATGGAGTACTGTTGCCACATCTGGGCAGGAGCTGCAAGAAAAGACTTATCCTGCCTTGATAGAGTTCAAAATAGACTTCGTAGCCTTGTGGGGGATGTCCTTTTCTCTTCCCTGCAACCTCTTTCTCACAGAAGAGATATTGCGAGTTTGTCTCTGATTTATCATTATTTTCATGGCAAGTGCTCGGTTGAGCGCCATTCTATGCTCCCCCCCCCCTCGCCAAACTTTCACAAGAAACACCTGTCTAGCAGAAAACACTATCACTAATTTCCCCATCTCTTTATCTGTGCCTAAACCTAAACGCAGATTCCATGAGCAAAGCTTCTTTCTTATAACTGCACGCCTATGGGATTGTCTTCTGTTTTTCTGCCTTTCAGCTGACTACAATATGGTTGTCTTCAAGTCTTATGTAAACAAGTTTTTTATGAGCCGTTCCATATAACTTAATAAATTTACCAAATCTTCATTACTAACGGTTACTATATTGTCCAATTTCTACTGTACACTTTAACCCTTATTCTTGCGTGGCCTCTTGGCCTTGATAAGTGGTGATGCCTATATAAAATATGAGTGAGAATGTGTGTGTGTGAAGACAGTTCTCAACCTATATATTCAATGAATTTTTGATCTACAGACTTGAAATTAGGTATATAAGATATTCAGACATGTGGAAAAATTTTTAATCGGTTTTCATCCGCAAAAAAGGGCAGCTAAGGGTACAAAATTGAAAAATGGGTACACAAGGGTCATTGGATTTTTATCTGTTTGTCAACTGTTTCACGAATGTGTATGCATGAAACATTCACATAACAGATTCCTTATGTTAAGAATAAGTAAGTTTGAAAACATTTTTTAAAACTGAGCTTATGGTTATCATACTTAACTAAGTGTCTTTAAGTTTTGGTTTCGATCTCAGCTGGAGTATTTTTTTTAATTACAAGAAGTGAACTGATTAGAAAAAAAAAACATAATACTCGCATGCACACATCTCAGTTTTTTTCTGTTTTTTTACTTCAGTTTTTTAAAAGGGATTTAATGTTATGTTTAATACATACGGTATTTCTGTTCATAATAAATAAGAAATCTGCATTGATTAAAATATAATGTTTATACATATTTTACGACTGGGCAACGCCAGTTGGCCTGCTAGTATATATATATATATATATATATATATATATATATATATATATATATATATATATATATATATGTGTGTGTTAAGATATATATAATTCCACGTATGCTTCTCGAATAGCAATTAAATTGTTATGAGGGGATTATGAAGCATAAAAACCATGCTGTTTTTGATATTTAATTTTTATTTTTTGATATTTTAAGTGATCCCCTGGTCTTGATCACAAAATGTAGCGAAAATAAACACATATATATGTTCATGATTATTAGCATTCATTAAAAAGATAACGATCTAGCCCTGTCCCTCTTTGGGTAGAGCACTGTCATAAAATGAGTTCACCTGCTGTTTTATTAGCATTATGCAAAGCTTTCTGTTTATTTGTAAATAAACAAGCAGATCGAGCACTGTAAAAGTGGTGGGCGGATGTCTATATAACTGGGCATCTGATGAGGTCGTTTACAAGCACCTAACATATGGGCCAGAAATTGGAACTGCCGACTATCAACTAGATGGTTGTAGGTTCAATCTCACGCTAGGGATGAGTGCTGGTATAGCTGCACTGATAAGCTGTGATACAGCGAAACTGTCTATGTGGATGACTATATATATATATATATATATATATATATATATATATATATATATATATATAGCTACACAGAACCTGCTTTTCCTAATCATACTGACGATTCCTTACGGATATGATGATTGGTAGTTTCTATCTTTCCATTCTTTAAAAACATAAGCTCGGTCGTCAATCTTATATAAATATAAATCAACCAATACAATTTCATTTAAGGGTTTCTCATTCAATCCCGGCTGACGCCAGGTCTTCCTGCTAGTATATATACCTGAACAGATTGAAGTGACCCCATAAGCATTGATATATTCATTTCCTCAAAGTACT
This sequence comes from Euprymna scolopes, assembly GCF_053919585.1. Classification (NCBI taxonomy): domain Eukaryota; kingdom Metazoa; phylum Mollusca; class Cephalopoda; order Sepiida; family Sepiolidae; genus Euprymna; species Euprymna scolopes. Next base: position 164,718,495 of record NC_136486.1, read on the forward strand.
GAAATCTACTCCTTCTTTCCACCCCACCCCACCTCTCACAGGATAGCCATCTCGTAATAAGGCGGTGGGAATTGTCAAGAATTGCTGTCACAGATATTTAGCCAGAATTCCTTTGTGATAACTGATTTATTTTCCTGATCCAAGAATTCCCAGACAAAATCTCTCTCTATAGAAATGGACAGATTTCTCTGATATGCAACCCAAGTCATCCCAAAGGTCAGCTTCAGATAAAAACCAAAAAGAGGAAAATATATGTAAATAAAAATGCAACATCCAATTATCTGTTGTTCTATTGGTCAGCATTTATTATGGGAGGAGAAAGGAATAGCTAACATTTTCTAAATAAGGTGGGAAAAATTGAAACGTGTCGTTGAGAAATGAAAACTATACCAAATAAACTGAAGATGATCAGCAAATCTAGAATTGTATGAATAAGAGTTATCTGCCCTTAATTTAAAAAGAAGAGACGTGCTAGTGTGATTGCAAGAGTTTGGATTGGATGGAGTAAGTTTCACGAACTTACTAACCATTACTAACCAGAAAAGTGTTTCAACTGTTGACTAAAGGAAAGGTGAAGCAGACATGTGTGCGAAGTGTTATGATGTAGCATTTTTTTTTTTTTTTTTTTTTTACACAGTGATCACCACTTATCAAGGCCCGGAAGCCACTCAGGGATAAGGGTTAATATTAGTAGAGATGTAAAATCTGAACAGCGAGGGTTGAGAACAGGTTACGGGTCATGGTGTCACTTTTTTTTTTTACTTGAAGGGTCATCACTTATCAAGGCCCGGGGACTACTCTAGGACAAGTATTAAGTGTTAGGCAGATGGTGAGACAACATGATCAGTAATGGTGGAACTTGGGTAATGATAGTTTTTTTTTAATTAATTTAATTAATCGTTATTGAGATGAGCATTATTAATTTATTTATTACGGACTATATTAATTCAACTATTCCTCTGGCCTTCATGACGGGATAGGAACCCCGAATCTCCTAACTGCATCCTCAGTAATTACTGCCTTCCATAGTTGTTGTTGTCTCACCACGTTTTGGCCAACTAAGCCTCTGGACGACTTTGGGTAGGATTGAAACCGCTATCTTCAGGCAATGTTCACCTCGAATCGTAGAGATTCAACATCTATATCCATTGTGCCACGGGCCCCAAAACAACAACTAAAAGATGAGGGCAATAGTCCGCAATAAATAAATGAATAAGGCTAGATTATTTAAGATGACGGCTCAGCAGGAACTTATTTTATAAACTACCACTAAATAAATATACTTTTAAAATATATTCACCATTACAATTTGTCCATTGTATAATGTATAAATTTAGTTCCCTTAAGTTCTAAATTTACAATATATCAATCTTGACTCAACGGGTCAGTGCACTAGAATTATTAGACTATCAGTTAGTTATCTTTCACGGGACTTATTTTACCAAGTCGTGTTAATGTCAAATAATTGATACATATTTGTTACGACCTTGGACATACGCTTTATGTTCACATCTATCATGAATGTGTTGAGAATACCGCATGTGTACGTGCGTAAGTGTATATGTTTGCAGCTATCTGTACTCGTATATGTGGGTATATGTGTTTCGTTTTTCCTTGTGTGTGTGTGGTTCAATTTTAAATAGCAATTTTAAACATTCATGTCATAATTCCATCCCTTTCACTTCCGTTGATTTTCTTTCAAGTATTTCGATGTTCCTGAGGAAAACTAATTTTTGTTAGGTGGTTTTAATTTTAGATTTTCTTTTGTTTTTCTAATTTCTCAATGTTTTTCATTAGGTTGATAGGGGTCTGCGTAAGTAATTTTTAATAGGTAGCCTTTGTCAGGCCTGCGATCAGAAACATAACACTATCCAGCCCATGAGGTCGAATGAATTATTTACTCCCGCTTTAAACTAAAGTTGACCGTTTTTTCTTAATTCCCTAAAGAGAGCTCAAATATACAAATTGAAGGAAAACAGTAAGGTCAAGAAACACCTATAGGTTTTCAAAAGAGGAAAAGGAAGAGAAGGTAGTAATATATGAGGGTCGTTCCAAAAGTAAGGCCTTTTTTAACTCTAAAAATAAAAAAAGCTGAAGAGCTACGAAAACAGGAGTAGTACCATTAAAACGAGCGACCTTTTGTAGCCCAGAATTTATTTTTCTTCATAGTCACCACTATTCTCAATGCACTTTTGCTAGCCTCTTTTTATTCCTTGGTTGTAAATGTGTAGAGCGCACTTTGTCACTCACATCTCTGTTGCCACTCTGAAATCGACAGACCCATCTCATAACTGTGCTGACATCAGCTGCATCGGTTTCGTAAACAGGAGCTGATAAATGTTGATTGGTTCAATTTTTATGCATAGAGAATTTAATGCTGCATCCCTGTTTCTAACACACATCCACGATACAGGTTGCTTTCTTAGAGTTTCCCACTGCCAATATCAGTAACAGAGAGATGAAACTTTTACGTTATGAATGCATAAGTTCAGTCATCATAACATTATAATTTGCAATCCTCTCTGATCCATTCGGGCGGAATATTGGAACATCACTTGTAGCAAATCATTAATACAATAGAGAAGCCGAATAAATCAGTGAAAGGCAAAAAAAAGTTAAACCCACTTTATGACGGACACGACTTTATGGATTTATTCATAAAAATCTAACTTTTTAATTACGGAAACCCTTAATAACTTATATCATTGTACTTTTCTCCAACTCTCCTAAATACTATCACAGTCTAATAATATTAATACATCAGGAGCAATACCAACTATGAATATATTGTTGGGGTTGGTTTTATTTCATGGAATTTCAGATAAGGTGACAACATGGCGACCAAACACGTGACCACGGATAAAGATGATGAAATTCAAAAGCACGCATCCTCTTTTCCCCCTTTTTTGATCAGACGGTCGAGTTTATCGCTTTTCCTGCTTTTTAGTTAAATCAGCTAAATAACCATATCGTTTATCTGCTGCTCCTATTTGCCCGGACCAGTTTTGTTAACATGTGATCAAGATTCGAAGTTGGGTAATGATATCATCAAAAACTACTGCATTAGTAAAGTGTGCTCTGCCTATTCCTTTTAATTAAAGAATTACATGTTTCTATTTGCATAAGAAGAGATACCCAAAACATAACGTTTTTAATTGTATATAGATAGATTGTTACAGAATTACATAACGTGAATAAAAAACTACTGAAGTTGACATCTGGTCATTTTTATGTCATGCTAATTGCTTTTAATTTATAAAACACTAGCAGTTCAACCCGGCTGTGCTCGGACCTTATGTACTGTTTATAATTTTATGTGCATATGTATATCTATATAATTATAAAACTCAAATGACCTTGTAACGGATATTGTAACCCAACATCCGGTTTACGACTTCCGGTTGCACATGTGTACATAAACAAATAATCAACGCGACAATAAAACGTATTGTTTTACTATGTACGTTTTCAGCATCCCAATTTTTTTTTTTCACATTTAAATTATCCAAACAAACAATTGTTAATACTTTCTACATTTTTTTACATCGTTCATTTCCGTATTACGTTTAAGTTATTTTAACACAATTTTCTTACAAATAAATCTACTTTAAGCCGTTGACATTCATAAGAGCATTTTACAACGGCGATTTACCCACCGCCTTCATTTTTGTTTTAAATTTATTTCTTATTTTGTTTTAAAATTTATTCTCCATTTTTAATACACCTTTCTTAAAAAAAACATTCATACATTTTCTTCTACACTACCAGCATAAATAAATAAATTTGGGTTACAAATAAATAATCAACGCAACAATAAAACTTATTGTTTTACTGTGTACGTTTTCAGCGTCCCAATTGTTTTTTGTTTTTCGCATTTAAATTAAAAGATATATCAAAATTTGAATTTAACTTTAAGTATTATGGTATCTGTTCAGTGCACATTTACCTATAAGTATGGCAAACCACTTATAATTCAATGGCTGTAAGTTTTTTTTTCTCAAAAATAAACAATTATAAACAGAACGACTCATAGGAATCTATCTATATTCTTTTTTCATTTTAATATACTCACATAGAAATGTTTCTGTTATGTCACAAAAATCTATTTTCTTTACGTCACAAGTGTCACGCTCATACATTAATTCCATAGCTAATATAACATACTGATCCAACGGATAGTCTAGTATATATTACAAGTTTGAATCGTATCCAGATAACCTGCATCTAAAATTTCAAGTGTTTAGACCCAAAATTGGTGAAGGAGTTTGTGAGAGTCTGCAAAGATCAACTCTTTCAACTTTGACCTCTTGGAAGCCAAATTTTCGCCTAAAAACTGATTAAAAAGCTAGCTGCATGTCTGAATACCCTTTGTGTAAAATTTCAAATGTTTTGACACAAAATTGGCTAAATAGTTTGCTAGAGACCGCAAAGGTCAAAACTTTTGTATTTTGACCCCTTGGCAGCCAGATTTTCAGCTAAAACCGATTAAAAAACTTTCCCTATGTCTGAATACACTTTATGTCAAATTTCAAATGCTTAGACCAAAAATTGACTAAGAGGTCAATTTTTTAAAACTTTGCCCTCAATTTGAACCCTTAACATTTAAGCTTTTGGGCTCAAATCAAGTTAAATAGTTCGATCCATGTCTAAGGATCTACATATAAAATTTCAAGTGTTTAGACCCAAAATTGGCAGAGGAGTTTGGTAGAGTTTTCAAAGGACAAATCGTTAAACTTTGACCTCTTGACAGCCAAATTTCTGTCCGAAAACCGATTAAAAAGATTTTCCCAAATCTCAATACTTCTTATGTCAAATCTCAAGTCTGTAGACTGAAAATTGACAGAGTTATTGTGTAGGGAAATGTACACACGGACAGACACACAGACAATTTCACTTTTATAGATATATAGATTGATTACCAACAGACCAGTTTTGTCAAGGTATCTTTGAAATAATATGTGGTCAGTTATTTCTTTATCCAGACCAGTTCTGTAGAAGTGTTAGGGGAGATCAGATCTCTATACATATTGGTCAGTTCACTTTTCCTATATCCACATATTAGGAAGTTTTATGTATGTGTATATTTTTGTGTATTACCTTTAAGCGCGAGTAAATCCTGGTGTCTATTTATATAATGTTGTGTATAACTCATTAACGGATCATTATAAATTTTTTAGCACAACTGCTAAGCATAAGGATTGTATTTAGTTTAGTCTTATGCAAAGAGGGGGGAAAAGTGGAAGAATTCTGTGAAAATTCTTATACTTTCACGCTTTTTTGTCTAATTTTAACAATATCTATTAAACATCAACTAATAAATATCATCCAAATTTCAGTTTCTTCGGAGTGCTCTAGTTTTAGAGGGTACAATACTGACACAACACAGCATTTAATAATTCAAATATTTCAGATTTGTATTGAATTTTATCTATAATCAACAGAAACCAATTAAGCAAATTTCCTTGAATTCATTTTCTTTTTAAGATCTCTTAAGCTTAAGCCTATAATTTTATACATTTTTTAAAATTTAAATCATATAATGGGTTTTGATCAAAATTGGAATAAGTATTCTAGATATAGGATTTAGTAGCATTATATCTTGATTTTAATCCTCGTGAAGGGGCATGAACATGTTGCAAAATTGTTTTGTTCAGAGAATCAATTTTACTTATCCTGGGACGGGTATCCTACTGTTTTTATAAAATTTTAGTCATTTTTGTTCAAATGAATAAGAATCCATAAAGTCTCATGTTGAGATAAAAATCAAGACAAATATAATGGTATAGTTAATAAAAAAGTGTATTAATAAAAGTATGTTACAGAAGTACACGTCATTATTCTGGAGCCATAACAGCCATGAATTGCTGTATGTACTTTCTTCCGACCACTGATTGTGAAACCTCGACTGTCGTGTTTGCGATCACGACCAAGCGGCAAATGAATGCACTGACACATAACGTTTAGAGGTATTTATTATTATTGGTGAAGTCCGTTTATACTGGTAGATCGACTAAATCCATAACAATTTATACACTCAATGTCTTATCTTAGTCTTTTTCACGTTCCCTTTTTGCAAGTGTATTCTTTTCGACATCCACTTTCATATTGCATTATTGACACTTTTCTAAGCATCACTTATTTAAATTAACATTTAACATATTCTTTACCCAATCGTCTCCATGATCGGTGTTGGTAGAGTACATGTAATTCGCAATTGTATTTTTCGATGTCCCACACTGAGGATCGAACCTTCAACCTTCAGGAGAATATTACTTTTTACAATTGATTTTACCAAGTACTTAAAGTACTCTGCCAAGTCTCCTAAAATTCATACCAGAATTGTCCGCAAGGACCTGTGGCGCACTGTGGGGGTACTTAGTAAAATCAATTGTAAAAAGTGATATTCTCCTGAAGGTTGAAGGTTCAATCCTCAGTCTGGGCGTCCGAAAAAATATAATTGCGAATTACTTAGGACTTCTATCCAGTCATGGCTGACGGAACAAGAGCACGCTACGTGAAGTAAATAAAGGTTCCACTCAAAATTCCGTCCAAATTCCCGAATTTGACAGAAACATTCCCGAGTTCGACAAGATAGAGCTGAAGAAGATCGGAGGTTACATCGACCGAAACGTTGTGAAAATCACACTCAAGATGAGAACAGTATTCCGATGCATCCAAATAATACAAATTTATTTGCTTATAATTAATATTTTTATGCAAAAAACACTTGCTTTAAACTAATGTCAAATATCCTTTATGCTTTGGGATTTTTTTTAATTATGCCTAGGATTTTCTTTTCTTTTTGCGTTTGTTTTAAAATTACGTTTAATTTTTTTAATTAATTATCCAAACAAAAGTTAATTTAGTTTTATAAAGAATCTTTATGTAATTTTTTTTTATATTGCTATGTTAATTTCTTTAAATTTATAAAACAGTTATTTAATTTTTTTTAAATTATCTCACTTATGTAAGATTCAACACGTGCATAATGAAATCGTAAAACGACTGTAAGAGTAACGTGTACTGTGCCTATTCTTTTTCTCTTAACTAATCACAGGTTTATTTTTGCGTACGAACAGACACTAAAAACACTATAATATTTTTACAGAATTACATGATATAAATTAAAAAAAAACAAATCTTCACACCTGGTCACATGTATCTAGGGGGTCATTAATGGTTAAGTAATAATAATAAAATGCAGCATAATCACGTTGACACTGGTTCTTGCCAGATCATCGAAGTTAAGCAACGTTGAGCCTGGCCAGTACCAGATGAGTGACCATTTGGGAAAACGAGATGTTGTATGTACTGCGCGGTAAAAATACTAGGTTGGGAAACTGGCGTGGTCTATTCTTCTCTCGAGGGTACATGTGCCTCTCTTAAGCCGTGGTAGTCAACTCATCTATGGCGTCACGATAATAAAAAATACCGTTGATAGCCTTAGCGAAGCATCAAGTATTTCCAGCCATTAGAAAAAAACGTGAAAGATTCCACAGAATTTATTCACGTTTCACCTGTGCCTACTGGCATTGGATGAAACTTTCTATTTCTAATAATAATACAACTGTAACTGGAATGTTCTCTCAACTAAATGACCACTGTGTGTCTTGTTGGGAGGTAAATGGTCACAGATATTTTTGAAACAATTATCCAATTTTAAAATCGAATCCTTTAGACTTATATAAGATTAGCTGGCAGCCTGGCGTTGCCTGATTGTACAATAACTTTAAGTTATGCAGATTGCATGTGTACTATTATAGAATCAATCCTCTATGGATTAATAAATATGTTTTGTTTTACATGGGGGCCACCACTTATCAAGGCCCGAAGGCCACTCAGGGATAAGGGTTATTGCGTGTACAGTAATCAATCAGATAGTATTGTAGTAATCATTAGTATTGGGGGTTTTGATAGAGTGTCTTACTTAAGGGGGCAGTTTGTCAGGGGTTTGTTTATGTTGGACTTGAAGACGTCCAAGTTGTAGTCAGGTGGGAAACAGACAAGCGGCAGAGAGTTCCACTGGCGTGCAGTTCTAAGAAAGAAGCTTTGCTCATGGAATCTACATTTGGATTTAGGCACAGATAAAGAGTGGGGAAAATTATTGACAGTAGTTTCAGCCAGACGGGTGTTTCTCGTGAAAGATTGGCAAGGGGGGACGAGGGATTGGAGCTCAGACGAGCACCTGCCATGGAAATAACGATAAAGCAAAGACAGGCTCGCGACGTCTCTTCTGTGGGAGAGAGGTTGCAGGGAAGAGAAAATGGCATCCCCCACTAAACCACAAAGTCTATTTTGTACTCTGTTAAGCAGGATAGGCTGTTTTTAGCAGCTCCTGCCCAGATGTGGCAGCAGTACTCCATCCTTGGATGTACTTGGCTTTTATACAGATAGAGAATTGCATCAGTAGTGAGATATCTTCTGGAGCGGTAGAAGGATTCCACCATTTTCCCAGCGTCTCTGGCAACAGATGTGATGTACGTGTTCCATTTCAGATCAGGAGTAAAGGTCAAACCCAGAAGCTTGTCAAAACATGGAGCCTCCCCAAGACGAGAGCCATCCATTTCAATTGATGCCAGATGGGGATCAGAGCGTTGAGTATGTAAAGATAGAAGTTTGGTTTTGGATGCATTAAAAGTGACCAGCCACCTCTTCCCCCATTGTACCAAGCGCTCAAGATCAGAGGAGAGAGAATTAGAGAGAACTTTGTCATTTACGGCCTTTGATGTGTTGTCATAGATGGTCGTGTCATCAGTATAGAAGTAATATCTACTTAGTATAAGTCCTTTACCCATTCCCGGCTTAGGATAGTACTTGAAGATCGTCTCCCTTCCCATGTTAATGCATGGATACTTTTTGTATTTATCTAGGTCGAGCTGGGATTTTAAACCGTTCTAGCTCCACCCCATAATAAATATGCTATAATGGAACTTTTATCAAATTGAAAAAGTCTGGTTATTTTTAACTCGTTTAAAAATCTGGTTAAGAAGTAATACCTTTAGGGTTATGTATTAACTTTAACTAGAAGTAATGCATACTTTAGGAGAAGGAAAAACAAATACAAAAAAAGCCGCGTGTTTTGAGTTCAGATAATATGCAAATATAATTTGGGAAAGGTTTGTTTTTTTTTTTCGTTTTCAATATAAGAAAAAGTATTGGTTAATAATAGTATTTTTGACAAAAAAGATTTAGGAGAAAGATAAGAAAACAAGACAAATATTCAGGATTAAAGTCAAACCTGTAATAAGGAAAAAGAAAAATCTAGACATATTAGTGTTTTTAGATTAATAGGCTGCAAAAGTTACGAACAGGAAAGTTTCTTAGCTTTTGGGACCGTAACGGTCGACTTAGCTTGGAAGATAAGTATTGAAAATCGAAAAAATCCGATCTTAAAAGTAGCTTTTCTCTCTTATAGATGAAAAAGAATTTTTACAGGGCAATGTTGTACGTTACACCGGGAAGGGAGATAATAAAATTTCAGCAAATCATTTCTTCTTAAAAAGGAGATTTATTATAATCTGGAGTTATAGCTTAAAGAGAACGAATTCCGGCCAGTCAGTCTGCTTTTATGCCGATATTTAAAGGGTATGTTGGGTGGTCGGGGGGGGGGGTCTTGGTGAGTTTTGTATTTTTATTTATTTCTTTTAAATTCAACATTGAATTATCTATCTAATGCCAGCATGTTCGACCACCCCATAATAAATATGCTATAATGGAACTTTTATCAAATTGAAAAAGTCTGGCTATTTTTAACTCGTTTAAAAAAGCTGGTTAAGAAGTAATACCTTTAGGGTTATGTATTAACTTTAGCTAGAAGTAATGCATACTTTAGAAGAAGAAAAAAAAATATACAAAAAAAGCCGAGGAATAATTTGCCCAGTAAACTAACTTCATAAAACAAACAAAAGATTTTTTTAAAATAATAATGATTATGTCATTCATCAAATTCCGTCTGTGTTTGTTTACAATATCGCATCAGCTGATATTTGGGTTTGATGATAAATGCCTTGGAAAAGTCGGTTCTGATTAATGTTCAGTTTTAAAATATGCAAACAAATAAATAATTTGCAGCGATTTTAAATGGTACCTTTCTTTTATCGTAAATTGAACTCATTAATAAGAATAAAATTAAATGGTAAGGTACACCCGGACTTGAACAGGGAATCATTCGATCTGTAATCGAATGTTCTACCACTAAGCTATAACTCCAGATTATAATACATCTCCTTTTTAAGAAGAAATGATTTGCTGAAATTTTATCATCTCCTTTCCCGGTGTAACGTACAACATTGCCCTGTAAAAATTCTTTTTCATCTATAAGAGAGAAAAGCTATTTTTAAGATCGGATTTTTTCGATTTTCAATATTTATCAGATGAATTTCTGTACAAGACATATCTAAGAACACTGCCAGACATATAAATTAGCTTTATGTGAAATTTGCAAAAGATAAGCTCAGCCGTTTCGGAACCTAGGAGGAAAGAACCCATACTCACACAGAGAGACAAAGTGACTTTTTTTTTATATAAGAGTAGAAATTCGAATTTGGGTAATCTATAATATAAATCTCACCTGTCTGTTTAAATGTATGTATGTATGTATGTGGTGGTCAAGGTTTGGTGTGGACGTGTGTTAAAAGCACACAGTTGCCTTAGCGTCATACTGTGCTTCTCCCAGACAAATCAACCCCACGTGCACGTAGTGACCACTGCCATGCAGACGGGGCTCTGATGAATGGCGAGTGTCCTGTGCCATATAACTGGACCTCCACTGCCTTGTGGGCCTAGGTTCTTTTAACCAAAGGCTAAAGGTGAGGTAACCCTGACAGAAACCTCCAAAGGAGCTTAGGCCCTGTCAACTGCGGCATACATGACCCACCGGCATGTGGAGTATGCTCTGCTGCCCAGCAATCTAAGTTCCAGTCATGGATCAAATCGCATGATAGGATGAGAGGGCTCCCGTAAGCCGTGGTGAAGGCAACCTCTCTAGGGGAAGGAAAACTTTGATATAAAACCTGCAGCGACTGCTGCTTGCGATGATGTTGACATCTTTTTCTTCTTTTTGGTACAATGTAGCAGTTGTTTAGAGAGTGGAATTGTCTCAGTGCAAAATCTTTCCTCACTATAAAACTCTTCTTGCACAGGCATTGCTCGATATGCAATGGAATACACGCTTTGCAACCAGTGTGTATTTCGATAACAAAAAGGCTGACTGTAGCCTAAAACGGCAAACGGACATTCGATGAGGACTGATGCAAATATGGGCGTGAATGGCAATAAATGCTCTGGAACTTCCAGGGTCTGGCCTGGTAGGCGTTCAGGGCACCACAGCTTGGACCCGGTCATCAGTGGATGTGCTGGACTATAGAAGGTTCATAGACGTGATAGTCTGGCATGGCTGCTAGTTGCTCTCATGTTTGCGTCATTTGAGCCAGAGATATATTAAGTAGTGGCAATACTCGAGAACGAGTCATCATGTATGTATGTATGCATGTCTGCCTAAAACGTCCGACAGAGGCGACAGATTTTCATGAGATCGGTAGCATTTTGAAGCTCGACCCTTCGGATGACAAAAAATTGGCTAAGAACATTAATTCTTTTACTCTAAACTGGGCACTTTTTTACAGGAATGGGTCGCTTTTTTCGCCGATATTTTCAAAAGTCATCCCCTCTTTTCAATTCACTAGCCTTAATTTAAACATCCATCATTTCCGGTTTGGCGATGGGCGCAACAGCAAAGACGTCACGTTTTTTTTTTTTGTTTTCACGTTCTTTTCTTCCTTCGCAGTACGGGTTCGAGCCTGCCTGCCTACTACCACTTTATTTTTCCTCAACACACACACATCCAAACACCCGGGCAATGCCGAGCATCCAGGCTAGTGATATCATAAAGCTACTGCTTTAGTAATGTGTACTCTACCTATTCCTTTTTTTGTCAACCAATCACATGCTTCTATTTGTATATGAACAGACATCCAAAACTTTTTTAATCGTATATAGATAAATTGTTGCACAAGTACATAACATGATTTCATGTTATTATAAAAATTTCTTTAACTTTATAAAATACTTATCTCGTTTTGAAAAAATATCTAAATACTTATGTAAGATTAACAATGACATAATAGAATCCTAATGATATTGTTAGAAAATCACATAACGTGAATGAATAAAAATGCAAGTGTTCACATCTTGTCAAAAGTAGATATTACTGGTCAAGTTATCTATATTATATTCTGCCTGTTCCTTTCTTAGTTAGTGTGTATGTTAAAAAAGGCCACATACAATTTTTGAAAAGGTTAATGTGTACATTAAAAAAGTTAGTGCGTATGTTAAAGAAGGCCACATACAATTTTTGAAAAAGGCCACATACTACTTTTGAAGGACAAACTGTTTAAAAAAAAAAAAAAAAAGGGGGCCAAATTTGCAAAATTTGGCTTTAAAAAGGCCAATCTGCCAACCCTGTACAAGCATATGAAAGTGACTTTCCTTTCGTGTAGCCTCGTTTTCAAGTATCATTATAATAATATATCATCCTTGTTGTAATAGTGTAAGAAAACAAACTCATAGTCATTTCGATGCACGGTGATTTTTGATCAAAGAAAGAAGTCAGCAAAATGTTATATAAAAAAGAGAACATTCAAAAGAAATAGAGCAAAAATGAACATTATCTGTAAAGAGGTGCTGAACTGAAGGAGTACATAAAAAATTGTCTTTTACAATTTGATTTTATTATTTGTATTGAACTATGTAGCACAATATTACTTTCTGAGTATTTATTAGTACTTATTTGTGTATCTCATTTGCGTCTGTTATATATTTAAAATACAATAGATACTATTTTCATAGAAGTGTTAATAAACTCATATTTGCTGAGTGTTAGTAGGTTTTCTGTTCAAAAAAATAATTTTTTGCACTATCCAGAAAAATATAAACTATCAAAACATATTTGTTGATTAAATATATTTCTTATTCCATGGAATTTCCACTGGTCCTGCTCGTAATAAATAAAAATGTAACTGGAATCTTGTCTCAACTAAATGACCACTGTGTGTCCTGTTGGGAGGCAAGTGGTCACAGATATTTTTGACATATCCTTTCATGAGAAGTTGAGACAAAATTGATGAACTGTCATTAGTCGAGGTCTTTCTGTTGTCCACTTTCAACTTTTTCGGACATGTCCCAAATCTCTTCCAGCTCCACATTTTCATGCTTAGAAAGCAAAAAAGAGTAAAAGATAAAAAAAAAATTAAAAAAATAGGTATAAACAACAGAAGCAGTCTCCACTAAGTACATATTTAACTCCTTGCACAAAAGAGTTCCCAGATTAGAAAGAACAAAACTCGAGAGATCATAGACTTTTTATTTGGTTATTTATCAAATCGATAAGCCCCTGTAAAGACGACTTTGCGATAGAACAGAGGGCAAGGGAAAGGAAAGCATAATGCCCTAGTATCGTTGCTTTAAGATATTTATCAAGAAAAAAAAAATGTCTGCTGCCTCTTTCAATGTTTGCAGTAAAGAAAAGCCATTTCCCTCAGCCTGTTCACAGCTGCCAGACACCTGCAATATAAAAAGACGTCTCCAAATAAGTCTAAGCCGTTGATACACGCTAAATCAAACTTTAGAGTTAAAAATGCTCGCTAAATCCTTGAAGCACAGTTTCATGCTGTCTGCAGGAAAAAAAAAAGAATTTCTGAATCCACAAATCATTCCAATCCTGACTCGCCAGTAAAATGGTTTAAGTCGACTCGTCGGAGTATATGTTGCAGGACGGGCTCGGGATACTGAGATCAGCTTGGAATCAAATTTCAAAATAATTCCACACCATTGAGGTCATATAGGGAGTTTTACTATTTATTGTATTCATTTGTTTCCCCACAAAAGCAAATTTACTATTTATGGACGATAAATTAATGCACAACAAATGTGTCCTACTTATTCTCTATTTGTGTGATATTTAGGCATGTCATTCGAGCAACCTAGAATTTTTATGTTACGTACAACAAAAGCAACCAATTTTAATTCATAGGGACTACCATCCTTTTATTTTTTTTGTTCTTGTTGTTGTTTCTGTCTAAAATCCTTGTAAAAATATAAATTTTTATTTTTTCAGACTAACAGGCAGAGATTTGGGTGAATAAAATTGTTGCTACATTTATTTTTCATTGTCATTTTTTATAAGCATTTAATATAAAAGAAATCACTATAAAAAAAAAAAAAAATATTTACAATTTTATAACAAGTTAACAAATATTTTCCTTTTTAACTTTTTTTTTTTTTTTTTTGACTCGTATGTTTTCAAGTATTTTCCCCCCGAATCAAAAACTGATTTATTTTTACAAAGATTTTTAACAAAAAAAGACAGCAGGAGCCATTTTTCATATTTAATCTTCTCATGCCTTAATTTGTCGTGCCTTAATTTGTCGTGCTTTAATTTGTTGTGCCTTGATTATAATTCAAATAAAAAAATTAGTCTTTTTTATGCAAAATCAAGCTCAAAATGCAGACATTTCATTCATTTTTGGATAAAATAAAAATATGTTAGAAACCAAGAATAAAAGTCTATTTAGAGCCTTTTGTAATTTTTGTAAGACCAGATCAGTTTTTAGTTAACTTCATGCTATGCCACATTATCATAACCGCTACTAAATTCTATAGCTCTTCAAGTCTAATGTAAACACAAATACTTTAGTCTTCAAGTCTAACATAAACAAGTTCTTGATGAGCCGTTCCATATAAGTTAACAAATTTACCAAATTGATAACTATATTGTCCAATTTCTACTGTACACTTTTTAGCGCTTATCCTCGAGTGGCTTCTTGGCCTTGATAATGTGGTGCTGCCTGTGTAAATAAAAAAAGTATATAGAAGCTATTAATAGTTGTAAGAAATAGTTACAGCCAAAAGTCACCTGAAAGCTCATTAAGTTACAGAAATTAGCAACTCGAGATTTCTGGAAAAATTTATAGCAGTTTAGTAAATAATGGGCAATCAATAATTCCCACACTATCAAATAATCTTGAAATTGTTTGCAGGACAACCAAAAAGACTAACCTACTTGCCTGACGGTTTGTCTTCAACTCCACTTTAGACCAAACAAACCACTTCCTCCCAGATTTTCCTTTGTGGACAAAAGTCACACTCGATGATTTGAAAATCACACCTTCCTAAGCTCGTGATATCATTAAAAGCCTATACGTATATATCACTAGATAAGAGGAGAGGAAGGGCAGTAGCCCTAAATATATCTTTGGCCTTTTATATGATCGTCTTTTCATGAAAATTATACCATATGGTATTATTGGACGAATACTTAACATAATCAAATCCTTCTTAAATAAGAGAAAAAAATCAGGTTCTTCTCTCAATGGTCGTATTTATCGTGTAAATGCAGGCATGTCACAAGGGCTGACCCTTGATCCTTTATTATTCTTTAATAAATGACCTCCCTGATAAAATTCTCTCAGAGATGTGTATATTCGTTGATGATACCATATTCTACAAAGAACATGTGGGAAAAACGAATGGACACATATTTAAGGAAATGGTTGAAACCTTAGAGAAAAACCTCCAGTCTGTAGTGAAATGGGGACAAACATGGATAGTACCATTTAATACTGCTAAGACTAAGCTTCTTTGCTTTAATAATTACAAAAAAAACCTTCTCAGCCACTGATTGTCATGGCTAATGATACACTACCTGAAAGCTCTTTGTTCAAACTCTTCAGCTAAATATTCACAGGCAACATGAATTGGAACAATTCCATAGAGGAAATTGCAAATTCTGTTGCAAAGAAGGTGGGTTATCTCTTCCTTGCTAGAAAGTTACTCCCACCTGATCGTATCCTCTACCTCTACAAATTGATGCTCTTTTTTTTTTGCAATGGTAATTTCAACAAACTATGAAGGTCGTATTCCAAAAGTAAGGCCTATTTTTAACCTGAAAACCTAAAACATTGATATTCGCCCATGCATAAAGTATTGTTGCCATATCTGGGCTGGTGCATCTGCCACACATCTCTCATTCCTAAAAAGGGTTAAAAAAAAAAAAAAAACAACCTAATAGGTTTAGCACTCCCAACCAAACTTCAACCTCTGTCCCATCGCCAAAATGTTGCATCCCTGTGCCTTTTGCACAAATATTTTAATGGGATATGCCCTGACGAACTTCATGCACTCATGCTCCCTCGATGTAAATACCCTCAACTAGCCTGACAAGCAGCAAAATCCCACCCCTACACTGTTGATATCTCTAGATGCAGGAAAGCCTTTTACTCAAATAGTTTCTTCTTTCAAACTTCTAGATTTGGGAATTCTCTCCCGTGTTCATGCTTCCCTGACTGTACTGACATGCAGAAGTTCAAGTGTAATGTGAACAGACATCTTGCTGCTCAACTCCCTACATAGTATTTCTGCAAATGCTGTACCCTATAGTAGCCCCTTGCGTCAAAGTGACACTGTGCCTTGTTTGGGATGAAAAGACAAAGAAAAAAGGCACATTCAAAGTTTTATATCAATAAAATCTAAATTTTCTTGTACTGTGTTCCTCCTTAGACATTAATTGTCTTCTGCAATATACCAAGAACAAAAACAAAACATTTCTGCACTTCTTTGACCAGTGTCAGAACTATTATATAACTGTTGCAGTTATAAAGAAACCCCACTCTCTTTCATTCCAGAAATATTTAAAGGGATATTTACTTTATACTAGAAGATGTATCCGGCATTGCCCGGTATTAGACAAAATGTTCAATTCCTTAAAAAAAAAAATAAAGTAAAAACAAACAGAAAGAAACTGAGACGTGTGCATGCAATTAATGTTTTTTTCTTCTAAATTTATTCTTTTCTTATTAGTAAAAAAATATTTCTCGTAAGTAAAAGGAAAAAAAATAGTCAAGCTGATAGAAACCAAAACCGAAAGAAGTGAGTTAAATATGATAACCATTAAGTCAGCTTGACAAGATCTTTAAAAAGTGTTTTCAAGCCTACTTATTCTTAACATAATGTGAATGATCCACACATGCACAATTGTGAAAGAGAGTGCAAACTAATAAAATCCGATGTCCCCAAGCACCAATTTTTCAATTTTGACCCTTTTTTCCGGATGAAAACCAATTAAAAAATTTTCCACGTCTGAATACACTATATACGGAATTTCAAGTCTTAGATTAAAAATTAGTGGAGTATGTAGGTTGAGAATTGTCTCACTTTTATAGATATATAGATTTATCAATTTATTTTATGGCGCGTAGAAAGCGAACTTTAGGTTTATTTACGTCATCCTCTTAACCCTTTCTTGTTTTATTTCATCTTTTAATCCATGAGCAATCCATGTTTCGAACAAAAAATTGATGTTTTCTGGAAATTACTTATCATTAGCTACTTTTTTTACTTTAAAGTTGTATATATTTTTAGCTTCTTACATCAAGTGGCTTCATGTCTTGTCTGGAGTTATTTCCAAGCAAAAAAAAAAAAGAACTGTATTTTCTGAAGTTTTATATCAATAAAACCTTTTAACTTTTTGTAATACTTCGTTTCTTTATTAATTTATTTATATAATCCTCAAATTATATATTGTATTGAGTCTCTCTTCCACCAAACTCCCCTCTTCTCCCCCTCTCTTTCATGCTCCATCATTTTATTTCCTCTTCCTCCTCTCTCTCTCTCTCTCTCTCTCTCTCTCTCTCTCTCTCTCTCTCTCTCTCTCTAGTTGGTCTCATTTGTTACTGATTGTTTTTCTATTTAAAAAAATCGAGAACTAACGAGATCTCGTGAGATTTACGAGCGCAACGTAGCGATTGTTAAATTACTTTGTTCACATTATATATTTCGTTTTATAAACCTTCTTTTCTACGCTTAACATTTGTTCCAGTGTTTCGTTTGTTGATCCTGATACTCGGGGAGGTCTTTGAAGATCAGATAATATATTCAAGAACTATTACATAGTTTCTGTTACATATAGTAACACGAAAATTAAGAGAATGAAATCGTCTGTTTTATATCAACATTTAGTCAGGAACAAAGCGTAGTATCAGTTGTGATTCAGCGCTTCACCTTTTCTGTCTTCAATCGTTAAGAGAGATGTCTTTCTGAACTAAGATATTTTTTTTTATTTTTGCTCCAATTGACAGTGTCTCTTTTTGAGGGAGCTGGATTTTCTTCACATTTAAAAATATTGACCTTGTATTTAACTTTGCCCTCGTAGGAAGACAATTAAATAAAAACAGAAGAACCAACGAGATTTCATAGAACTTGTGACTGATATCAAAATCTAAGTCGCATTGATCTATTGAAAACGCTGTTCAAAACTTAAACGGGACAAACTGACCAACAGACACAGTCTTTTCTTTCTGGATTGTGTTTAACCATCAGATGAAAATAGCATCTTTGACAACCAATCTGCATCTCCTTGCTCGAAGATATCTCTATCGTCTATTGAATATTAATTGGTTGGCAAAAGTTCTGCTTACTGTCAGTTTTGTCCTTGGAGGATTCCATGTGGACATGGACAACTGATGATCGGTGAGGGACTGTTTTTATGACGATAAGAAACTGAAATTGATGCTCTTTTTGCAATGCTAATTTCAACAAATCATGAAGGTTGCATTTTTGAAGTAAAGCCTCCTATTTTTTTAGCTCAAAATCTAAAGCGTTGATAAGGTACGAAGACAAGAGTGGTACTCATAAAACGTGTGTCCTATTATGCTCCAATATTAATTTTTCTACATAGTCATCATCATTCTCAATGTATGACAGCTTCTTTTGATGCATTTATCCTAAAAGTCTGAAGTGGGTTTTCCACTCATATCTCTGAAATCAGCAAACTTATCCATTAACTACGTCGGCTTCATAAACGTTCAACAGACACCAGTTAATGTTAATCGGTTCAATTTTTTTCTACATAGTTACCACCATTCTCAATGCACATTTGCCAAGAATTCAATGATGCATCTCTACTTCTGATGCACGTCCATGACAAATGTTGTTTTCATAGAGTCTTACACCATCAATATCTGCAACAGAGAGACGAAACTTTCAGATTACGAATGCATAAGTTCAGTCAGCATAACAATAAAATTTGCAATCCTCTCTGATCCATTGGGATGGCATAAAAAATAGGAGGTATTACTTTTGGAACGTCCCTAGTATGTTCAAACTAAAAGTGATGATAATGTAAATGCTACAGACTGCAAACTTGTCGAGAATACGTCCTTGACAATCAGGCCGTTAGACGGTGGGTCGTTGTGGTGTCTTTTGGTCCTGCTCT
The DNA here is from genome assembly GCF_053919585.1 of Euprymna scolopes. Lineage (NCBI taxonomy): Eukaryota > Metazoa > Mollusca > Cephalopoda > Sepiida > Sepiolidae > Euprymna > Euprymna scolopes. The sequence continues at coordinate 164,737,762 of NC_136486.1, forward strand.
GTCCGTCTGGTGATAGGGTTCTGTGCAGTTCAAGGAGTTCCGCGTTTCAAAGTTTTACCTTCTCATGCTTTTAGATAGGGGCGAGTTTATTGTTAATCATACCTATTAGGGAATACCGACGAAAGGACTAACCAGGCATTTTTTGTGGGTCAACACCCACTTAAAAAAAAAAAAAATTGTACACCCAAAACAAGGCACATTTCCTCTTGGATGCAGGTTAGGGTTACAATTTGGGCATTTTATCGTATAGTAGCCGTCATCCTGGATGTTAGATGGTTCACACCCTCTACTTCTGCATGGCAGAATCTTTTTTTTTTTTTTAAACTCTTTTTCACCTCAAACAAGGCATATTGTCACTTGGACGTTGGAATTTTGTCTAACATGGAGTTTTGAGGAGTTCATTCACATTATATTTAAATTTCTGCAGGTTAGTATAGTCAGAGAAGCAGGGAATTCCAGTTTAGCAACCTGAGGGAAGAAATATTAGAATGGAAAGCTTTCCTGCATCTAAGGACCTCAACAGTGAAGGGAGGAGATTTTGCTAATTTTCGGGTTAATCAGGAGTATGTAGGTCATGAGGAGCACAAGTGCTATGAGTTCATCAGAGCACATTTCATTAAAGTACTTGTAAAACAGGCATAGGAAGGCCACTTTCTGGTGATAGAGTTTGGAGCTATGGGACCTTTTTTTTTTTTTTTTTTTTTTTTTTTTTTTTTATTCAATTTTCACCCCAAACAAGGAACAGTGCCACTTTGAAGCAAGGGGCTACTATTAGGGACTTAATTAGCGGAGTCATTATGAAGGGAGAAGAGTAGAAAGATGTTTGTTAACATTACACTTGAACTTCTGCATATCATTGCAGTTGGGAAAGCAGAATCCCGGAAGGGAGTTCCAAAGACCCGCAGTTCTGGGGAAGAAACTATTGGAGTAAAAGGCTTTCTTGCACCTAGAGATCTCTACTGTAAAGGGATGAGACTTAGTAGCTTGTCGGGTTTGTCGGGGGTAGTTACGTCGGGGAGGTACAAGTGTTTGCAGTTCGTCAGAGCATTCACCATTAAAGTATTTGTAGAACAGGCAGAGGGATGCAACATCTCATCGATGGGACAGAGGTTGAAGCCTAGATGACAGTTCAGGACCTATCAGGTTGGCGACTCTTTTTTGAACCCTGTCCAGGAGCGAGAGACAAGCAGCAGATGCACCAGCCCAGATGTGACAACAGTACTCCATACATGGGCGAATGGTTGCCTTATAGAGGTATAGGATACTGGCAGGCGTAAGTAGTTTTCTAGCACGGTAGATTTGAAACTTTTGTTTGGGCCTTATTTAAGTGAGAGATTTGATGCAACTTGCATCTTGATAAGCAGTGGCTAATTAATAAAAATCAATAAATCAATAAAAACAAATATATAAAAATAAGTAGCTACAATAGATTTGATAGAATTTTAGACTTGGCAATGCTGATTCCATCGTCCGTGGTGGGATCTATTTGACCAATGATGCACCCCTTTTACAGTTAGAAAGACATAACCACCGTTTTATTTCATTTCCTATTTCATAATTGCTGAGATAGGATTTTAGTGGATCAACGATATGACCACCATATTAGGAAGAGGGAAGCAGCTATTGGTCCATACTTCATATCAACAGGCAAAGTGGAGAGGGGGCGCCATCTCTGTCTGTATTTTGAAACTTAACTAACTTAGCTGATTTCTGTAGAACTGACCCTCCAAACAATGGCAGGCTATGAAGAGATTTATTACCAGAGTTCATACTACTGCACTAGCAACAGTGAACAGCCCCAGGGGTTAGGCTGATGCGGGGGGGGGGTGTAATTTCGTGCATCTGCAAAGTGAACTAATGTTTCAAATAACTGAAGGAGAAGAGAGAAAATGATGGTTGTAGTGGTAGGAGGAGAAGGAGGTAGAGAATGGGAGTGGGAGAAAGAAGAGGTGGGTGCAGAAATATGGAGGAATGATATGAAAAGAAAAGAATGAAAAAATAATCTGTAAGAAGGTTGGGTGAAAAGGTAGGGAAGAAAAGATAAAAGAGAAAGGAATTTAGAGAAATAGAGAACAGACAAAAGAGCAGCACACTCAACGTTTTTGCTTTTTTTTTTCTGTAGAAGAGAAGGATGAATAAGAGAAGGAAGAGGGAATATTTGATTGGGATAAAAAGTGCTAGAGAGTAATATCACGGTTGTGAGAGTGAGAAAGAGAGAGGAGGGAGAAGGAGTAACACGGATTTATAAAAATTTATTTGAATAAAGAAAAATAACTCATGTATCAGGAGAGGTGGTTGTTTTGTTTTACGGCATATCAACCCGTTTTGGGTAATTTAATGATGAATCCATTCAGTTCAGTAAAAGTTTTTATGCTTAAAGTTCTTTATATCTTGAAATATTTATTCCTGGTGTTTGGTTTGGTTATTTTGGAGAAGAAAATTTTTGTTTTTCATTTGGCAGAACACGATTGAGTTTTGCAAAGAAAAAAAAAGCAATAACATCAATGATTGATACATTTTTGTTAGGGAGCCTGTATCTTCAGAAAGCCTGATCTGGTAGCACCGGTTTCCTGTTTTAAAATAAGAGAGAAAGAAACACAAAAGAGAGTAGAGAGACTTCATTAAGATGGAGGCGGATGGAAAGAGAATATCAAGGAAATAGACTTTTAAAGTAAATAAATAAATTACTAAATCAAAAAGAAAAGAAAAAACATGGCGGATCAGAAAGATATATATTATATATATAATTGAGGGAAATAAATGGAATAACACAAAAATCTTGAGAAATAAATGGATGAAATAAAAAAGAAGAAAGAGTTTCATAGTAAAATCAGGAAAGAAAAAGAGGTATGTTGTTTAAAAAGAGAGAGAAAGAGAGATAGTTGGAAAAGGAAGGAAAAGAAAAAATATCAAATAGTGTTCTTCACTCTTTAGGTCCCTAAATACAGAACGCTTTCTATTCTAATAGTTTCTTCCCTCGAACAGCTAGACTTTGGAATTCCTTTCCTGCTACCTGCTTCCCTGATTGTACTGATATGCAGTAGTGTAAATATAACATAAACTAACATCTTAATCTTATTTAGGCATGGTCCCAAATAGTAGCCACTTATTTCGAAGTAGCGATATGCCTTGTTAGGGGTGAACATGAGTAAAAAAAAAAAATTTTTTAAAGTAGAGAAAGAAAAAAGAAATATAGGCTGACTAAAGAGAAAATAAGAAAGAGATATGGTTGGAAAAACAAGAAAGAAGAAAAGAAAAAGAGTAAAACACTGTTGAAATAAAGAAAGAAAATGAAGCAGAAACATTTCCTTGAAAGAAAATAACAAAAAAACTGCACACATTAACTAGAAAAGATATAATTGAAAATAAAAGAAGAATCCAAGAAGTGACTTCATTACTCAAACAAGCCAAAATCAGCAGTATTGATGCCATGCTGTTGAAATCACAACTACACTGGACTGGCCACGTATCTAGGATGGATGACCACCGCCTTCTCAAAATCACCTTGTATGGCCAACTTTCCATTGGCCACCGCCACCGCCACAGAGGAACACCAAAGAAATGATACAAAGACTGTCTGAAGAAATCTCTTGGTGCTTGTCATATGGACTACCACCAGTGGTCAACCCTTGTTTGGTGACACACCATCCATCAAGCAGTCTTCTCCTTTGAGAACACTCAGCGGTCTGGAGAAAAAAACTTCAACCTGAACTAGCGCCCATACTTACAAAACTGTTTAAACGTTGTCTTAAGGAGAATAGTTTTCCATCTCCCTGGAAAATTTCATCAGTATGCCCTGTATTTAAGAATTCAGGTGATCGCTCATCCCCCTCTCAGTACAGGCCAATAAGTCTCCTGTGCGTCATGAGTAAGTTGCTGGAATCTGTGTTAAATACAGAAGTAATCAACCATCTCAACAAACATAACCTTCTTAGTGACACTCAATATGGTTTCCGTTCTGCTAGATCTACAGCAGATGTGCTTACAGTTCTATCTCATAGGAGGCAACCTTTCTAAGGCAATTGCTCTTGACATATCTAAGGCCTTTGATAGGGTATGGCATAAAGGTTTACTTCATAAGATCTCTAGCTATGGTATTGCTGGAAATGTCTTCTCAATTATTAAATCATTTCTTTTTGATAGGTTCAGAAGAGTAGTAGTTGAGGGGCAAAATTCTGAAGCTCACAGTATTAATGCCGGTGTCCCTCAGGGGTCCATCCTGGGCCCAACTCTTTTCCTGATCTACATTAATGATCTTCCAAATCACATCCTTACATCATGTGTAGACATCTATGCTGACGACACTACCATTTATGGTAGCACATCTAAGACAGTAAACGACCAAGTTCTCTCCAATTCTCTCTCCTCTGATCTTGAGCACGTAGTACAATGGGGTAAAGAATGGCTGGTTACTTTTAATGCATCTAAAACCAAGCTTCTCTCTTTACATCATCAACATTCTGACCCACATCTGACATCAATTGAAATGAATGGCTCTCGTCTTCAGGAGGCCTCAAGTTTTGACAAACTTCTTGGCTTGACCATTACTCCTGATCTTAAATGGAACACGTACATCAAATCTGTTGCCAAGGCCGCTGGAAAAATGGTGGGATCTTTCTATCTATCCAGTAGATATCTCACCGCTGATGCTATTCTCTATCTATATAAGAGCCAGGTACGTCCAAGGATGGAATACTGTTGCCCCATCTGGGCAGGAGCTGCTAGAAAGGACTTGGCCTGCCTTGATAGAGTTCAAAATAGACTTCGTAGCCTCGTAGGAGATGTCCTTTTCTCTTCCTTGCAACCTTTATCTCACAGAAGAGATGTTGCGAGTTTGTCTCTGATGTATCGTTATTTTCATGGAAAGTGTTCGACTGAGCTTCAATCTATGGTCCCCCCTCGCCAAACTTTCACAAGAAACACTCGTCTAGCAGTAAACACTATCAATAATTCCCCCCACTCTTTATCTGTGCCTAAACCTAAACGTAGATTCCATGAACAAAGCTTTTTTCTTAGAACTGCACACCTGTGGAATTGTCTTCCGTTTTCCTGCTTTCCGGCTGACTACAATATGGTTGTCTTCAAGTCTAACGTAAATAAGTTCTTGATGAGCCGTTCCATATAAGTTATCAACTTTACCAAATTTTCATTACTAATGATTACTATAATGTCCAATTTCTACTGTACACTCTTTAACCCTTATCCTTGAGTGGCCTCTTGGCCTTGATAATGTGGTGATGCCTCTGTAAAAAAAAAAAAAAAAAAGAACAGAAAATGCAGGAAGAAAGAGCACCAGCTAGATGTTGCAGACGAGCTTATCCCACATTGGGCTCGTCAGCCATGAACGTGTCTACAGAAAACATGGACAAGCCCCTTCCTGATGGTGTAATGTTTTTGCCAATCTTAGTTTTGGAGCTATTACTTCACATAGCACGCAGCATGAATCAAGGAGCAAACTTTCCTCTAAAAGAGATTGGTTCAGGGGAATAATCCCACAGCACATTTCAACTTGGGTATTGGAGACTGAAATGGTACCAGCATTAAATAAATACTCTAGCTTAGTTCTTTTACAAGGCACAAGTGCAAAACTTTCACTTACGTTTTGCGAAATTTCATGGAGACTTTCACCCCTCTAGCTTAATTTTGACTTTCAACTAAAGATAAAATAAACTAAAGAGAAGTAAAGGATCCTTTCTCATGGCACTGAGTAAATACCTGATGATTCTTTTATCCAGAGGCAAAGAAACAGTCTGAAGCACAAGATCCTTTCTGTCCTGCATATGAACCATGTAATGTTCAATAAACACAGATAAATGTACATAGCGAATGAACGAACCAACAATGAAAGAATACAGTATGACATAAGTTAAGTTTCTTTTGTTTTGTTTTTTTTGCCCAGCCAGTGAGCATATCATCAGCTAGGTTAGTGATACCTCATTGCTCACCAGGTATCTCAACCCAAACGCCAATGACCAAATTGAGGGTATTTCCTCGTTTGTAGAACACACTCATCAAAGTATAACGCAATAGTATGCCTTCAAAGACAAAAGGCAGTCTTTAACTTTTAAAAAGACTTTAAGAGCACATCTACAGTCGCAATGAAAAGATGGCTCATGACTTTGGTGCACTTCCCCTTCAATCTAATGCACAATTTATTGAACCAAAAACGCTTTCTGAAATCCCCATGAAAGGGATATATTCGTTTAAAGTAACTGAGTGGTAATAGTCTAATAAATCACCTGAGTGAACTGTGTCCCCAACATTCCTTCTCAGCTGCTCTATAGTCGGATTTATGGCTTAATCAGCCAATCCTATTCTTGTGAGAAAGAACTCAGATGTGTAATCATATTCATTATATCAATTTCATAGCAACCTGTGGGGTATATGGTTAGAAAAGAAGAAGAAAAAAAAAGAAACGTACCGGGCGTATCTGCATCGCTCTTTGAGAAAGAAGAAGGAAAGGATGGCCAGTGCATTTGTATATGCGAAGGGCATCTTAGGAAGGCAGAGCATGATGGGAGAAGCTATTCTTTTTTCCTATCTCTTCTTTTTTTTCTAGATAGGAAGATATAAAAGCTAGGAAAAATTCCCTGGGGGTGCAGAGAGAAAAGAGTCGTGAAAATCTTCTCTTGAAAAGAATTTCGTATTGCTGGCGTTCGAATTGTGCGATGTAACATTGGTGGCGAGAGGTCAGGTATGGTCGATTGGAAAAGAAGAGGGCAGACACTTGCTGTTGTCGAGAGAGTGACTTACTCCTTCCCGAACCCCAGAACCGAATCCTGATTATAACGCTAGACCTTTGCAGACGTTTTCTATAGTTGTACACACATTCCATATAAGAAGTGTAGATTGACGAATCTCAACACTTGCTATTCTTGAACTGCCTTCAGTCAGATCTCGTAACTAATCATCTTTCTTCCTACTAAATCGACATTTCATTCTAATTCCTTAATTCCTTTGATGGATCATTGTACGTTGTTAAGAACAATAAAAATTCGGTTTAATTCCCTCCAGAAAATACTTGGTTGAGTTAGAATTATTTTCATATGGACGCCATCTTAAATTCGTCCATACAGAGTTACTTACCTTCGCTTGAAAACAAAAATAATATTTTAAACCCCCTACCTCCAAAATGCATAGTTTAAAAACAAAACAAATAAAAACATTACATCAAGTAAACACAACTTATACTGCATATAATGTAGAGATAACCAGAGAGTACAGACCAGTATTGATCAAACAAACCAGAAACTACTGACTATCTTAACCTTGATGATCAAACAGAAACCTGTGTCGAACGTGATTATGCCGTATCTTAGGCAACAAACAGAAAATTGAATGAGTAAAAAAAAATGCAATTTGCAAATTTCCACTGGGGTAGTGCACCTATCGCTGTTATTAGACTATGTACAGAGTATGGTTGTCATATTTGAACCAGTGAATCTCTGTTCCGTTTGAGTGTTTTTGATAAGGTGCAGAAACATATCGGCAATTTAATTGGCCTTTGATGTTGCTAACTTTATTCTTCTCTATAAATACTATTCTGAATTGTCTGCTCTCTTCCCTGCTTCTTTTGTTCCAGCTCGTTTGATTCGTTGAACTAGTGGTCTTCATCAATTCACGGTTTTGATACTTCATTGTAATACAGCTTCCTATTCCAGCACCTTCTTTCCAAGAATAGTAAACTTGTGGTACAAGTTCATTGTTTCCCCCTTACTTTTAATCCTGGTCTTTCAAGACAAAGATCAATAGACATCTCTTGTCCTTGCGATTATGATCTTTCGTTCTTGTTATCTTCTTACATTAAGTGGCTTCATACTTTGTCTAGGGTGATTTCCACAATATATATATAGACATATATATAGATATATATAGACCCCAGACAAAGTATGAAGCCAGTTAATGTAAGAATATAACAAGAACGAAAGATGATAATCGCAAAGAAAGAGATGTCTATTGATCTTTGTCTTGAATAAAAACTCCATTTCACAAACTTTAGTAAAATAAGTGCAGGCATATATATATATATATATATATATATATATATATATATATATATATATATACAAATGGCCCTTTGTGAAATGGAGTTTTATCGGTTCATATCATTTCAAGGTTTTCCTTTTAGACAAAAACCATAGAAAGTCGAATCTACCCTATTATTTAAATTACAATTAGAATTACTAGAATTGACTCTCTTGCACCAATGGAACTCGGGTTGCTTTACCAGCATTCATATCTAGCTTATCGGGTTAGGGCTCATACCAGCCAAGGGAAATATATCCTGGATATCAAACCGACAAAGAAAGACTATCCTGCTGATAAGCAGATTCTTTTTGGTCTGAATGAGGCATGATATTGTTTACTCATACCCGGTACAACAAAGGAATTTTCCTGTGAAACAAAAACCACTAATAACATATGTTCATTTATTTTTGAGATTACAAGGTGGTACTCGTTTTCTCAAACGTAATGGCAAGCTTGCAAAATCAGATTTTTGCCTGGCTTAACCGAAATATATAATCCCATTACTACAGTTCTTCAGCTAAGAATCCTATGCACTCACCTTGCTTGGAGAAGCATATCGGCTTAACTGAACAGCAACCTTAAAAAAACTAACTGCCTCTTCACACATCAAACTCAGATTGACTTTCACACCCCTGGAGAGCCGGCTCTAACTGCCTCCCTTCCTATCTTCTCGAATCCTTTCTTCTGTGACCGAAAATCTTAGATTCTGACCCTTGTCAGTGGTCATCATTCGACCACGCAGAAGTTGACTACTCGAGATATCCACTAGAGATAACGAATAGATAATTTATCTGTATGCATCACTAAAACATGCAATCCAGTGCATATTTACACACACTGTGCCATTTTCAACTATTTTTGTATGCAATCATTGGAGATGCTTCATTGGAGATGGTTTCGCTACCTTCTAGCCATGTGTCACCTCTTGCTGCTGTGGGAAATAAATAAAAATAATCCAACGTTGTAGCTAATACATGGCATTCCAAGTCGACAGCCCACATTGGTAACCATTGAACCACACATTGAGAAACGAAAAAGTAAAAGTAAACCATGATCGTCTAGCAAAAGGAAAAACGAAAGAGAGCGTAAGGATTGATATTACAAGGAGGAACTATTGAATGAAATCGGACAGAGGAAGTATCTGCACTCACTGTTCAAAACAAAACAAAAATCAATGATCATTCTCTTATTTGTTTGAGCCGCAATAGTTGTGTTTGGAATTGCTAACTTGAAATTCAAATACCCAAACTCAAGGCAAGCATTGAAGAGAGTCAGACGGCTGCATGTTTTTGCTCGATATTTACTTCCATCCACCCCGCTACCTCATTCCCCCACTTTTTTATTTTGTTTTCCCACCGCTTTAAAAATAACAGATTACCATTTTCCTTTCCAATTTTCATTTTTTTTCTGGGGATGGAGCATCCTCCTAGATGCCAGATATTGATTTACTATTTCAGACACTCCAACCGAGAGATCTATTTAAGATTCTAATCGTTCCTTTAAATGCAATTGTTTGTATCTCTCTTGCACTTGGTTCACCGGATATATTTACCAGGTAGTTTTTTTTAATTATTTTTCATGAGTCAAGTCGCTCCTATAATTACTGGAATGACGGCGATCTTCCTAAGATTCCAATTTCTTTATCATGTCGCATATTATGATATTTTGTTATCTTTTCCCTCTAAACTCTATTTAAGCCAGCATCATTGTGGACACTGGTTCAACTAGAATTGTCCCATATTTTACACACACACACACACACACACACACATATATATATATATATTTGAAAATTTTCCGGGGGGTACAGAATTTTATAACGGCTAAATACAAGCCAAAAAGCATAATGAATTTAAAAAATAAAAAATGAAAATAAAGTTTAGCTAATCAGGTTTCTTTCCTCACTTATCAAAGCTAAATCGCTGAAAATACGATTAAAACAAACAAAAAAAAAGTCATGAATATGGCGGGGGTAGGAAAAAATATATATTATGTACAGATAGACGGATGGTGTGGTCATGGGTTCCACATTGGGACCAGCGTTGGCTAATATCTTTGTGGGTTTTCATGAAGAGAGTCTATTGTCTGGTTTGCATGAACCAGACATTTATTTTCGTTACGTTGACGATAATTTCTGCTTATTTGACAACGAGACGAATGCGGATGCTTTTTTTGTGTCACTTAATAACGTTCATCCAGCCCTTAAGTTTACGGTAGACAAGGAAACATTTTTGGATGTTTTTGTGTCCAAGACATCCTCGTGTTTTCTTACTTCTGTTTATCGTAAACCAACTTTTACGGGTTTCTATATCCGTAGGGACTCTGGCGGGGGTAGGAAAAAAAATAAACGGGGGAGGGGGAATTACATAGAGACTAAATTAAGTCCAAGAAGATTTTCTTTTTGCTTGCAAAGAGAAGGTCTCAAAGACTTAATAAAAAGAGTCTCTAAAATTTTCAAATGAGAGGGAGAGTGCGACTTACTAAGGATCGTCCAAGACATCCTCAGGTTTTCTTACTTCTGTTTATCGTAAACCAACTTTTACGGGTCTCTATACACGTTGGGACTATTTTTGCCCAATAAACCAAAAATATAATTTAATCAAAACTTTAGCACATAGGACCTTGATAATTTGTTCTGAGGTTAATTTGGATGACGAACTAAAATTTATCATTAAGACCCTTTGTAATAATGGTTACCCCTTGGATATTGTTAAAACTACTATCAATAAGAAAGTTTCTCATTTTCATAAACCCAAAGAACTTATAGCTAATAGATGTCCTGTGTACCTACGTCTACCTTAGCTAGGTAACATCAGTGGCCGATTTGTTAAGCAAATTTCTTTGTCTGTGCAACAGTGTTATTTTGCATCGAACCCGCGTGTTGTTTTTTCAACCAGGCCTATGTTGCCGTCTATTCGCAAAGATGTTCTTCCCCCCCACCACCACCACCATAATAATTCTATTATTTATTTATTTATTTAAATGTAGTTGCAGTGCGCACTATGTTGGGAAAACATCGCAAAGATTAGATTTTCGTTTGAATCAGCATGTGCCTTCAAAGATTCGTTATGCAAATTTTTCACCATCGGATGTTCTGAGTAATACGTATGGTTCTGCGATTTGCGACCATCTTACAAATAACCATGTGTGTGCCACGAATTTCAGTGCTGACACGTTTACGATCCTTAGTAAGTCGCACTCTCCCTATCATTTGAAAATTTTAGAGACTTTTTTTATTAAGTCTTTGAGACCTTCTCTTTGCAAGCAAAAAGAAAATCTTCTTGGACTTAATTTAGTCTCTACGTAATTTTTCCCCCGTTTATTTCCCCCCTACCCCCGCCATATTCATGATTTATTTTTTTGTTTTAAATCGTATTTTCCTCGATTTAGCTTTGATAAGTGAGGAACGAAACCTGGTTAGCTAACCTTTATTTTCGTTTTTTATTCATTATGCTTTTTGGTCTGTATTTAGCCGTTATATATATATATATATATATATATATATATATATATTGAATAGCTTCGTTTGGTTTGGTTGTTTTATGGCATATCAACCCTTTTTCCGGTTATTTAATGCCGAATCAAATTATTTTGGAAATAGTATTCCTGATGCATTCAGTTATTTTGCAGAAGGTTTTTATTCTTCAATCTTTTTTTACCTTCAATCGCTAGTTTGTAATGTTTGGTTTGGTTGTTTTATGGTGGATTTTATCGTTTTTGTTTCCTAACATGCAGAACATAAATGAGTTTTGCAACGGAAGACGGAAAAGGGCTACAGTATTAATGTTTGGTACATTTTAAGTTGGGAAACCAGTCAGGAAGTGGGGGAAATAGGAAAAAGGTTGTTTTTGGTTTTGGTTTTGCAGAACATAATTAAATTTTGCAAAAGGAATTAAAAAAAACAAAAAGCATCAGTGTTAGGTGAATTTCGTCTCAGGAAGCCAATATCTTCAGACAGCCTGATCTGGTAGCACCAGTAAATAGCTTCGTTTTCAAAGTACATAGCTGTAGGGATTGCTGAGTGGATTGTATATGATTTATTTCCATCATAATCACACGAAAAGTTCATTAATAAAACCTTTACTTTTTAATTGTACAAATATATTTTCTTCTAATAGGAAAGTATATTTTTCAGACAAATTACCGAATCCAGTTAAAAATAAGACTTATGAATACATCTGATAAAATCTCCCAATACAATACATCTATATACTTATAAGTTTGAGTTTTTTCTCGCTCTGACAGTGATATTAAAAGCCTACTTTACATATTTTAAAATTTTAAAGCGACCTTCTTATACTCGGTCATGGATATGCGAATGACTACATACTACATAAGGTTAACTAATTTGCATATTCCTTTAAAAACGATGGCTAATTAATTACTTATTAATTTTTTATGATTTCTCATTAAATGATTGATTTTATTTCACTATTACACTGAATTGTATTTATGCATAGTTTGTACTTTCTGAATAATTGCATAGAATTTAAGATGAAAACGTTTTAATATATATATATATATATATATATATATATATATATATATATATATATATATATATATATATGACTACGTTATTTAATCACATAAAATAATATACGAAGATATAATTTTGTGGAAATTTTCAATATTTACTTCAACATTGCTCAATACATAGGTAGAGCTAGTTAGTAAGTTATGAAAATATATATGGCAATTAAGCTACACAGAATATTCTGCGTTTCATCCTTGTGAGAATTCGTCAGGCTTAATATATATATATAAGTGGCTTTGTCAGTGTGTGTGTGGAAACTCTCTACCAGACTCCTTTCTGAATAATTGGTCTACAGAGATGAAATTTGATATATAGGGCATTTGGACCTGTAGCACACATTCAATTTGGTTTTTAGCCGGTAAAATTGCTGGTAAGGCGTCAAAATTGAAAACAAAAAAAAACATTGCTTAACAGAATAAGTCAAATAAAACATTATTACTGCTTTTACTTTTAAGCATGCCCCAAAATTAAGCATTCATAATTCAAAGTCACTTAATTGTAAACCTTTCATGTTCATTCCTCGGTAGCTCAGATGGGAACGACTCCAGAAAGATAATTAATGACTAAGGCTCGAGCGTTAAACGTTTTAGTTTCGATTCTAATGGATGGTACTCAAATCATATATTTTTTTATAACTTCTGAAATCATTACTATATATATTGGATAACAATCAATAGATAATTGGCTCTAATTTACTAAATTAACTAGAAGTTTGCATGGATTAAATTATTATATGTGTATTCTACTACCAGGAAACGCCGGGTGATCTGCTAGTTTATTTTAAAATATTCAATGATGTTGGTTAAACAGAGCCGAGAGGGAAAATATAACGAAATACCAAGGTCTTATGTACGATATGGAAAGAAGCTGGAATCTTAGGAAGATCTATCATTTCAATAATTATAGGAGAAATCGAACTCGTGAAAAAGAATTTCAAAAACTACCTGTCGAATATACCCAGTAAACCAAGTGCAAGAGGCATACAAACAATTGCATTTAAAGGAACAGATAGAGTCTTAAAAATATCTCTCGGTTGGAATATATGAAATAGTAAATGAATGTCTAGCATCTGGTAGGATGCCCAATCCTCATCTTGAACAAACTGATAAGGAAATTAAAAGAAAAAGTTTAAACAACTTTTAGTAATAACACAAAAATTGTTCATTTTGATTCCAACGTAAAAAGACTGAAAATCCAAGTGGATTTTTATATAAAAGACCAAACGCCTCAAAATAAACAATATTATTTATCAATATTTTCACGATCTTAATTTGCCGAGGTTAGTAATTGACTCAAAAATATCCTTAGTTAACAAAATAAACTCTTCATTAATTTATTTAAATATTGTACATCATAAATATTGTAGATTTTAAGTAGTCACATGCTTAACACGTGTCGCTTGCGTGACACTGCTGTCCGAACTTTCACCTTCCCGTGCCCACTTGACACGTCTTCTCTCCACTCCAAAACGAAATTCTGCAACTTTAGCTTTTCTCTTCTGCAAATACACCTTCTCTGCTCGCAATCAAACTTCAGAAAATGCCCTCCTTCCCCAAATAACTCCTCTTTTATCTCCAATCAGGAGCATCTTATTTGCATACCTCGTGGTCACCCTGTAGGCATATAAAGAAACAGGGCAGCCATTTTTATTTCTTTCTTCTTCATTATGAACACGAGGTAAGCCACACAAAAATGCGGTCGGTCGTTCTTGTTTCTCTTTTTCTTCTTTTACACCACACGTCCCCCTGATCTTCGAGATCAATAGGATACTTCGTAATCCTCCATCCAAGCAGGCCACCTCCTCTCACGTCGAGGCCTCTGGGGAACAACTTCTTGGGGGTTAATGTTTTCAGGTTCACTACAACGCGGGCCTAAGTCAGGTTGAGCAGCATCATTTGCTTCTCGGTGGCCCTCGATTTCTTCTTCTTCACTGCCCTCACTGCATACCGGCAATGTCACATGACGCAGGTCTAAGATATGCCGGGGAACGCCATTCACCATCACATTGTTCTTCGACTGCAATCCTGTTATGACCCCTCTTTTCCAACGAGTGGTACACTGTGCATTGGGGGGTTTCACCCACACCTCTTCACCTACTTTGATAGTGGCTTCTTCACTCTCAATTCCTGCTGCTTTGTTGCACGGATGCCGCCACTTATATGTGAAAACGGCCCTATGAGGCACCGTTGTCTCATCTTGTTTTGTCTTCGGCGAGATGTTATACCAAAACACCGCCTCTATGGGTGATACGTTGCTTTTTTCCGCAGCGGCTTTAATGGTGCGATGATTCCTCTCCACTATTCCGTTGCCACTCGGCCGATACGCTGCTCTGAAAAATTGCCTTACTCCCCACTTATCACACACCCCTTTAAAGGCTTCTGATCGGAAAGCGGGGCCATTGTCCATTAAGAGTTCCTCAACCGGCCCTCTCTCCAAAAATATCTCCTCGATGACCCCTCCGATCGCCCATGCAGCTTCTGCCCTGATCTCTCTCCAGATGGCAAACCTTCCCGGTCCACAGTCGACCATCGACAGATACAATTTGTGGCGATAGTGTGTCATGTCAATGGCCAATCGCTTCCAGTCCTCCGCAACGTGTAGCTCTCCTGCTTCGTGTCTGGACGGTCCAGGGTCAATTGATTGGCACTCTCGACAGTTCTCCACCACCTCCCTAACCTCCTCCTCGGTGGTCTCCGGGTAAACCTCTCTGGCTAGGAATAACGTTCGCTCTCGACCAAAGTGGTGCATTTCGTGTGACTCTTTGACTTCTTCCCCTGCACAGCATACCGAGGAGACCTCCTTTCCCTCCTGCAGCCAGGCCTTCTTCACGCGTGTCATTGAATCCGCCTTGTTTTTTTCTGACGGGACCAACACAACAGATACTCTCAACCGGAATTCCGCTATCAGGTCGGTGAGCGCTCCGAGTCTGCGCTTGATCAGCATTTCCGCAGCACCCCTTGTCTTAACTCTCTTATCACCAGTTACTGCCGACCGAATCCACGACGCTACCGTTGCCGAATCGGTTTTGACTTCAATTATTTTCAATCCCCATTTCAGGGCCAGATTGATTCCTTTTATAGCGGCATCTAGTTCTGCTACGTTGATATGGGAGAAGTCGTTGTTTTTTCTTAGCCACGCCGCATCCTCCACAGTTACACCTCCTATCTCTAGTACGACGCCCAACGCCAGGTTACTGGCATCGCACCAAACCACACCCGCGTCTTCGCCGCTGACATACCATTTCCCTTTCACTGGGTCCTCATTCCTTACTCTCGCAATGACTTCTTGCAGCATGTTCGTGACCTCCTTCGTCACACGGCCTTCCCAGTCATCAGTGCCTGTTTGTCGTTTAATAAAGCTGCATGCTATCCTGAGCCAGCCAGCGATAGGATAGTGCCCGACCAGCCTCCCGCAGACTGAGAAGAGTTCTCGCCTCGTCAGCTCAGATCCGACTTCGGGTATTGCATTCCCTCGTTTGAAGACAAGGCTGTCTTTTCCATCTCGCCTTAGTTTCAACCCCAGCATCGCTCCTCCATCTAGGGCCTCCGCCGGTTTTGCGGTTAACCCATACTTCTCGACATGGCTTCTTACTTTCTCTGCTGTCACCTCTGCCTCCTCCACCAGGATGTCGTCAATGTACGAGCTAGTAGCCTCCTCTACTGTACAGTCTTTGCTCAGCACTGTCTTCAGTACGGCAGTCATAATTTTGGGGGCTGAACTCAGCCCAAAGCCTAACCTCGTCAGACAATACACCCGCCCCTTGTACCGGACCAGTTGGTACTGCCAGAGTTTTTCATCTACATGGATCTGCAGATATGCCGATTTCAGATCGACAATCTTAGTGGCCCGCCCCATTCTTCTCCATTTCCTCATGACATCCTCACATACGTCGATCCCCGTTCCAGTGTGGCAGGCTACGTGTCTGTTCAATTCCCTAAAATCCAGCACGGGCCTAATCTTGTTTTTGGTAGGCTGAACAACCGCCAGTAGTGGCAACACTCCTTTTTCTTCCCCTGTCCACGGTTTCAGAATTCCTTCTTTTATCCACCTCTCCACTTCTTCCTCGAATCCTTTTCTTATTTCTCCTCGCAGGGTGTTTTCGTAGCAGCCCACCTTATTCTGTAGTTCTGGGGGCCCGGAGATCCATTTCCATTCCACCTCACGCCATCAAACTTCGCCAGGAAATCTTTGTCCTCAATGCAGCAAACCTCCGGTTTTGGGGTTCTGACAGTTCTATCACCTTCCACTCCTGCCATCCCCACTGCGCTAAGACGTCCAAACGTCACTTGGCCCCCTCTTAACGTAGCGCCCCCCAGTCGGTTAATTGCACTCATACCTATAATCACGTCGACACCATTTTTAATTTCTCCAGCCACTTAATCAGGTCGCCCTCCCCAGTAAAGGGTCTCAACATCTGAGTGCTCAGTCTCCACTCAGCCATGTTAATTGCTTGATACGCCGAAATAGCTTGTCGTTTGCATGACACTGCTGTCCGAACTTTCACCTTCCCGTGCCCACTTGACACGTCTTCTCTCCACTCCAAAACGAACTTCTGCAACTTTAGCTTTTCTCTTCTGCAAATACACCTTCTCTGCTCGCAATCAAACTTCAGAAAATGCCCTCCTTCCCCAAATAACTCCTCTTTTATTTCCAATCAGGAGCATCTCATTTGCATACATCGTGGTCACCCTGTAGGCATATAAAGAAACAGGGCAGCCATTTTTATTTCTTTCTTCTTCATATGAACACGAGGTAAGCCACACAAAAATGCGGTCGGTCGTTCTTGTTTCTCTTTTTCTTCTTTTACACCACAACACGTGATCTCGTCCCAAGACACACTTAAAAAACACTATTAAAAAAAAGCCACAAAGTTCACGATGGTAGAGAGGCAAAAAAAAAAAAATGCGACAGCCGTCAAGTTAACTGGATAATAAACGGAAACCCAACGATTCGTATATACAACGACTCAACAGTCCCGAACAATTCCGTTCACATGTTCCGGCACGGTCCCGAACAATTTCGCCCAGTCCTGAAGATTTGAACCCGAATACTTCTGCTGATTTGACACGACACAATCCCAAACAACTCTGTCGATTCAAACCTGAACACCTCTGCCAATTCGACACTACACAATCCGGAACAACTTCATTGATTCGACTTTACACAGCACATTACCAGAGCAACCTCGGCAGTTACTCTCTGAAGAACTCTGATATCGGCTTTTTTTTAACCCTCGGACAAACTCATTTTCAGCGAAGGTAGACTTGACTCAGACATTGGCATACAATTCTTGAGTGTTTCCACGCAGGCTCGTCACACCTAGTAGATAAATATGCCATGATGCAGATTAAATGAGTCAGTCGAAAGTACTCACAATAAAAAGAAAAGAAAAGAAAAAGCAAGATGGAACACATACAAAGCCTACATATGATAATTTGATAGAAATATGCGATGGCTTATCTAAAAGATGGAGAAAACAAAAATAAAACTAAGCAAACAATAACATTCCATGCTGCACAATATATATTACATATAATTATTATTTATTGTCAGTAGAAAATGGCTGTACTATAACTACTGTTATGTTTTTTCCATGAGCAT
Source organism: Euprymna scolopes (assembly GCF_053919585.1). Classification (NCBI taxonomy): domain Eukaryota; kingdom Metazoa; phylum Mollusca; class Cephalopoda; order Sepiida; family Sepiolidae; genus Euprymna; species Euprymna scolopes. The sequence goes on from NC_136486.1 coordinate 164,755,928, forward strand.
TTGAGAGTGTTCTCCTTTACGTATGCAATGTCGTCCCATTGTAAGGGTACATACGCATATATTTTGTTGTTTATTTTATAATCCATCAAATAGTTATCTACAGACACATCTTTCACCATTACTGCGACTAATCAGCATAGTATGACAGGATTTCAAAAACATCGGCCCAGCTATTTTCAAGTCCATAGAGAAGGAACTCAAACACAGAGACATGCAAAGTGACTTTTATGTACGAAGCACAAAAGGGGGGGGGGGCAAGACAGCAAAATGACTCCGTAAAAGCAATCTCCAAGAATTCTCCTTAAATAGTCTTCAGACAGTCTCCTACAACCGTCTCCAAGGATTCTCGTAATCGTCTGTTTGTGTTCTCCCTATGATCTCATTTTATGCAGTTGAACAGGTTTTGATACTGTGGACATAGTTGTTGGTTTTGATACTGTGGACATAGTTGTTGGTTTTGATACTGTGGACATAGTTGTTGGTTTTGATACTGTGGACATAGGTGTTGGTTTTTGATACTCAGTTTGAAGCACTTGCCTGTTGCCGAAATGAAGAGCTGTTTAATGACAAAAAACGATGTTTGTGAACATATATCTACCCAGAATCTCATAGAATCTATTATTGGAATATATTGATCAATTCTCTTAAATATTACATCAGATATACTCTATAAACGTCTCATTTTGGTCGATGTAACCCCCGACCTTTTCCAGTTATACCATGTCAAACTTGAGAATCTTTCCATTGAACTCGGGAATCTGTGTGGAATTTCGAACAGAACTCCTCCAGAGTAGCATGCTCTTGTTCTGTCAGCCATGACAGTGTAGATGTTCTAAGTAATTTGCAATTGTATTTTGAGTGTTGCCTTTAACATTTAACATCCAGAAAAATGTAACTAACAATTCTATTTTACCAAGTAATTTATCTACTATGCCATGGGTCCTTGCAAACAATTCATATAAATTTTAGGAGTCTTAAATCTATTTTGATTTTAAATGTCTAATCTTACTACTCATTACTATTTATTACTACATATCGGCTCTTTCAGTCTTTGACAGACTATGGATACCCACCATCAGGTGCCTGCACATGAAATTTTTGTGGCAGGAAATGCGCAATCTCCAACCACACCTCTTCTGAGTCAACATTGTTAAATACCAGTAGCAAGTGGAGTACTTGCTCAGGACGACTTGAAACAAATGCTGAGATAAACGGAGAGCACATACAGCACCAAGAATTCCCAAATGGTCACCCATCTGATACTAACCATGCTCAACGTTGCTTAACTTCAGTGGTCTGATGAGAACCGGCCTGTAAACACGATTATGCCGTATATAGTATTATTACTATGTGTGTGTGGGGGGGGTGTACGGCACAATCACGTTGACACACCAGTTCTTGCCAGATCACCAAAGTTAAGCAGTGTTGAGCATGGCCAGTACCAGATGGGTGATCATTTGGGAAGGTTAGACGCTGTATGTACGCGTCATAGAAATTTCCAGGTTAGTATCTGAAGGCGCATAAATTCACTGGGAGAGATACCCCCCCCCAGTCTTTGTTAAGACATGCATCTAAACTCTGATGTAAAAACCAGCGGTCTACTGTATACTCTCTCCTGTGGCAGTCATCAGCACCGACGGAGGTTAGCAGTAATGCCAAAACATGTGGATGGTTCTACACAAAGACTTCACCACTATAAACAAATCATATCTGTGGATTTCCAAGAAACTTAGTTGTTGTGGCAGAACCTCATATGTTAAAATCGACGGGAGGGTCCATTTGATTTGATTTTCATTTGATTAATATATATATATATATATATATATATATATATATATATATATATAGGGAGGGAGAGAGAGAGAGAGAGAGAGAGAGAGAGAGAGAGAGAGAGAGAGAGAGAGAGAGAGAGAGAGAGAATTTTGTTGTTTTAGTCTCCAGAATTTGTCAGAAAGATTTCTAACTTCGACAAGGTGCATCTGAAGAAGGTCGGGAGTTACATCAACCGTAACGTTGTGAAAATAGCACTCTAGATGAGAACAGTAGTCTAAAGAATCTAAATAAAACGAATAATCACTTCCTATCTCAAAAATTGAGAAACGTAGCATCTTAATATGTTTCCGCATTCGGCAGCATCCCACGTTATCTGAATCAAATTCCTAAAAATAAACACCATTGAAAGGTAATTTGAAGTTTTGCGGATTCCTATTTCAATTAGATTTCAATGGAGAATCAAAATGACAATTATGTTTAAATGGCGTAAAAATAGAAAACCTTTTCTCTACAACTGTTTTGCCGGCAATGATGCACAAAAAAAAAATCTTCCCTTTTTATTTTTAAATTAATTTACATTAAAGCAGAAATATATTTTTATTTCAAGCTAAATATGAAAAACTATATTCAAATTGTAACTACTAATTCAACATCCATTTGAACATTTAAAAATGCTCAAACAAAAAGAAACATTTGCAGCATTAGATACTAAAAAAAAACAGCAATGCTTTACGGCCTTTGTGCCAAGATCACAGTGTAGTATCTGTTCTGATGCTACACTTTAATTTTTGTCCTCGGTCAATAAAGGAGAAATCCTTCATGACTGAGACAATTTTTATTTTTGTTCCTATCTAGAGTGCCCCTTTTTGGGGAGCTGGATTTTCCTTACATTAAAAACTGACCTTGTGTCTGACTCTGCCCTCGTGAGGAGGCCAGTAAATAGGAACATAAATTCATATATTTAGTATAATGAAGATTTTGTGTCTGTATGTCTGTAAGCTAAACTCAAAGTATTGGTTAACTCCTTACCTTATTATTCTGAGTATTGAACAGGTAAGCATTTCATATATGAAATGCACTAGCAGGGAGGGGGGCGACCTTGCTGGTCGTCAAATATGCTTAAATATATTTTAATTCATGCAGCTTTCATATTTATTGCTACCGAACTAATTCGTTATTTATTATTATATACATATAGTATTGATTTCAAAATTCAAAAGTAAAAAAAAAAAAAATGACTTGGGTGCCATCAGCTAGAATCGAAACCAAAATATTTAGCGCTTTGCGTTCCTTCATTTATTGTCCCAGTCGCATTCCCTACCGTTTGAACTAATTTGGCAGACATGAAATTTAAAAATGAAACCATTTTCAGCTATGCATGCGCAAACTAATACAAATATGTTGGCAAGTTGAAATGAACATTTTGTATTTCAACTTGCCAACTTCTGTACGCGTTATTCATCCATCCAAACAAAGATTTTTACCTGTTAACAACCATTCTTGGTGTTTGATTACTATTTCCTGTTAATTTCAGTATCATGTGACCAGCAGTTTAAGAGTTTATCGGTTAAATATTTACACACAGACAGACACATATACCTACTGTTTTATAGATTATACATATATTATTATATTAGTAGTATGCAACGAAACCCGTTATGCTAAGGAAAAAGCGAAATCTTTGTAATAACAACAATGAAAGATTTTTTCTTGTTTTTTTTTTTTATACAAGCTACTTTTTTAGCTTAGCAATGGCGGTGCGTTTCAGCAGCTCTTTTCAAACTATGGACATGAATGGGATTATTGTAAAATCTAAAAAGTCAGTAAGTCCGATGAAATTGTACTCCGCAAGGTCCAAAAATCATCAACAATACAATCCACTGAACGATTAGGAAATAATGAAATCCAAAAAGTTCAAAACGTAAACATAACACTTATTTCCATTCACAGAGAGTAGTCCCTGTTAGGTGATTTAGTCATACACTGACCAATCAGTTTCTATGGCGTAGTGTTTTCAACCATCCCTTCAAGGACAACTTTAGCTGCTTTGAGAGTTGGATAGCAATTGCCATAGATTTGCTTGAAACATAAGACCTCTTCTTTCCTGCCTTCGTTCATCAGACAATTCTCCATGGAAAAAAAGCAGCAAGTAATGCAATTTCTTAATTTCTTTCTTCATTTTGAGACTGTAATAACTTTCGCCAACCTACACCCAACAGTGTAGCTGAAATAACTACCTTCGTTGTTTTTATATATATATATATATATATATATATATATATATATATATATATATATATATATATATAAAATGTTTTCCTTTTGTGTGACGACCGTTTTAGTATTTACAAAAAATATTATGACTTGCTCTAAATAAACTGTGTTAAGATTGGGTTGTATAGATTTAGTTATGTTGAAACTAGTTAAGCCTTTCATTCCTTTATTATTCTAATTTGTTATGACTTGCAGGAACAAATATGTTCTGTTTATTGTCATCATTAAATTTTATAATACAAAATATTCAAGCACACACGCACACACACACACACACACACACACACACACACACACACACACACACACAAAGAGTTAATAAAATATGTTAAAAAAAAAAAAAACAACACTTTAGCAAGAGTTAAAAACATTTAATTTCCAGAAAAGAAACACAAAAGAAGTGGATTGTCCTTAATCCGCGAAGTTTCAAAAGAAATACTTTCCTTCTCATCAGAGGGAAGAATTAGCGAAATATGGAATCGGATTTTGCTTATAAAGTATTTAATGAAACTGCAAGTGAGCCATAGGGCTTACTTGCTAAAAGTTAAAAAATAAATAGTTAAGTAAAGGGAATGGGGAAAAAAATGAACAATGATTTCACATGAATGGATGTTCGATTGAAGAGTGACAGATCCAAGGTTAGTAAAATCCAAAACAGTTGGTAAAAGTAGTGTATCCAGATGTAAAGCATCGAAAGGCATTCCTTTACTGGGAGATAGTTCGAGGTCACCAAAAAGACAGAATTCTGTGAAATAATTCACAAATGAGTATACAAAAAATTGAATTCAATATATTATTTTAAAAAGAAAGATAAATTGTATGGAGAAATGGAGGGTTTTCAACACGCTACTGCCGAGACTAATTTGCAAATTAGAAAATCATATATATATATATATATATATATATATATATATATATATAAGGTGAACGTGTCTGTGTGTGTACATTTCCCTACACAATAACTCTGTCAATTTCCAGTCTACAGACTCTAAATTTGATATACAGGGTACTGAGATTTGGAAGAATCTTTGTAATCCGTTTTCGGCCAGAAATTTGGCTTTTATATGTATACTTTCTCTCTCCATGAAGGTTTGATCATTTGGGGTTAATACCACATGCACAATGAAAAGGAAAAAGTCTCCTTTGAAAAGATTTTTACACCGAAAATATCAGAAAAAATTAATAACATTTTGTTTTCTAAAATTTTCAGATAAACTTTACAAAATAATGTTTTCAAATACATAATCAAACTCATTCTATTCTGATGAGAAGCATTAGGCTTTGAAATATAATGGTATAAAGAGTTTTACTTATGCTACACCCCTAATTGATGTATCATCCTTATTAATACATCTGTATACGTTAGTATATATTTTTATGTTGTCATTTTCTTATTTTATTGATACACACTCTCTCTCTGTATATATATATATATATATATATATATATATATATATAAATTTGGGTTTTTGTGTATTGATGATCATATTAAAAACCCATTTTCTATTTATTTTAAAAGAAAATACAACTTTCTCATTTATGGGTCGTGGAATTGCATTCACTAGTAAAAGATCTAGCTAATTTGCATATTCTTTTAAACATTCATTTTAATTAATTCCCTATTCATTTTTTCAGTTTTCTTATGGGATGATCAGTTTTTTCAGTCTTCTTATAGGATAATCATCTTTAGTGAACTATTATTATTATTCATGCAGATATTCTACTTGGTTTATACTTGTGTAAAAGTTTATAGTAAACACAAAACTCTTTCCATATATATTTATGTATACGTATATATTTTTGTTTAAAATATTTTGCCTACCAAACTCCTCCTAGAGTTTTTGGTCTATAGACATGAAACTTCATATATAAGGTATTTGAATCCATGCGAAACTTTATATTTGGCTTTTAGCCGGGGAAAATTGGTACAAAAGTGTGAAAATTAAAAATAAAAAAAAAATGCCAGGTAAAGGTCGAACGCCAGCATTACAAATGTGCATACATAACGTAATAGCTATTGGTTACTGTTTTAATTTTTAGCCTTGCAGCAAACTTGTCTTCATTGCTCAGTCATTAACGGCAGAGGCAAAAATAAATCGTAAAAAGTCGAGTCTTTAACAAAACGTAGAATAAATGATGGCGAATAGAACCAATCATATAAACACCATGTTTTTGTAAAATGATATTTTCAGTGTTGGTAACAAACCTACACCATGGAATACAAAATAAAAAACAACAAAAATTCTTAATCAATTTTTGAAGTGTTCTTTTACCTCCCTTTGATACTTAAAGTAGAATTTTACAAATAAAACATACATTTGGATTGCATAGAAGCAAATACGTGAGACTAGTAGCTTTTTTTTTTTTTTTTATTACATTTTCACCCCAAACAAGGCACATTGCCACTTTGGTGTAGAGGGCTACTATCAGGGGAAACATCTACTGGGATACTATGTAGGGATTAGGGCAGCGAGATGTTGGTTCACGTTGCACTTGAACTTATGCATGTCAGTACAGTTGGGGAAGCAGTGACCCGGAATGGAATTCCAAAGTCTAGCAGTTCTGGGGAAGAAACTACTGGAGTAGAAGGATCTTTTACATCTAGGGATCTCTACAGCGACTTGAAAATGTTTTACTTGACAACTCAGTTATGGCTTACCTAACACGGACGTCTATCATTGTACCTATTGGAATAAATATATTCTCTATCACTCTATTTGCATATTGTTTTTCACAAGCTTGACACGATCTTTAAAAAATGTTTCCAAACTGGTGAAACAGCTGATAAAAATCCGATGATCCCAGGTACTAATTTTCAAATTTGACCCTTTAGCAGCACTTTTTTCCGGTTGAAAATGAATTAAAAAGTGTTCCACGTGTCTGAATACCCTATATACTAAATTTCAAATCTGTAGAGAAAATATTCATTAAGTATATAAGTTGAGAAGTATCCTCACACACACACATTTTTACTTTTATAGATATATATATAATTGTTCAAACATTACTTGTATGTGTGTGTCTGCGTGTGTGTGTGTATGTGTCTCTGTGTATGTGTGTAATGCATGTATGTCCCTTTATGGATAGTTCCTGATTTAGCAGCCGACCATTCTATGGTCAATAGATGACCTCATCTCGTCCATGGATAACTGACAAATTCCCAGAGCTAGACATATATCAAAATGATACGCACTGGATGCAGATAAGAAAATGGCCACTTGTCCCACTGATAAAAACTATTTAATTGCATTTCTGCCTTCCGCTAAGATTTGTGTCCCAGACAAGATGGGTGTTACAGGTCACATCGAGGTAGGCCTCTCCAAATTAGCCAGCTTTTAACTTGTCTGATAGGAACCTCTCATCTGCCCCGTAAAGTGATATTAATTATCTCCCCCTGACAAGTGGAACATAACTGGCAGTTCTATTAAGGCTTCCTATAAAGGCGTTTTGGGTTGTTTTAAGTGGATATTTAAAATTCGAGCTTGTCATAAAATATTGTAATTTTAAATGTATGAACAACAAGAACAAATTCATTTATATATATATATATATATATATATATATATATATATATATATATACTAGCAGTTAAAACCGGCTTTGCTCGGGCCCTATATACTGTCATATCTTTATGTGCATATGTATACATATATTAAAAAGTTTGACTCATGTCCAGGTAACATATATTTAAAATTTCAAGTGTTCAGACCCAAAATTGACGCAGGAGGTTGGTAGAGTCTGCAAAGGTCAACTCTTTCAACTTTGACTTCTTGGCAATCACATTTTCAGCCCAAAACTGATTAAAAAGCTTGATGCCTGTCTGAATACCTTTTATGTAAAATTTCATATGTTTAGACCTAAAATTGGCTGAATAGTTTGCTAGAGACCGCAAAGGTAAAATCTTTTGCAATTTGACTTCTTGCCAGCCAAATCCTCGGCCAAAAACCGATTAAAAAGCTTACACTATGCCTGAAAACACTTTATGTAAAATTTAAAAAATTGGCTGAGTAATTTGGTAGAGGCAGCAGAGGTCAAATTTTTTTTTAACTTTGATCCCAATTTTGACCCTTTGATATTTATTGTTTTGGGCTCAAATGAAGTTAAAAAGTTTGATCCATGTCCAAGTAACCTACATCTAAATTTTCAAGTGTTTAGACCCAAAATTGGTGGAAGAGTTTGGTAGAGTTTCAATTCCTTAGAATCTATGTGTAAAAAAGTATAGCTTTTGTATATATATATTAACCAAATTGTGAACAAACAGACAGGAATACGACTAATAATAGATATAGTTTTTTGTGAAAATGTACGATTTTGGAAATATTTTCTATTCATTATGTATATTAATCTTTCTTAAATCAGAAGCTCGATGCTTGCTAAGATATAACAACAGCATCTATAAATGAATGACAATTTTGCTATATTCTCAAACCCAAGGTTTTATAAACTTCCAATCATTTTTATTACAAAATAAACATTTTTATACATTTTATAGATCTGTTTCGTTCGAAATGAACAACTAATATTTATATGTCAATATTGGATATTTCTTCCATGGACTAAAAAAAAAAAAAAAGTTCTAAAAGAAAATATGCACAACGAAGTAATAGGTAAAATTCAGAAAGAACCAAAACAACTAGTATCAAACCGTTTCTACTTTCTAGTATCTTGTCTTATGAAGAAATGGTAGATATGCTTAGCAAATATACAAGTAAAATTACAGAATATTTCTGTAATATATTTCTAATAAAAAGGAACCTGTTAATTGCTACAGAATACTATTTCACAAAAATGGAGCTCCAAGGGCTCTAAAAGGTAAACTGGGAATTCTACCATAATGAGAAATTTACATGTGATCATTGCCTGCCTCTGGACCATGATGTAACTATGTAAAGACCTAAAGATATGCCAAGATCTGATAGGGTATTCAGATACAATCTGCAGGCCTTACCCTTAATGTGGTGATGAGGAAATGCCTCCAAATTGCACTCCACCACTTCTAGTTTTTCACACCGTCACTACATAGGTCAGAAAGTGTGTTTAAATAAAAGTCTCTCCCAACTAAAACATGAATAATCCACAAGGAACCACAAATAAAAGAAGACAAATTCTTGTACAATAGTGAAATGCTGAAATACTGATTAATCGGTGACAGATACTTGTATCAACTTTGAATACCGTTTCACTTGGTAAAGTTGTGGAGGAGACCAGCGATACGAATGAGTGTAAAAAGTTACTAGCTTGTATAAGATACTCTCTTTCTCCGTTCGTTTAGCTACTATTTCATTTTTACTGTCAAAGAAAGTAGAATTTCACATAAAAGTGCCAAAACTTAACATTTTCAAAGAATAAAATTTTTATTAGTAGAATTCTACTAATAAAAATTATGAAAAAGCAATTAAAGCTCTACATAAATTATTTAAAAATTATGGACTTAGTATAAAAATCGACCCTAATAAAAAAATTGTTAATTTCTTAGACATAACCTTAAATCTTGAAAATTCTACCTTTGAACCATACCATAAACCTAACCAATCACTTCTATATGTCCACAATCAATCAAACCACCCTAAATCAATATTAAAATCAATAGTTCCCAATATCGCTCTAAGAATTTCTAGACTGTCTTCTACTAAATCAATATTTACCAAAAATGAAAAATACTATAATGAAGCCCTTAAAAACTCTGGATATAATTCACAAATTAAATTCATAAATGAAAATGATAGAAACATAAACTGCATTAAAAATAAACCTATTAAGAGCGTAATAACATATAATATGGCAATGTCTTCCCGTATACGAGTTAAGAAAAATAACCAAGAGACAAAAAAAGATAAAACCAAACTACAAATATTAGATAATAATACAAATAAACAGCAAACTAAAACCCGCAAACGTAAGAATAGACACAAGGAGATCCTATGGTTCAACCCCCCATATTCCAAAAACCTAGAAACAAACATAGCTAGAGAATTTTTTAAAATATTAGATAAGAACTTTAAAGCCCCCCATAGATATAAGATTTTCAATAAGAACACAATTAAAGTCTCTTACTCTACTATGCCTAACCTTCATCAGAAAATAATTAGCTCTAATAATAAGAAAATTAATAAACTACAAAATACAACTATACAAAATACATCGGACTGTAACTGTAGAAGAAAAAATAAATGTCCCCTACAAGGCTCATGTAAAATTAAAAATGTTATCTATAGCTGCACAGTATCAAAAACTCCAAATATACCAGAACCTATCAACAGCCATAACTCAACTACCAGATTAAATAATAACACCAACTTAAATCAATCTACCGATCAATTACTAATCAACCCACCACATTATAATCCAACAATAGACCTAACGGAAAATAATCATAATAATCAAGAGGTAATATATATTGGTTCCACATCTGGCCCAATAAAACATAGAATTTCAACGCACAAACATTCTTTTAAAAATAACTCTCTATCAAACCAAACTACTCTATCCAACTATATTTGGCAACTAAAAAATAGCAATATTTCTTTCAACTTAAAATGGTAAATAATTGAGACTTGCAAAACCAGGAGATAAATTTTGTACACTATGTACAAAAGAAACCCTAAAAATTTTAAAATATGAAGATATAAAAAGCACAACCAAACTAGTAAATTCAAGACACGAGCTTCTAACATGTAATCATAAACGTTGGTTTAAATTTAATAAATATAAACCACCTTAAATCATTAAAAATTACTCATTAGTAAAAATAGATTACAATTTTTTTTTTTTTTTTTTTAATAAATTAAGTTAGACCAATTACCGCCCTTAGACCCGTAAATCAAATAATAAATAAAGCCAATAACACATGACAATTATCTCCCCTTAAAAACTTACAAAATAAATATTCTCTCTATATATATTAACTGTAGCGTCTTTAAATCAAAATACACTAACGGAAACAATTTACTGCACGAGCGTCGCCCTTTTAAAATTCATCATTCAATAAAATAAAAAGCTATAGCAAACATCTAAATGACTACTTTAAACACAGTTCCTGATTTCAAAAAAAGAAAAACTAAAAGGTAACTATCTCTATATATTTTTAAATCAAATTTATTATGTAAATTCAAAAAATATATATATTTTTTCTACTCATTTCTATCTCTAACCTATACTAATTTTCTTATAAATTTTAAATCCAAACCTTTTATTTCAATTTTTCAGATTCATCTGCCTTACTTTTAATGCTAGGTTTATTTTTGGTGTCTTTTAAATTCAATAGAAATCCTCCTAAATTTGCTGATGAGGAGACCGTGCTTACCAAAAAAACTATGTATAATTGTTCTACGTGACTTCATGTATACCACAAATAAAAAGCACGGATTTCCGAAACGATCGTACAGATAATTGACTTTGTTGTTGTTCCTTCTTATGAAACTGATTTTTAATTTAATTAAAATTTGATTTTTAAATTTAAAATTTTTTTTTTTAATTTTTAAATTATAAATCACATTACTTTATATATATATATATATATATATATATATATATATATATATATATATATATATATATAGAGAGAGAGAGAGAGAGAGAGAGAGAGAGAGAGGTAAAAGAGATAATGTAGCAGAATGGAAACTGATTTCCAATACTTTTGTAGATGATACTATGCAAGATTTTGAACATTGCAAGTCAAAAACCTTGGTGATCTTTGGGAAACTGCAGAACAGTCAAGACCAAGCATTTTATTGAAGGTCACATTCTTCGAGGTTTCTGTGCATACCAGACTTATTTTTTTACCGAGGAATCACGTTGGATGAACAAAATATGAAATGAGAAAACCAATGCATTTCAAACCCAGTGACTGAATTATTGTAGATATAGACGTGTGTTCTTCTAAATGGTCAATAGAGTAAAATGAGTAGAAAATAATACAAATCAAATTTTAACTCTAGACATCTCCTCCTTTCCTTCTCTCTCACCTAAGATGAAGATTCAGTTAAAAACAAAATCTAATTTTTGATTCGGTTACAGGTAGTGTTGTGCTGTTAACTATAACTAAGCTGCCTTGATTACCTCCCTTAGTCATATTTGAGTCGATTTCTGTCAGAAGTGGGGGGATCAGAAACTAGGAATTGTTCAGAAGTCAGAGAAGAGTTTGTTTATTTTTTAAACTAATTCTGAAGTCAGCAGTTAGATTTTTGACTGTCAGAAATGAAATAAAGACTTATTTTGCCTGGTGAATCAATGTTTTTGCTGGGCGATCTGACCACACACTGACCAATTAATTTGCAGAGCGCACTGATACCATCTGCTTCCTAAGGAACTTCTTTAGCCCCTTTTGGAATCACAATTGGTCAGCAGAGAGAACCCAGGAAGCATTAAAGGAAAACTTTGCCAAGAACTTTGCAGCTAATTTTACCTTATGCGACGAAGGCCATCAACTCCCTGTATTTCCTCCTATAACAGACAACACGCTATGCAACATACAAATATCTGTGCATGAGGTCGCCAAGCTAATCAAGAACCTTGATTCCTGTAAAGCAACTGGCCCCGACGACATTCCAGTTATAGTGCTGAAAAAGCTCCAACCAGAACTTGGCCTCATACTTACAAAACTGTTTAAGCGTTGCCTTAAGGAGAAGTGCTTTCCAACACCCTGGAAAACCTCATCAGTATGCCCTGTATTTAAGAATTCAGGTTAAAAGTCATCTCCCTCTCAGTACAGACCAATAAGTCTCCTGTGTGTCATGAGTAAGTTGTTGGAATCCATATTAAATAAAGAAGTAGTCAACCTCCTCAGCAGAAACAACCTTCTTAGTGACATGCAATATGGTTTCCGCTCAGCAAGATCTACAGCAGATGTGCTAATAGTTATATATCATAGGATTAATGAATCGCTTGACAAAGGCTTCCTTTCCAGGGCAATTGCTCTTGACATATCGAAGGCTTTCGATAAGTTATGGCATAAAGGCCTACTTCACAAGATTTCCAGCTATGGTATAACTGGTAATGTCTTCTCAATCATTAAATCATTTCTCTCTGATAGGCTCATAAGAGTAGTGATTGATGGGCAGAAATCAGAGGCCCACAGTATTAGTGCTGAAGTCCCTCAGGAGGCCATCCTGAGCCCAACTCTCTTCCTGATCTACATCAATGATCTCCCAAGACACATACTTAAATCATTCGTTGACATCTATGCTGATGACACGACCATCTATGGCAACACATCCAAGGCCGCAAATGACAAGGTTCTCTCTAATTCTCTCTCTTCTGATCTTGAGCACATGGGACAGTGGGAGAAGAGGTGGCTGGTTACTTTTAATGCATCCAAAACCAAGCTTCTATCTTTACATCAACGCTCTGATCCCCATTTGGCATCAACTGAAATGGATGGTTCTCGTCTTGAGGTGGCTCCATGTTTTGACAAGCTTTTGGGTCTGACCTTTACTCTTGATCTGAAATGGAACATGTAAGTGTAGTATCTGTTCCGGCAGATACTGCACTTAAGATAATTTGTACCAGTCAATGGAGGGGAAACCCTCTATACTGGGACAATTATTATTTTTGGTAACCAGAGTGCCCCCTTTTTGCCTACTTTTAGGGGAGCTGGTTTTTACCTCACATTAAAAACGGCCTTGTGCCTAATTTGCTCAGTGGGGGAGCAAATAAATACCATCTGAAATGGAACATGTATATCAGGTCTGTTGCCAAGGACGTTGGGAAAATGGTGGGATCCTTCTACCGCTCCAGATACAATATTGATGCAATATCTGAATAAAACCCAAGTACGTCCAAGGATGGAGTACTACTGCCACATCTGGGCAGGAGCTACTAAAATCAGCCTATCCTGCCTTGACAGAGTACAAAATAGACTTCGTAGCTTAATGGGGGATGCCCTTTTCTCTTCCCTGCAGCCTCTCTCCCACAGAAGAGACGTTGCGAGCCTGTTTTTGTTTTATCCTTATTTTCATGGCAAGTGCTCTTCTGAGCTTCAATCTCTCGTCCCCCCTCGCAAATCTTTCTACGGGAAACACCCGTCTGACTGAAATTACTGTCAATAATTTTCCCCACTCTTTATCTGTGACTAAATCAAAACAGATTCCATGAGAAGAGCTTCTTTCTTAGTTTGCCAGTTTCCCACCTGACTATAACTTGGATGTCTTCAAGTCCAACATAAACAAGTTCCTGACAACCCGACCTCTTAAGTAAGACACTATCAAATCTCCAATACTAATGATTACTACAATACTATCTCATTGATTATTGTACACGCAATAACCCTTATCCCTGAGTTTTCTAAATGCTGCATTGGTTTGTATAAATTTTTTAAATGCTGCATTGGTTTGTATAAATTTTCTAAATTCTGCATTGGTTTGTATAAATTTTCTAAATGCAGCATTGGTTTGTATAAATTTTCTAAATGCTGCATTGGTTTGTATAAATTTTTTAAATTCTGCATTGGTTTGTATAAATTTTTTAAATTCTGCATTGGTTTGTATAAATTTTTTAAATTCTGCATTGGTTTGTATAAATTTTTTAAATTCTGCATTGGTTTGTATAAATTTTCTAAATGCTGCATTGGTTTGTATAAATTTTCTAAATGCTGCATTGGTTTGTATAAATTTTCTAAATGCTGCATTGGTTTGTATAAATTTTTAAATGTTGTATTGGTTTGTATAAATTTTTTAAATGTTGTATTGGTTTGCATAAATTTTTTTAAATGCTGCATTGATTTGTATAAATTTTTTGAATGTTGTATTGGTTTGTATAAATTGTTTAAATGTTGTATTGGTTTGTATAAATTGTTTAAATGTTGTATTGGTTTGTATAAATTTTCTCAATGCTGCATTGGTTTGTATAAATTTTCTCAATGCTGCATTAGTTTGTATAAATTTTCTAAATGCTGCATTGGTTTGTATAAATTTTTTAAATTCTGCATTAGTTTGTATAAATTTTTTAAATGCTGCATTGGTTTGTATAAATTTTCTAAATTCTGCATTGGTTTGTATAAATTTTTTAAATTCTGCATTGGTTTGTATAAATTTTTTAAATGCTGCATTAGTTTGTATAAATTTTTTAAATGTTGTATTGGTTTGTATAAATTTTTTGAATTCTGCATTAGTTTGTATAAATTTTTTAAATTCTGCATTGGTTTGTATAAATTTTTTAAATTCTGCATTAGTTTGTATAAATTTTTTAAATGCTGCATTGGTTTGTATAAATTTTCTAAATGCTGCATTGGTTTGTATAAATTTTTTAAATTCTGCATTGGTTTGTATAAATTTTCTAAATGCTGCATTAGTTTGTATAAATTTTTTAAATGTTGTATTGGTTTGTATAAGTTTTCTAAATGCTGCATTGGTTTTTATCAATTTTCACACTGCTGCATTAGTTTATATAAATTGTTTTAAATATTGTATTGGTTTGTATAAATTTTCTAAATGCTGCATTGGTTTTTATAAATTTTATAAATATTGTATTTGTTTGTATAAATTTTTTAAATGCTGCATTGGTTTTTATAAATTTTCTCAGTGATGCATTGGTTTGTATAAATTTTCTCAGTGATGCGTTGGTTTGTATAAATTTTTTAAATGTTGTATTGGTTTTTATAAATTTTCTAAATGCTGCATTGGTTTGTATAAATTTTTTATATGTTGTATTGGTTTAATTTATTTTTATTTCGGACTATTAGTCTCATCTTTATTAGTTTTTTTTTTATTCACAACGTTTCGGCCAACTATTCCTCTGGCCTTCATCAGCTGCTAACCGCGACGGCTAGGAACTTCGAATCTCCTAACTGCATTCTCAGCCATCACTGCCATCCGTAGTTGTTGTCGTTTCACCACATTTTGACCAATTAACCTCTAGCACGCTTTGGGTGGGATTAAAACCGCTATCTTCAGAAAATGCTCATCTGGAACCGTAGAGATTCAACGTCTCTATCAACTGCGCCACGGGCCCCGAAGGGCGATCAAGGTTGGATTTTTAGATCTTATGAATCCACGTTTATTTATTATCTGATCTTCCATAGTCGAGTCCATACCGATTGGTATATATATATATTATTCCTTAATTGGAATTCATTTTTTTTTTTTTTTAGATGAGCATTATATGTTAATTTATTTTTTTAATTTCGGACTATTAGTCTCATCTTTATTAGTTGTTTTTTTCTCTTTTTTTTTTTTATTGGTTTGTTTATTCACAACGTTTCGGCCAACTATTCCTCTGGACTTCATCAGGTGGTAACCGCGACGGATAGGAACTTCGAATCTCCTAACTGCATTCTTAGTTGTATTGGTTTGTATAAATTTTTTAAATGCTGCATTGGTTTTTATCAATTTTCTCAATGCTGCATTGGTTTGTATAAATTTTTAAATGTTGTATTGGTTTGTATAAATTTTTTAAATGCTGCATTGGTTTGTATAAATTTTTTAAATGCTGCATTGGTTTGTATAATTTTTTTTAAATGTTGTATTGGTTTGTATAAATATTTTTAAATGTTGCATTGGTTTGTATAAATATTTTTAAATGCTGCATTGATTTGTATAAATTTTTTTAAATGCTGCATTGATTTGTATAAATTTTTTTAAATGCTGCATTGATTTGTATAAATTTTTTTAAATGCTGCATTGATTTGTATAAATTTTTTTAAATGCTGCATTGATTTGTATAAATTTTTTTAAATGTTGTATTGGTTTGTATAAATTTTTTTAAATGTTGTATTGGTTTGTATAAATTTTTTAAATGTTGTATTGGTTTGTATAAATTTTTTTAATGTTGTATTGGTTTGTATAAATTTTTTAAATGTTGTATTGGTTTGTATAAATTTTTTAAATGTTGTATTGGTTTGTATAAATTTTTTAAATGTTGTATTGGTTTGTATAAATTTTTCAAATGTTGTATTGGTTTGTATAAATTTTTCAAATGTTGTATTGGTTTGTATAAATTGTTTAAATGTTGTATTGGTTTGTATAAATTGTTTAAATGTTGTATTGGTTTGTATAAATTGTTTAAATGTTGTATTGGTTTGTATAAATTTTTAAAATGCTGCATTGGTTTGTATAAATTTTTTAAATGCTGCATTGGTTTGTATAAATTTTTTAAATGCTGCATTGGTTTGTATAAATTTTTTAAATGCTGCATTGGTTTGTATAATTTTTTTTAAATGTTGTATTGGTTTGTATAAATATTTTTAAATGTTGCATTGGTTTGTATAAATTTTTTTAAATGCTGCATTGATTTGTATAAATTTTTTTAAATGCTGCATTGATTTGTATAAATTTTTTAAATGTTGTATTGGTTTGTATAAATTTTTTAAATGTTGTATTGGTTTGTATAAATTTTTTAAATGTTGTATTGGTTTGTATAAATTGTTTAAATGTTGTATTGGTTTGTATAAATTGTTTAAATGTTGTATTGGTTTGTATAAATTGTTTAAATGTTGTATTGGTTTGTATAAATTTTTTAAATGTTGTATTGGTTTGTATAAATTTTTTAAATGTTGTATTGGTTTGTATAAATTTTTTAAATGTTGTATTGGTTTGTATAAATTTTTTAAATTTTGTATTGGTTTGTATAATTTTTTTAAATATTGTATTTGTTTGTATAAATTTTTTAAATGTTGTATTGGTTTGTATAAATGTTTTAAATGTTGTATTGGTTTGTATAAATTTTTTAAATGTTGTATTGGTTTGTATAAATTTTTTAAATGTTGTATTGGTTTGTATAAATTGTTTAAATGTTGTATTGGTTTGTATAAATTTTTTAAATGTTGTATTGGTTTGTATAAATTTTTTAAATGTTGTATTGGTTTGTATAAAATTTTTAAATGTTGTATTGGTTTGTATAAATTTTTTAAATGTTCTATTGGTTTGTATAAATTTTTTAAATATTGTATTTGTTTGTATAAATTTTTTAAATGTTGTATTGGTTTGTATAAATTTTTTAAATGTTGTATTGGTTTGTATAAATTTTTTAAATGTTGTATTGGTTTGTATAAATTTTTTAAATGTTGTATTGGTTTGCATAAATCTTTTTAAATGCTGCATTGATTTGTATAAATTTTTTGAATGTTGTATTGGTTTGTATAAATTGTTTAAATGTTGTATTGGTTTGTATAAATTTTTAAATGTTGTATTGGTTTGTATAAATTTTCTCAATGCTGCATTTGTTTGTATAATTTTTTTAAATGCTGCATTGGTTTGTATAAATCTCCGGGGCTTGATAAGTGGTGACCTCCATGTAAAAAAAAAAAAAAAAAAAAAAAAAAAAAAAAATCCCCCTCTCTCTCTCTCTCCTGTTCTTATCCTCCATATGCTCTAGCATTGGCGATCCTCTCCTTAAGATAACTGCTTGCTGACCTTCGGTAGTTTATAGAACTTTAAAATCTTTTTTTTCAGTTGTCTTTCAAAATTTTTCAACTCTTGATTTCCGATATCAATTTTCTGCATGAAGAATATAGAGTTGTTTGAAAAAAAATCTTTCGAGATCCAAGATAAACTTCTCTATATATTAATAGTAAACGAAAACGTATCCATCCAGCCCTCTCCTGTTCAGTGTATCATGTGTAGTTTAATATAATGAACAAAAAGTTACTGTTTTGTAGTGATACTGATACCACGATTGCTTAGTTTTTTTTTTAGCATGATTTCACTTCGAGCGATGTTTTTAACTACAAAGTGGACCATAGAACGAAGGAGAGATAAAACCTATTTTAAAACGACAACGAAAGGGTTTATTTCAGTGGCAGAAAACTGGAACATCCAGTGTACAGGTTCAAGAGAGAGAGAGAGAGAGAGAGAGAGAGAGAGGGGGAGGTCTTTCTTTGATGCTTTCTGGATTCTCTCTTCTGGCCAACTATGACTCCCAAAGGGGCTGCAGAAGTTCTTTCCGGGTTGAAGCATATGTAACCAATGCGTTCTACAAACTGATTGGTCAGTGTGTGGCCAAATCGTCTTGCAGGGACATTGATTTGCAAGAGAAAATAAGTCTTTATTTTACTGTTACAATAGTCTTCTGAAGTTTTGAGATTCAATCCTCAGTAATGGTTAGATACACTTCTATATATATTTATATCTACCTACCTGACTACAACTTGGATGTCTTCAAGTCCAACATAAACAAATTCCTGATGAACCGCCCCTTTGACATTTGGACCCGACACTCTGGGCCCACAGTGTGTGCCTGTAACCCTAACTCCACTGCATTATTTGGTTTATTATTCTATACATCCGTCTGTGTATTTTACTATGTGTCCATCTTTTTATTGTGTTTCGCGCTGTCGGTGGAGGAGGTATGAATTCGCAGACTGCAACCCCATGCAGAGGGGTTTAATCCCTCTAAAAATTGCGGTAACCTGTGATGCCATAGTATGGGATCCTGGTGGATAGGCATTTGTCCCCTTTTTGCTTTTACTTTGGTTAAACGGGAAATTAGACTCGATCCGATCAATTGGCTGATCACTTCAAATCTTAGTATCTATAAGTTCATCCTTAAACACATCATTCAATCTGATTTTTCAAAAACTCAAAACCTTATTTCTTCTTTTTATTTGCTTTCCAAATAAATTATTAGAAGACGGTGGCTGGGGGTCAATCATGTTAATAGCAAAGAAGATTACCAATGTCAAGAAAGTAATATTTTTCTGGGAGTAATGTTTTTATTGAAGGGTAAAGTCTCTTTCTGTCAATAAAGTTCTCTTCTGAGAGTAATGTTGCTGCTTTCAATGTGAAATTTCTTTTTGAGAGCAATATATTCTGGTTATTTAAGAGCAACGCATTCTAGGAATATAAAAATTATCTTACATATAGAATTATATTAGA
The DNA here is from genome assembly GCF_053919585.1 of Euprymna scolopes. NCBI lineage: Eukaryota > Metazoa > Mollusca > Cephalopoda > Sepiida > Sepiolidae > Euprymna > Euprymna scolopes. Next base: position 164,775,781 of record NC_136486.1, read on the forward strand.
CAATTTTATTTGGTATTAAATGGTCGTAAGTTGTTAATATGCCGTAAAACAACCGAAACCAAACAAAATCAACTTGATTCGGCATTAGATCATATGAAAAAAGGTTGATATGCCGTAACACACAACGAACAAAACAAACAAAATAAACATTAGCGTTCTAGACAAATTTTTACGTCACTTTTGAGCTATTTTAATGTTTTGGATCGCTATTCACCAAGGCGAAAAGCCACTCGAAAATAAAGGTTGGAATGTTTACTATAATTTAGAAATTTAGTTAGCATCTATATAAAAATATTTTTAAATAAATCATCGTCTGTCAGTCGTAATTCACGTTCACCGTAACATTTATATATTTCCTTTTTTTCTAAACAATGTTCTGTTTCACAATTTTTTTGGAGATGAGGATCGATAATTTGTATTGTTCTCGTCCCAGATGTTATTCTCACGTTTCGATCGATGATTATATTTTAGTATCACCTGTATTGAAGATTGAACCTTCAACCTTCAACCTCCAGAATATTGTGATTTAAACCTGATTATTCGTATTATTTAGTTTCTTTGGACTACTGTTCTCATCTTGAGTGTTATTTTCACAAAATTTTAGTCGATGTAACCTCCGATCTTCTTCAGGTGTATCTTGTTGAACTGAGGAATCTGCACGAAGTTTCATACAGAACCGTTTATTTATTCTATGGGGATAGCATAGTCTCGTTCCGTCAACTATGACTGGTTAGAAGTCCTAAATAATTCGCAATTATATTTTGAGTATCGCCAACACTGATGATTGAATCTTCAACCTTGAGAAACTACAAATTACACCTGAATTTTACTCAGTACTTTATGTGGGGAAAATTGTGGTCTAACTATTAAAGCGGCTGCGCGTCAAGTTAAGCTGTCGGAAGTGGGAGGACAGGATGAAGATGGTGACGCTCACAGCTTTTATAACTGGGCGATCTCACAAAGTGACTGTAAGTCTGGCGACGCCTGTGCAAAATCTCGCCGCTTGGCTGCATAAAAGGAAGCTGCGCCTGCGGGGAGAATGTGGACGAACAGTGACAAGAATCCTTGGAAACTGTTGCGTGTTACTGATTCACTTTGTTGTCTTGGTTTTTTTATTACTTTTTCCTTCCCTTTTTTTTTTACATTTTATCCAAAATCTCAAAAATTCAGAAGCGTAACTGATTACTATTTAACAATTATATCCGTTCCGTTGTGCCACAGTTGTTGATTTCTGAGTTCGATAGGACGTACCTAAATAAGATCAAAAGGTATGTCGTCTGGAACTTTAAGACTAACATCAAAGATGAGAACAGTCGTCCAAATCGTACAAAATTTACGCACTTTTATTGAATTAATCAATAAACAAACGCCAGTAATTCATTTAAATTTTACAAAATTTCAGTTTCCAAAAGTGGAAAAGTTCTTTAATTCAATAGCGTTTCGAAATATATATATATATATATATATATATATATATATATATATATATATATATATATATAACTACTTCATTTACTCGCATAAATTAATATAAGAAAGTATAAATTTAAGCATAAACTTTAAGTATTTACTTCAACAGTGCTCAATTCGTAGGTAGCTTAATTTCGTACCATGTCTACTTTACCGTTACAAGAAAAGAATTCTAAATAACTGATGGATATAAATTTGAACATTTTCTAGATATCCTATCGATTTTATTGCAAAACTAAGTTTTTTTTTAATGAAATATACTACGTCAATGAATTATCTTCCGAAAATGGTAAATATTTTTTATAAGAAATTGAGAGAAAAGACCAACAGAAGGAAGAGTTGAATGGTTCAAAATAAAATTGAAAATCAAAAGTCATTCTTTTCCTTTTAAAGCAAAGAACGACTTTGGACTTTCAGTTTTGTTTGGAATCTTTAAACTCTTCTCTCGTTTTCTTAATTTCTTATCAGAAGAGATCAAAGTTCATTAAAAGTATTTATGGAATTTAACTTTGAAAATTTCGTAAAATGTCGATTTTATTGAAAAGCCGGGCGCCCGCCCCCACCCCGCTATTTAAAGCTAAACTTTAGGTTTCCTGATATTTTATGGATAATATCATCCCTTCCTCAAAGAAAAACATTGTATTCGTTAAAAATATATTCATATTTTCAAATGAGAAAAGTAATTTATTGTCAAAATAAAAATATGTGAAGAAACAAGAATGGTTTTTGAATAGGAGTTTGAAAGTTTCGTTAGGTTAAAATGATAGCTTTTGAAAACCGAGGAATGATATAAGGTTTTGGTTTTTTAAGAGACTTTCTGTTTTCGATGAAATTCATTCTAATCATAGAAGACTTTGCAATCATATGTATACATACATATATATATATATATATATATATATATATATATATATATAAGATTTATATGGGTACAAAATTTTATAACGGATTTAAATAGCACTGGGGCAAATGCCATTATTAAAATTGAGGACTTTTTTTTTTTTTTTTTTTTTTTTTTGACGTTTAATCAAGAAACACTACAAAGTCTAAAATCAATCTCCAAAACATGTAGTTCAAAATTATTTGAACTGAATGAAGGGGGGAAAACGTATGAAAAAAAGCGGGGGGGCTAAAAAGAATTAAATAAACGGAAGACGTCTTTCGGCCGATCCTTTTCAACAGTAACATCGGCAATTTGAGAGCAAAAAAAATATATATATATATATATATATATATATATATATATATATATATATATATATATATATCGAGGTCTAAAGACTAAAATTAGCGAATGAGGGGGTGAAATTAATGAGGATTGGAGAAACCGAGAAGCATTCTCAAACCACACCCATAAGTTCAAGATTATGGGTGTGTTCTTTTTGCCTACACAGAGTTGGCTTCCGTAGAATAATTGTAACCACTTCGAGAATTTTCAAATGTATTCTCGAGCGGGCTCTGTGTAAAATGGAGAATGCTCCATCCGAATAGCCTCCAGTGCAGACTTGACACTTTAATAAGTGTTCACCAATGGCCGAACTATGAGTATGTAAACGCCCGGATGTTGGCCATTGTTTGTGCCTACGTATCGAAGGGGGGACATGTTTTGGAGATTGATTTTAGACTTTGTAGTGTTTCTTGATTAAAAAAAAAAAAAAAAAAAGTCCTCAATTTTAATAATGGCATTTGCCCCAGTGCTATTTAAATCCGTTATATATATATATATATATATATATATATATATATATATATATATATATATATATATATATGCAACCATTATCAGAATTAGAAAAAAAAAACATTAATAAGTCTATGATAAAGGTGAATTCCACTGAAAGTCTTAGAAAAAAAAATGCTTTTCATTTAATGAAAAAGTTATAGCCTTATTTGGTTACAGTTTTATCCTTTTCAAAATGATTTTCGTTCATCTTCAGCTGAGTAATATCACAATGCTTATGGCTGTATCACATTGGAACATCAGTGTCACATTATTGAATGTTAAGCTACATTAAGCTTGATCAGTGCTTAAATGTGTGAACATTTATCAATACCAATTTTTATAAGTTTGAAATTGGAAGCACCATTTTCTCTAATATCATATTCCTTTACAAAGCCACCATTCGTCCACGGATGGATTATTTTTGTCATATCTGGGTTGTTGCATCTACGACTAGTCTCTCACTCTCAGAGTGAGTCTCACAAAAAGTCTCAAATCTAATAGGCCCGCACTATTGGCCAAGTTCCCACCTCTGTCCAATCTTCATAGTATGGCATCCCTGTGGCTGTTTTCCTCATCATATCGTATGAATCTGAAGATTCTATTGTTGGCATTGGTTAACCGGATATTTTTTTGGTCAGAATTATTTCTAGAAAGATACTGGATACTTACGGAAGGAACCACGAAAAGGTTGCTAAATCCTAAGTGAAAGTGATTTGTGTGGAACGAACTGGATTCGAACTTGAAACACCCCGATTGTCAATCCGTGTCGTTAACCACTAGACCACCATCATGATAAACTCATAACACTTGTACCCTCCAAACATACATACTCTCAACTCACCTCAAGAAGCAAAATTACACCCCTTCACTGTTGACGTCCCTAAATGCCCAACAACGTTCTACTTTATTATTACTTTTACCATTGGACTGCTGGCCGTTGAAATTCCCTTCCTGTCTTCTGTTTCACTGACTGTACTAACCTACAGAAGTTTAAATGTAATGTGAACAGACATCTAGCTAGTAATTGTGTGTATTTTTGAGATGAGGTGTTTTCATTGATTGAGATTGTTGGACTGACTTCCTCATCTTGGTTGTTATAGTCACAACGTTTCGGCCGTTTTGCCCTTCGGCCTTCATCAGGTGTTTTGTATCGAAATACAAAACACCTGATGAAGGCCGGAGGGCAAAACGGCCGAAATGTTGTGATTATAACAACCAAGATGAGGAAGTCAGTCCGACAATCTCAATCAATCAGACATCTAGCTGTTCAACTCCCAACAGTCCTCCTGTTAGACATGATCCCAAGTAGTAACACCTTACGTTCTAAGTGACAATATGCCTGGTTTGGGATGAAAAAAGTGTATATATATATATATATATATATATATATATATATATATATATATATATATAAAGATATATTTATTTATTTATTATTTTTTTCAACGTGTTTTGGAGCCCTACTCCTCTTCAGTACTCATATAGCTTTTCTCAGAGCTTTCTTGAATATGTCAACGAATTTCTCTGCTTGTCCATTACTTCTTGGGTGGTATGGCGGAATGGTTATATGCTCGATTAGATGATCCTTGCAAAAATTAAATTCGGTAGACGTAAATTGCGTCCCATTGTCTGTAACAATGCAGTCTACTACTCCAAATCTAGCGAATAGTTCATTCAGGAAGGTGATAGTTACGTCGGATGTGGGATTCTTACATTTTAATACTTCCGTTAATTTAGATAGGCTGTCTAGTAGAACCCATCTAGCGGTCCTGCAAAATCTAAATGAATCCTAGACCAAGGTCGGTCCGATTTTTCCCACGATCGGAATTGAGTCCAACTGAAAATGATTTAAAGACGCTTGGATTTTTTTTAAAAATAAAGTTTGTTTTAGACCCATTCTTCTGTAGCACATGATAATAATATTAACAAACTCGCACATAATTTTCCAAACAAATCAACGTATGAACTAAGCGTCTTTAAATCATTTTCAGTTGGACTGTGTTCTCGTCGTATCTTGATTTATCTAGGTCACGTAAGTCGCTAGTGGACTGTGTCCGGTCAGCTATTGAAGGATAGAATAGGAGTGGGATGTGAGAGAGGAGGGGAGGTTGGGTGCGGGGTGGTGCGCTCCCAGTCGGCCGCTGGGTGTTTAGGTTAGTGTTGCCAGGAGTAGGAAGATAGGTGTGGAAGGGGGCATTGGATGACGTAAATAATAAAAACAAATAAATAAATAATAATATAATAAAAGAAATTTAATAAATAAAAAACAGCAGTATATATTTAAAACACAAAAAATTAAAATATAGCTAACTGAAGTAACACAAACTAATTAAAAATAAAGTAAAAAGAAAAAGAAAATGTCCCATCTACTACCACTTATAATCTCATGGAAGTAAATAAATTAACAACTCCCAAGGCATGTCATCCCAATCCCCCCTCCCCACCTATCTTCCTACTCCTGGCAACACTAACCTAAACACCCAGCTGCCGACTGGGAGCGCACCACCCCGCACCCCACCTCCCCTCCTCTCTCACATCCCACCCCTACTCTATCCTTCAGTAGCCCACTAGGGACTTACGTGACCTAGATAAACATAGACACCCCACATATCAGCAGAAAAAAAAAATAAATAATAGTAATAATGATAAAGACAACAAAATAGAGAACATACAAAATTTAAAAAAGCTCATGCTAAAGCAACAAGTTATAAACCAAAAAACAAAGAAATAGAAATAAATAAAAATTATAAACATGTTAATTACCTAATCAGAATCCCCTACTCACATTTGCTTCTAGGCCCCGCATAGCTATCCAACTTCAGCACCATCATTTAGCATGCTTTGAATTGATCTGTTACGCCCACCATTTGAAAAGAGAATTTTTCCGAAATTAATAATGGATATTGTCGCAGACATAACAAGTAAGACATTTTACCAATACAACTGAATAAATATATGTATATATAAAATATATGTATGTACTTATTGATTGTAAATCGCCACTTGTTCTCGTCTTCTCTTACCAACAACGACTATATTTCATTCCTCGCATTGTGACCGTCTTGTAAATCTCTATTACATACCTATCCCACACAATGCTTCAAGCAAACTACATATCAATCATATATACATACATACACATTATATATATATATATATATATATATATATATATATATATACACACATATATATATACATAACTACTTCATTTACTCACATAAAATTAATATACGAAAGTATAAATTTATGCGTAAACTTTAAGTATTTACTTCAAAAGTGCTCAATACGTAGGTAGAGCTTGTTAGTTAGTTATAAAATATATATGGCGATTAAGCTACACTGAATATTCCGCGTTTCATCCACTGAAGAGTTCTAGAGTGGATGAAACGCGGAATATTCAGTGTAGCTTAATCGCCATATATATATATTTTATAACTAACTATATATATACATATATATACTTATATTACAGGATAATTACATTACAGGATGCAAATATTTATTTTTCATACACAACAGCCCCTCCAGCATAGTTTTTATAAAATTTCGGTACAGTTTTTACAGATTCGTGTCATTAGGCAGAAAGAAACGGTTATTATTATGTCAATAGCATCTCTTTTCGTGCAAATTTTCTTCAAAAAACAATTAAAAATTCTTTGCTTATGCACAAAAGGGAACGGTATTGACACAATAATAACCATTTGTTTCAGCATACCGAAATTTGAACATGCTGGAGGAGCTGTTTTGCATGAAAAATAAATATTTGGATATTGGAATGTAACTTTACTGTTGTTCTTTTATATATGCTCTATTGTTAGAATTAACATACATCGAGATATTTCTGATTATTTAATCAGATAAAAGGATTTAAAAAAAAAGCAATTTCTTCCTAAAGCACATAAATTTAATCATGCTTTACTCTCATTCGACTTCCGTGTGGCGTCACATGCAGAAATTGATTCCCAAAGGCAAATGAACCCCTTTTAATAATTTTTATTACCTTTAAATCAAGTGCCAACTATTCCTTTTGGTAGAATCACCTGCCCAACCATCAGTAACATGATAGGAGCATCAATAATTCAGGTCTGCAATTGACAAGATCGCGACAAATTATTAATAAGAATCCTCAACATGACCTGTATTTAACTTTTCTGCTTTCACGGGTCATAGGTCATTGATTGATTTAATCTGCCCAATAAGTATTCGATAACCGTACAACACATTTGTCACAATCAAGATCAAAAGTCAGATGAAGTAAAAGCATGTGCTTCAAATGTTTCAAATCGAAGATCAAACTTGATTTCATCAATATGCATTAGATTCAAGTACAACACACTTGACACGAGGTGGTTCAGAGAGAAAGAGAGAGAGGGTAGGGGCTGCGACCACATTGACTAAACTTGAGACGAGGATCAGTATTCAAGTTTGTTCTAATGGGTATAACTGGTCATCATATAACAATCTAAAAACAGTCACACTATTAAAGAAATTCAATAAAAAAAGAAGTCTAAGGTGAATTTCTTATATATTTTAAAAAATTATTTTTAATACATTAAAACAAAGATATGTTTTATTATAGAATTGATAGGGGAAAGAGGGGCTAAGATAAAATAAAAATTTGGTGTTACCCAGGAGCCATAACTTTAACTCTGAAAGAAGTGAATCTCTTATACGTTTATCATTATTTTAAACAAAAATGGATGGAAAATAAAGAATAAACGAACGTAATAACCCTGTTTAAATATTATAACTTTTTTTAATCGGTGGGGGGGGGACAGCGAGGTGATGCAAAATAAAGAAGCGAACGATGTTAAAACTTCTTTAAAAAAACAGAAAAACAAAAACAAAAAACAGCGAACGTGATGGAAAAATTAAAAAATAAATAAAAAACGAAGGAAAAAAAATGGCGTAAATAACCGTTTCAATATTAAAACTTTAAAAATCAAAAAATATATATATCTGATATCTCGGCTCGAAGTGCAATCTTAAGATAATGACGCTGCTACTATAACGACTGGTCTATGACCGTGTGAGTGTAATTAGTTCGTTTTTTTTATATTTAAACTAATTAGAGTAGGAACGTTTTTTGCACATGCATATTTGGCTAAACTGCGCATGCGTGTTTGGGAATGGACGATTTTTTCTTACCCTCCCTATAAAAAAGTGTCCAGTTGAGGGTGAAGGAATTAATGTGTTAACTAATTTTTCGATATTTGTCGTCCAAAAGGTCGAGCTTCAAAATGATACCTATTTCGTGACAATCCGTCGCCTCTGTCGAAGGTTTTAGGCAGACATACATACATACATACATACATACATACATACATATATTTAAACAGGCAGAAAGAAGATGAGAAACAACTTTGCCGTTCAAATATAATTTGTTCACATCTGACTTCTCACCCATCTCCATTGTCTTACATTCTTTACATATAAACTGGTCATCCTCTTTCAAGCTAACGGTAATTCCACTGCTTACAAGTGCCACACAAAAAAAAAAAACTGAATTTCACTCTCTTTTGACAAACTGAACAAAGAAATGTTCCTCGTTTTAATGTGAGCTTTCCAGCACTACAACAACTGATTATCACTTTGGTCTTCTTAACATTCACTCTCAGACCTTTACTTTCTGTAGCATTCTTTTAAGTCTTCAACTTAACAAGCGTATACAATTTAGCATAATGGTTAGATTGTTTGCTATTATGTCCACATTATGGTGACCTAGTTCTCTGTCATCTAGGGTGGTTCACACTAAAAGATGCCTTAAATAAGTATCCAGGCTTTTTTTTGTACAGGCATTTAAAATTGTTGTAAACTCTTGAAAATGTTATTCAATACATCTTATGAGATGACTGACCAATTTTTATGATTTCAAGTTCAAATGAACAGCTACAGCAGGAATTAGAATAAACCCTGGTTGTCACAGCTGGTGAATTTAAAAAATGCAATCTGAACGTGAAGACACTTTAGAAGAGCAATATGCTATAAAATTCTGTTCTAAGCTTAGAAAAAATGTTATAAAAATTTATGGAATGCTTCAAATTGCTTTTGGACTATCTTGCATGAATCGAAGTGGCATAAGAGATTCAAGGAAGGCAGGGAGTCTATAAGGGATGATTAGAGACGTGGGAGGAGTAAGGAAGTCAGAACACCAGTGGATGGGCCAAATAAAGAATTTCACTGATAAAGATCGTTGTGTGTCTATAGAGATTAGAAGTGCACAGTTTGATGTCAGTGGGGGAACTGTACATACAATTATTCGCAAGGAACTGAAGATGCAGAAGATTTGTGCAAAATGCATCATTCCACAACTCCATCCTTATCACAGACTATTTGACCAAGATGGCCATCAAGACAGTTCTTCACCTTCCTTATTGTCCAGACCTTCCTCACTGTGACTTTTGGTTATTCCCTAAGTTCAAGAATATCCTTAGAAGCTGTCGTTATGGGACAAGTAAGGAGATGAAAGAGGCTGTGACGAAAGTCATTCACACACTTACACAAAAGGACTTCCATGGGGTCTTCCAGAATTTGTTGGAATGGTACAAGAGATTGCTTTGAAGTGGACTAGAATTTCATGTGTGTAACATGCAAGACCTTTTGCTTGTTTATGACTGTGCTCTCAATGTTAACACAGAGCCAAACATGCAATATATTGTTGATTGTTTTTCTAAGGCATGCGATAATTTTGGTCTGACTATTAATCTAACGAAGACCGAAGTAATGTATCAGCCTTCTCCTGGAAAAAGGTATGTTGAACCTCAGGTCTCAACTTGTGGAACCAACCTAAAAGCTGTGGACAAATTCACTTACTTGCACAGTATTCTGTCAAGGATAGTACACACAGACGATTAGGACATTCCAAGAAACTGAACCATTTCTATATGACCTGCGTTTGTAGATTGTTAAAAATCAAGTGGAAAGACAAGTTACCAGACACAGAGGTTCTAGCTCGGTGAAACTTTCCGTCAGTATACACCATGTTACATTAGTGTAAAGTTCTTTGGGAAGGTCATGTATGCCACATGCCTGATTCAAACCTCCCACATGTTCATATTGAAGAGATATTATTGAAGTTATTAATAACTACAGATCGAAACATTGTCATGCCAGTACAGCGAAGCTTGAGCATGTCTGTCTGAATAAATATTTATTATTAAGCACTATTTATATAATAGTGCTCAATAATAAATAGAGTTTTTTAGATTGCTGTGGATTATCTGTGGATATTCTCTTAATTTTTATCCTATGAATCTATTCTTAACCTGGAATATATGTATTTTCCAAACAATATGTGTGTGTGTGTGTGTGAGTGTGTGCGTCTGTGTGCGCGAACATTATCTTACACATATAAGATAAATTTCATCTTCTATATTTAAGCAAAAAGATTGGACGAATTATCAAAATTGTAAATTTTTTCGTATGTCATTTTATTGTAGATGTGATGACAAATTACAATGGAAGAAATAAAAAGAATTTTGAATAAAACAACTAAAAGCTCCGTTGAACGAAAGTTTTTCAAACAATGTCGAATGTAAAGGAAACCAATCTACTAAATTATCAAAAAAGGAAATAAATTCGGTGATTGTTTGAAAAATCGATAGATATAAGCTTTATGAATATGCAAATGTGTTTTCATAAATTTTAAGACCATTTAAAAATAAAGCAAAATAAAAAAATAATATTGAAATTTTTCAATGAGAAATACTTCTTGGCTTTCCTGAAACAGTCATTTTTTTAAAATAAATATTGATATTTAAATTTAGAATGTTTGTTTTTACTAGTTTTTTCGTTGGTAAAATCATCTCTAATGACCACAGACACAAGCAATGGTGGATTTCCATGTCCGTCTGCAAATGGGGAGTTGTGTGCAGATTAGGATGATTTCTTTCCTGAAGCGATGGTTTTCCAGTAAGTTTTTGTCACAACAATTCTGCTGGAAATGTCCTCATTTTTTGTATTTCTTTACTTCAAGGCTACCCTTCGCTGCCCAGAGTAAAAATTGTAACATATTTCAATTAAAACTTTTATCTTTATCTAGTTCTCTGTCTGTCTCTCTTTCCCCCTTCTTCTCAGGTTCCTCCTCCCTGCCTTTTTCCTCTACTTTGACAATTTCTCTTTCTTTACAAGTACACAGACGATTTATTTTTTTTTATATAGATTCCTCAAGGAATGAATCGGCATAACGGAATTAAGTTCTTGATAAAATAAATCAGAGTTACTCCCCTTTAGTTAGTACATAATCTTGGCTGGAAAATTGCCTCTTCTCACAAAATCTGTGCAAGGTATGCGTCAAAAAAATAAATATCCTTTTCTACATTTTAGATATCATTCATCCGGGATCGTGCACACCATTTGCCAAGGTCTAGGTCATAGCTTATGTATATATTCCCTCCTACAGCCCACATAACTGAACCAATCATGACTAAACTGACATGATGATGGTTCCTGGTTGAATTTAAGTCATGTCAGGAGTTTTTTTTTTTTTTTTTTTTTTTTTTAAATTTTATTGACGTTTCATCCCAAACAAAGCACAGGGCAACTTATGAGACCAGATTTGCAGGGATACCATTTATGGAGTTGGGCAGCAAGATGTCTGTTCACATTACACTTGAATTTCTGCATGTCAGCATAGTCAGAGAAGCAGGGACCCAGGAGGGTATTCCAAAGTGCAGCGGTCTGAGGGAAAAAAGCTATTCGAGTAGAAAACTTTATGGCATCTTGGGATCTTCACAGTGTAAGAGTGGAACTTTGCTGCTTTTGAGGTTTGTCGGGATTATTGTTGTTGAGGGGGGTACTAGTGCTCAGAGTTCGTCAGAGCACATGCCATTGAAATACTTGTAAAACACAAGATTGCTAAGTTTCGGTGATGGGACAGAGGTTGGAGTTTAGTTGATAGTTCAAGACCTATTAGGTTAGCGACTCTTTTTTGAATCCTGACTAGGAGCGAGAGACTAGTGACAGATGTACCAGCCCAGATGTGGCAACAATACTCCATGCATGGACGAACCGTGGCCTTACAGGATACTCTCAGGTGTGAGAAGATATCTGCAGTAGAACGAGCTTGTCTAAATCCATACTGTCAGTCGGATTAAAGTTTATTTTCTGTGACTAGCGCTTAATTGATTAAGACTCAAAGATTTTGGCAGTAATGATAATTGAGTCAATTCTTTCGCCAGAATTCTTGTAAACTGGTACAACAGAAGCAAATCTCCAGTCAGGAAAGCAAGATTTGCTAAGGCATTTATTGTAGAGCTTGGAGAGAACGAGAGCAACCTCAGTGAAGCAGTTTTTAATAGTATAGTAAGGATAAGATGCTCTTACAACATCCACTTACTGCTAAGGTGCCCGCGAAGCAGGTACCCGAGCGTACAGCAAAGTCTTGAGCGAAGCGAAGGTATCTTTGCCAATTACGAAAATATATCTGATGACCTTGAAATAAGCCTCCTTTTATAACAAGGGAAATTGGAAGTAGAATGAAAAAAGATCAAAAGTGACTTGCATGAGAAATGTAAAACAAAGACAGAAAATCAAAGTCAGAGATCACGTGATCGATTAGCATGCTGGGAGCTAGAGAAAGTTTCATTCAAAGCAGGACAGACGTTTGAAATGGAGTTCTAAAATTCAACTCAAGTTATTCCTCCTCCCCCCCCCCCCTCTCTCTCTCTCTCTCTCTTTGTTTCTCTCTCTCTCTCTCTCTGCCTTAAGCATGTATCTAAGATAAATGATAAACATATATTTGGGGTATAAATGACTTGTGCTAATTTTAGGTAAGAACTAACGATTCTGATTACAGACAATCTCTGAAAGATTACCCACCAGAGATGTGTTTCACCCAGACGATAAAATCTTCAGTCTTTAATATCGTTTCTAATAAGAATTTATATTGACCCCTAAGGAAGACTAAACCAGTATATGACACATCTTTGTTGTTAAGGCAAAACTGTGGAGCATGTAGAATCAGGTAGACACTTACAGGCATAAGAATTTCAGATTGTTAATAGGAAAATTCTTGCTTGAAATAAGCAATTTCAAAGTACAGGGTGGGTCATAAGTCCCGCACCAAAGAATTAAGTGATGCGAAACTGTCAAATCTGCGGGGAAAAATATATTTTCTTTTCTTTGGATATAAGATACATCTTCTTTTATGAAGTAATAAAACTTTTTTTGTATTTATCAGTTGCTATAACTGTCAAATTTAATTTCAATCAATTTTTTAGTTATGATCTGCCTTTCAAATCCTTTGGTGCGCGACTTATGGCCCACCCTGTATTATAGATAATTCACTTATAAAACTAGCAGCCAATTAGAACCTGGAGAATAGACTTGCTTATCTAAGTCTCAATGAACATCTCAGCCATCTTATGTGATGTTCTCCCTCATGAGCAATAAAGTAACCAAATAAAGTCTTTATATACATATGAGTGCGGGTGTTTATGCAGGAGTTTTATTTCTCTGCCTTGTAGCTGTTTTACTTTGCCATTTCACATGTGGCCATTTTGTTTAGTGGTTACCGATTGTCTTGTACTTTTTAACTTGGATGAATATAACATCTCACACGTGAAAGACGTTTGTTGAATTCTTCAAGGTTTTATTGAAGAGAATGGACTAATTTCCCGATTTACTCTTAAGTAAAAGGCAAACAGACAGAGCCTTGAGATAACATTCAACCGAGATTATTTTTACATCATTGGACGCATTCCACTAGCAATGCTTCTAATGGAGAGAACGTCTGAAAACCGATTTTCCTTTCGCTCTATTACGTGACGTCATCATATCCTCATATCGTTCGATTATGTTTTATCTAGGGAGTTTGGTGTGTTGTTCCCCGCCCCCACTTACTCGCGTCACCCGTCTCTGAGTACAATACTGTTTGTAGTTAGGTTATTCTGATATACACCAATAATGACTCACGTCAAAATTGACACTAGCTAACTTAATCGCTACTTATTGGTGTAGGGCCCTTACTATGTAACACTTATAAATCAACTTTCCAGGCTTTTATCTCAGTTTATTTTGCTGAAGCTCAACTGATCAGACGGATAAGCACTTACTATCAAATTCAAGTTTTTATGTCTGATGTGTCTTCTGTTGATGCTTAAAACAGTTGATTCCATTTTTTCCTTTATTTGTGCAATCTATCTATATATATCTAGAAAAGTGAGAATGTGTGTGTGTGTGTGGACAATTCTCAATTTATATACTCAACGAATTTTTGATCTACAGACTTGAAATTTGTTATATAAGGTATTCAAGATTATGGAAAAATTTAATTGCTTTTCATCCGGAAAAAAGGGATTGCTAAAGGGTCAAAATTTAAAAAATTGGTACCTGGGAATCATTAGATTTTTATCTGTCTGCCAACTGTTTCACGAATGTGCATGTGTGAATCGTTCGCATGATAGATTCCTTATGTCACGAATAAGTAGGTTTGAAAATACTTTTGACGTCGTGTCAAGGTAGCCTAATGGTTATTGTACTTAATCCACTGTCTTTAAGTTTTGGTTTCAATCTCAGCTTGAGTATTTTTTTGCTTACAAGAAGTGAACTGTTTAGAAAAAAAAAACATAATACTCGCAGGTACATGTTTCAGTTTCTGTGTGAATTAAAATATAATATTTAAGCGTATTTTACGACCAGACAACGCCGGGCAGCCTGCTAGTATACACACACACTATATATATATATATATATATATATATATATATATATATATATATATAAACAGACGAAGCAAATTTAAAGAAACATATTTTAAGATGTCGCTACTGTGCAAGGATAGATTACAAAACCTTTTTGAACACTAGTGCACTTAACTAAAAGAAATTTTTTTTTTTTTTTTTTTTCATTTTCGGAAGAGTTCTAGCGGGAAAATCGGGAGACAATCCAAATTTTAATTTTTCAAATCAAGCTTTTCTAGTAAGTCAAAACTTCAACAAAGTAACAGACAAAAGAAAACATTACTTATTTAATTATTTTTTTTTAATATACAGTGTTCAAAAAGTCACTGAAGGATTGAAAATCTTTGTCATTTTACCATTAATGACTTTATTTCTCTATTTCAGATATTTAACAGATAATATGTTGGAAATAAATTATGCATAAGTATAGTATTGAACAATATACGCAAGTTGTGAAATTGTTTTGCCAAAATCGTATAATGCTTTGACGACAGCATTATCTCTCACTATAACACTATCAAATGGCCACCACGTTCCTCAGACTTTACTAGCCCTGACTTTTTCTTGTGAGGATATCTTAAAGAAACAGTCTATGTTAACAAACTCCAAACTCTGTAAGAATTGAAGGAAAACATCAGAAACGAAAGTTAAATCGCACTCCAGAGATTCTGTAATCTGTCATGAATAATGTTTTGGAAAGAGCACAAATATACAAAGCTGAAACTAGTCAACATTTAAAAGACATTACTTTTTATAAATAAAAATTGTTTAAATTTAGCATTTCTTTTTTTTAATTTCCCAATGTCTTAGTCAGATTGAGTTAAAATTACAGAAAGATAACATTAAGTTCAAAACCCTTCAGTGACTTTTTGGACTCTATACGATAAGAGTTACATTTTCAAATAATTTTTTTTTTTTTTAATGTAAAAATTAAATGTCACATTCTATATTTAAACATAATTACTTTAAAAATTAATAATTTTTAAAACGTACAAATAAAATAGTACATTCAGTTTAGAATAGTATGAAAAATTTAAATTGTCTCCCTATTTCCTAACTAGAACCCTTCCAAAACTAAAAGCACAAAATACTTTAGTTAAAAAGCCCTTTTTTGTTTTGCAAATTTTGGAGATTTATAAAAATGGGGGAGGTAAGTTCCTGTAGACATAGTGCCAAATTCAAAATGTCCCCTTCATTTGTTACATCTCCAATTATAATTACTTGGCTTTTTATGTTCATTCGTCACTGGATTCGTGTACTCTGCAACTTGTATGTCTGTATTTGGTTTTAAAAGCCAACCTAACATTGTTTTATTTTTTTCTTTGTACATGCACTAGTATGACACAAGGTCATCGGCTCTGGGCGTTTTCTTTTTATATGCATTGTATAGAAGATATAAAAAGGTAGCTTAGTACTTTTGAAAGACAATCCTTGCCTAGGATGGCAAGTACCTTTTGCCACGACTCTGGGCATGCCTAATTTACCTTGTTCGGAGAGAAAGAAAACAACTTTGGTGTTGTTAATCATCGACCTGGCAGCGGCCTTTCCTCAGGTTTTAAAGATTGAATTAAATCCATTTTCTCTTCATATTTTTTTTCTTTTTTTTTTTTCATCTGAACAACAGCAGAGAAAGCAGAGGTGCCTGAAGCTTCCTTCATTAGGTCAGAGGGAGGCGGACAGGAAATGTGGATACCAGGGTAGAGGGTGGGTTATTTTCTGGTTGTTGGAAGATCGGATGGTTTAAGCAAAAGAAAGGGGGAATAACTCTTGTAGTATTGTTTTTTCTTTTCAATTAGAATGTTGAAATCATCTTTGCAGACATGAGATTAACCTACTTTTGCAACGAAAACCTTTTCATTTCCTCATTTAAAGAAGAAAACTTTATTTCATTTTAATTTTTTTTTTTTTTTTAAATTTTAAAAACTCATGTTGCTTCTGGATATGACTATGTAACAAGCAAGTTGTGCAGATTTAAAATTTAAAAAAAAAACATTCACATCGTTTTTTTTTAGTATCTATTCTTTTTATTTCAAACGAAGTGTGCTATCCGGTATTGCCCGGGATTCCTTATTTTGATTTGTTTTGATTTTATTATTATTATTATTATTTTTAAATATAACGTGTATTTTACTAACTTAATTTTATTTTTGTAAGTAACATTTTGAAAGTTAAATTTAATCGCTTATTCATTAAATTATGAATTGAATAAAATCGTTTAAAAAATAGAATTTTGTTAATGCATCAAAATTTGGGGGGAATTTTTAACACCCCTAACACAAAACTGCGAATAAAAGATAAAAAAAACGTAATTTCTTTTTTTAAAGTAGGCTGTTTATTTCCTTTATGGAATATACTTCCACAATAAACTATTAAAGGTGTTAAAAGATAATAGAAATATTTTATTAAAAAAAAAAAAAAAGTGTTTACAAAGTACCGGCGCGCATTGATGCAGTCATTTTTATTTTCACGTATGAAATCAATTGAAATTTACGAGTTAAATTTTTTTCGATTTTTAAACTTAAAAAATCTATCAAAATTTCTCTATTGGTTCGATTTTTACAATATTTTCAGGGTCAATGTGAAATTTCATGCTCTTTCCAATAAACCGAATATAATATTTTAGACCAACGTTTATTTTATAAATTCAACCCCTCATTTTGAAATGTCTATTAAAATTTTAATAATTAATTTATTTACCAAAGTTTTATATATCACAAATTGAAGATAAAAGGTCAATAAATAAAGTATTCTAATTTAAAACAAAAAAAGAGTTTTTTTGGAAATTTACCTGTAAAGTCCAAAGTGTAAAACCCTTCTTTTTTTCAAACCACGTTGATTTTTTTTTTAAGTGAAAGCTCAGGTTATGCTTAGATTGTCAAGTAAATATCGGACGTTGACGATAATTTTGTCTATTTCATTGAATGTTTTGTTTTGTTTTTAGATATTTAAAAAACATTCACTCGATAAAGAAGAAATAAAATATATTAATCAAAAACTCATGTATTTCATTAAGAGAATAAAAAATATCGGTAGAGTGGGGTTTTTAAGGCAAAAACTTATAAGTGAATGTGTTCATTTTTCAACTAAGGTGGCACAAAAATACTAATTTTGGTTTACAGCACGCAATAGAAAGAGACATTAATTGTAGCTCTTCGGAGCCACCGGAAGATAAACGCAAAAAAAAAAAAAAAAAAAAATCAGATATTTGTCTCCCTTTATTTGAATAGTGAAAAACATCCGAGTTCGCGTTTTTTAAAATCCTTGTTTAAAAAAGTATTTTATTTAAAAAGGACATGGAATATAAGTATAAATATGGATACATTCTTAACAGTGAACAATGGAAGTACCCATTGAATAGTATTTTTATACGCAAGTGATTTTTTGGAATTATATATATATATATATATATATATATATATATATATTATAATCGAAGTAAGTAAAATTTCGTTGATTTTCTTTAAATCTTTTTAAAGAAAACCGATTAAAAAAAATATTGCATAATTTGCTATTAAACCTGTTATTTTTTTAAAATTTGGTCTTTGCTACTTTAATTGAAAATAAAATTAGGGTTGAATTACATTTTACAAGTAGTTATAAGCTTCGAAAGATAGTAAGTTGAATTATTCACGTTCTTATCACGCATTTTAATGGCGGCTGATACACCTATAAAATTATTAAATATAAATCGTTTCCCAAACTTTCAATATTTGAATATATGCGTATGTACCAAGAATTTTACCGTCAGAAATAATTATTTTTTTGACAGTTTAAATACTTTCATATTTTTTATGGAAATCGCTCCGGACAAGACATGAAGCTAATTGATCTAAGGAAGTAAAACATAACACTTCAAGGTAAAAAAAAAAGAAAACAAATAAAACTAGTCAACGATAAATATTAAATGGATAAATTCCGACCCATAATACAGCAATTATCTCCCTTTGTCAGAAACATCGCCCATGGAATGTGAGGATCAAAGGACAAAATAAGTGAAACAAGTTATGAAGCTGTCGAAAGTAAACCCAAAGTCCAATTTCTACTCTCCTCAATTCCTGTTAAAATGTAACGAAATATTTCCTTCCTGTTTATTAACAAAAGATAAAAATATCTGACTTGTTTCACAAAAAATGAAATACGTTTTAATGATTTTAAATTCACAGTTAAATTAATTTATTAAATAGTATTTTTAATTTTAGTTTCGTTTTATATTACTGCATTTAAATTTTCGTGAAATACTTGAACAATAGTTAATAATCATCAACTTTATAATAAAGACCAATGTGTACACTCTTCATTTGTTTTTACATAAGCAGTAATGTGTTGCTACACAGTCATTAGCATGTTTCGATCAGCTAGTTACCAGTAACTAGAGACCTCTTCAGGCGATACAGTTTATACGAAAGCAAAGTTTGCAAATAAATATATGTACTTCCATCCCATCATGCAAAAGTTAGTGAGTAAAACAACTGTCTTTTTCTAATCCTCAAAAGAAATCATTTCAAATTAAGGGGGAGCGAAAAAGCAAATAGCAAGTCAGACAATCTCCTCGGACTTACCCTATCGCCTTAAATGAATTGAAAAGAAATTCGCTACTATGAAAAAAAAAAAAATGTTTTACAAAGTGTTGTTTTAGATCACCAGAAATTATAGCAATCTAATTTATAAAACTCACCATGTTTGTTTTTCTGTCTCCATATTTTCAAAGTGCATCTCCTCCGAGATGCAAGATCGCAGAGCGGTGCACGGTAAGTCAAATGATTGTTTTTTTTATGGACCGTTGTTTTATGGATTTTTTAGCCAGTAAAAATAGCTGCTAAGGGGTCAAAATTAAAAAAAAAAAATGGAACTTGGTGGGCATAAGTCGGCTTAAATTGCTTCTTCTATGCATGTGCGAATATACGTTTATATGTTAAAGTCAGTTCATTTTTAACTATTTATTTGTCTGAAGATAGCTCAAACAGTATCGACTAAGGCTGGAACGGTAAATGTTTTGATTTCTGTAGGGAAAATTGTGGCTTATCATTAAAACGTCCGCGCGTCATGTGGCATCAAGCTGTCGGGGAGAGGGAAGAAAGAATCAATATGGCAATGGCCACAGCTTTTATAACTAAGCGGTCTCGCAAAGTGACGGAAAGTCTTGTGGTTGGTGTGCAAAATCTCATCGCGTAACTGCATAAAAGGAGGTCGCAGGAAGAACTCGAACGAGAATCCTTAGAGACGGTTATATGAGCATCCGTGAATACTGTTGTTGAGTGTTACCGAGTCACTTTGCTATCTTACCTTTTTTTTATTACTTTTGTGTGTGTGTGTGTTCCAGTTTCGATTCTAGCTAATGGCACCTAAGTAATTTTTTTTTTACTTTTGAAATCACTACTATATATTGAATACAATACAAAAATCAATAAAGAATTGGCTCTGTAATAAAAAAAAATATATGAAAATCTGCATAAATTAAAATATATTTAAGCGTGTTTTACGACCGGGCAACGCCGAGTACTGTGCTAGTAATTTATATATAGAAAAGTAAATTCATATGATTTTGTTAGAATATTTTAATAATATAGTTAGATATATAACAGGTGCGAATACTAGCAAAGCATAATACTTTGTTACGTTATGTTTGACAGAGGATATACACTAGTAAAATTATGTGTATGTCACGTAGAGACGAGAAACACAGATGCACGAGCAATACTCATAATTTCATTATTAAAGAAATTTAGTGTTTGTTTTATTCAAGTTTCATGTTTGTCATTTTTACAACAACAACAAATATGTTAACATTTCAAAAATTATTCGTATTCTAACAAAACTGATACTTGATGTCCGCTTGTTAAACATAAGATGAAAAGCAAGGTAAGTGGAGTAATCCTGGAGAAGTAGTGGCGGGCTCTCCTACACTTTGATCTAGTAGCTAATGGAAAAGAAGCCTTTGGGTCGCCCTTGACTCTGGTAGACTACATAGAATTTCAAGAAAGTTCATGGAAAGATTTAAGTGCTCACTTATTGATCCGTGCTATTTATAAATAATATTTTCAAGTTTAATTAAAGTTTTATAATATCTGTTTTTATTAAGCTGTAAGATACATACTACAGGTATGGTATAAAGGTACATGTACATAATAGGTATAAAACATCCTCCATATTAAGAATGGCTTTCTAAATAAAAGTATTATTTCAGCACGGATCAATAAGTCCACTAGTACTAAGATTTATACAATAAATATATCGTAAAAAAAATTTAAAAACAAAAAAACTCAGGGTCGCATTTATTTCATAAAACAATTTTTTTTTTCGTTAGAAAAATGCTTTATTTTTAAATAAAAAGATAATATCTCAGTTTCCTTGATTTTTTGTGCTTCAATTGAATCATAAACTCTGATTCCTCTGATATAACTCTCCAGTTCTTGAAAACCAATAAAGTTGGTATCTGATATAATGATGAACGGATCGTTGGATGATTTCTGATGCTTATGACCAGGCGATGGTAGTTTTTTTTTTTTTTTTTGTAATCTGCTTTCTGCAAAGATCTGCAAATAAATAAATAAAATAAAATTATAATGTAAAAATAACAAAAAAATAAATAAAATACTGACACTTAGAAAACATCGTTTCATATTTATAGTATAGAAATTAAAATGCCAAATAATTTTTCTCTAAAATAAATTATTCATTTATTTTAAAGAATAACTAAGCTTTCGACTTTAAAAAGAAATTTTATGGCCCTACTTTTTTTAAAAAGGGATTAACATTTACACGGACTACTATCCATATGGGGTTTTATATTTCCGACAGGCAGGAAAATATTTACAAAAAAGTTGTCACGTTAACATAGATTTAGTGGGTTTTTAACAGTAGTTTGTATAATTTTCTATTTTTAAGCAATTTTCAAAACTTTGACTTTTATGAGCTAAGTGCGCGGCTATTTTTCTGTTAACGCTAAACACTTTGTTTATCGAACCGATAGGTGTATCAGAATTTTAGTCAACCCGCCATAACCAACGACCGTTTGAATAGACCCCCCAATGTATAGAAGCTTATAACAAAATGAAAATGTAATTTCAAACCATAATTTTTATTTCAATAAAATGAGGAAAGAGCAAAATTTAATATCATAAAAGGTTTCACCGAAAAAAATATACAATACGGTTTTATTAAAAAAAGTTCACAAAAAACGTAACTCGTGTGGATGTAATATATATATATATATATCTAACTGTGAAAAAATCACTTACTTGTTTCAAATTATTAATATTTGATTGCTTCTAATGTTCCGGTATGGGAATTTAATTATATTTATATATTATATTCCATGTATATTTTAAATGAAAGGATTTTTCAACCAAGTATCGGTTCTCGACGTTTGTTTATCAGCCATTAAAATGCCCGTATATAAAAAGAATTCTCAGTTTGATATGTACGGAAGTATAGAATGGTAAAAAAAAACAAAAAAAAAAAAAACAGTTTCAATGAAGCGTCAAGCGAAGTAAGCATGCCGGTTAAGAAGGATATTCAAGTAGGTGCTTAATTAACAGTTAACGCGCCAACATTGACTGTGCATTTCATTTCTTCGTGGAAACTACTTGTTCCATGGTATGTTAAGCAATAAGCATTAATAGTATTTTCTGTTAAATTGTGTTCATTCTACGTTGCCCCCCTCCCTGTAGCCATAAAGTGGGTGATCATTTTACGTTAAATTATTATAAAGAAGTTACCCCCCCCCACACACACACACTTTTTGACCACTAACATTTCTTCATAACTTGGAAACTACTCGTTTTCCCTAATTTTAAAAGAAATAGTTCTGTCGACGTGACAGGAGTAAAATTATATTAAATGAATAATATATATATAAGCAAATGATCTTATTTCAACGACAGGTTTTGTTTGCGTAAACGTAACGTCGTGACTTGACTCGCGCTCGTACTTTGCAACAGTGGGTAAGCTTCGATTCTTTTCCTTTGTACATTATATTCAATTTCCCTTTTTTTTTCTGTTTTGCAATATTTCATTTCCACTTTAACAAGCTATCGACGATAAGGTGCTATCATATATACAAAATACACACATTTCATTCATGGAGGTCCTGGATATGACCTTAAACTATATCCGATGGTGAGGGCCCCAGCTTGCAGGCCTTAGGGAGTGTGGAGCCACCCTTTAATTGCCATTGCTCCCAGGTCCACTCTGACCCGGAGTGGTAGCACCTGTTAGGGTCCCAACTATGGGTTAAATAGAATACGACTTAAAAAACAAATATACTATATTAAAAAATCGTTCTTCAAAATCACCAGATTTGGCATTAAATAACCTGAAAAGGGTTGATATGCCGTAAAACAACCAACCAAAAATCATTCATGGATTTTGACCACTCACAGCTCCACTCCACTCCATGGATCAACAACTTTTCCATTTTTTTTTAATCTCTTAAAGAAATACATAAATTCTTGATTTAATATATTGAAATTCTTATTTAGCGACTGGAATTTTTTTTT
This sequence comes from Euprymna scolopes, assembly GCF_053919585.1. Lineage (NCBI taxonomy): Eukaryota > Metazoa > Mollusca > Cephalopoda > Sepiida > Sepiolidae > Euprymna > Euprymna scolopes. The sequence goes on from NC_136486.1 coordinate 164,799,156, forward strand.
TTTTTTTAATATCGAAAAAAAAAAAAAAACATTGGATAAAATGGGAAAAAATGTTGTCATCGGCCAATATTAAGTGAATTATGTAAACATAAGATAAGCTTCCACACACACACACACACACACAAAAAAAAAAGAGAAAATCAACGTGGTTTTTGAAATAACAAAGTTTTAAAATTTGAACTTTACAGGTAAATTTCTAAAAAACACTTCTTTTTTTTTTTGTTTTAAAATTGAATATTTTTATTTATTGATCTTTTATCTCCAATTTGATGTATAAAACTTTGGGGAATCAATTAATTATATGAATTTTAATAGACATTTCAAAATGGGGGGAGGTGAATTTCACAAAAAAACGTTTGTCTAAAACTTTAGTTTATTGGAAAGAGCATAAAATTTTACATTGACCCTGAAAATATCGTAAAAATTGAACCATTAGAAAAATTTTGATAGATTTTTAAAGTTTAAAAATTGAGAAAAATTTAACTTGCAAATTTCAATTGATTTCATTACGTAAAAAATGGCGTCATTGAAGGCGCGCGTCGCCCGCGCCTGTACTTTGTAAACACTGTTTTATAAATAATAAAAATAATATTTCTATTATTTTTTAAACAACTTTATTAGTTTATTTTGGAAGTATATTCCACAAAGAAAATAAACAACCCACTTTTAAAAGAGAAATTACGAGTTTTTTATATTTTATTCGCAGTTTCGTGTTAGGGGTGTCAAAAATTCCCCCAAAATTCTGATAAACCTATCGAACTGATTAAACATTTTAAAGTGAGCAAAATCACTAAAAAATTCCAGGTAGGTAGAAGAGTAATTTATTTTTTCTTTGATAACATTTATTTGTTACTAGACTGTCCGACGTCGCCCGATTGTTTGGAGATGTGTGTTGAGCAAAAAAAAAATTTTGAAAATAGGAGTAGTAAGCAGGCTCGAACTCGTAACGCGCCAGAGGAAAAAAAGGTGAAAAACAAACGGTCATCGACGATGCGCCTACTGCGATTGTGACGTCACGGGTGGTTCAAATAACGCCTTTTATCCGACGTCGTTAATGCGAGGGTACTCATGCACTTATTGATCCGTACTAAAATAATAACGCTATTATTTAAAAAGCCATTCTTAACATGGGGAGGGGAGTGTGTTTTGTACCTATTCTGTACTTTAACCCTACAATTGAATTAAAAAAAAACAAAACATATCATAAAACTTTAATTAAACTTGGAAATACGATTTAAAAAATAGCGCGGATCAGTAAGTGCATTAGCACTAATGTGAGGTTTGAGTGACTTGCAAAACATGTCAGCGAAAAAAAAAAGCGACCCTCCTTGTAGAAAACTGCCCAGTTGAGGGTGAAGGAAATGTTTTTGGCCAATTTTTTCGATATTTGTCATTTAAAGAGTCGAGCTTCAAAAGGAGGTACTAGTGCACTTATTGATCCGCACTATTTCTTAAATAGTATTTAAGTTTAATTAAAGTTTTGATAACTTTTTATTAAATTGTAAGGTTAAAGTACAAAATACGTACAAAACACCCTCCCCTCCGTGTTAAGAATGGCTTTCTAAATGTTATTATTTCAAAACGGATCAATAAGTGCACTAGTACCCAAAAGGATACCGATCTCGTGAAAATCCGTCGCTTCTGTCGAAAGTTTTAGGCAGACATAAACAGACAGGTAAGATTTATATGATAGATATATTTTAATTTTGACCACTTTTTCGAATCTCTGTGGATTGTAAAACGAACCTGAAAAAAAAAAATAATACCAAGACCTGATGAAGATGTTTTTAAAGTGGAAAGCTTGTTCAGTCTTTAAATAATTTATTTTGAAGAAGTAATCACATCGTTATTTGGCTTTGTTATTTTCGCATTTATTAGTGTAGACAACAAACCGAAAAAATGGTCAAGAAACAAAAATATAACCAATAAATGGGGAATCACCCGAAGACTTACCTTTTAAGAAGTTGACTTTTATTGTTATTCAACTGTTTACAGGGGTATTCGGGTCTGCTGCGAACAAATATCAGTTTATTTTGTCGCTAACGAGAATTATTTACAAAAGTAAAATATTCACAAGCCGGTGGTTACTAGTTTGGTAATGTCTGGCCGCCATCTATTAAAAACTTTCGTGTACGACGGTGAAGTGGGTGCGCATGCGCAGAAAATTTCAGTTATTGCAGCAGACGGAATAGACACCCCTAACCTCCCCCCATGTTAAGAACGGCTTTCGGAATGGACACCTCCCCAACCTTCTCATGTTAACAACGGCTTTCGGAGTAGACACCCCCGACCTCCATGTTAAGAACGGCTTTCGGAATAAATACCGCCAACCTCCACCATGCTAAGAACGGCTTTCGGAATAAACACCCCTAACCTTGTCAGCATACCTGTGAACCGAGAGTTGGACGTAGAACGCAACGAAATTGACATTTTCTGTTCTCTGCAAGTCCCCCGCCAATAACTTCCCTGATCCGTTACTTTTTGTTTGTTTAGAATATATATATATATATATATATATATATATATATATATATATATATAGGTAATCTCCAAAAATACCGTTAGGGCTTACAACATGGCCGCCAGAAGAGTCACGTAATCCGGTTGATCCAAAATATGAATCGTGCAAATGGAAAACGCAGCCTTGAAGGCAAACTTTGACAAACAATCACAATTTGTTTGTATTTAATTTAATTATTTATTTAATTTTTATTAATTTAATTTTTTGTTGATATAATGTTGTTATAAAAATAGGCAAACTTTGAGAAACAATCTTAGGTTGTTTTTAGTTAAAACAGTGTTTATAAAAAGTATTTTATTCAGAACAAACAAGTGGTCGTGGTCGACGGAACGCAATTGAACCATGACAATTCCTGGAATTGAACCACGACGATTCCTGAAATTGGAACTGCTACCTACCTCAGAGAATTACAAAAATATCAATGGCCCTTAACGTATCACCCTTGTTCCTCGTGTTCATGACAATAACGCTATACTTGGCGAAACTATGACATTGTCTCGGCTAATGTTAGCAATGCCAGATGACGTGCACATATTGACATGGCTTGCACAGAGACGTCTGATAGCCAATTCATGCAATTGTCAAATTTGTGGGTCACCATGCGTGTTGGCTCGATATTCCGAATCCAAGGATGGTTGGAGATGGCGTTGCCGAAACGATGGATATCGTAATACAATTAGAACGAACTCTTTTTTTCAAAGAAGCAACCTCAATCTAAGAACCATTGTAATAATTATGTATATGTGGAGCATGGATTTTCCACAAAACACTATGGCAACAGAAAGTGAGGTGAGTGCCAACACAGTGAGCGACTGGTGCAACTTTTTGAGGGAAGTGTGCACTCAGTACATTGAACAAAATCCAATTCAATTGGGGGGTGTAGATGAGACCTGGACCCCAAAAGAGGTTGAAATTGATGAAAGCCATTTTTACCCTCGGAAATATCACAGAGGAACTGTCCGACGTAGCCATTGGGTGTTCGGCGCCATCGAACGAGGCTCTAAGAATTGCCTTTTGATCGAGGTTCCAGACAGAAAACGTGAAACTCTGGTCCCTATAATTCGCCAATGGATCTTACCGGGACTCGTATAATAAGCGATGGGTGGAGCGCTTATGCAACCGTAGTAGACATTGACTTTGGTATTTACAGCCACGATGTTGTTGTCCACGAAAGAAATTTTGTGGAGCCTAACGACGCGACTATAAATACTCAACTTATTGAAAATACGTGGATGCGAGCGAAGAAAAAACTTCGTCGTCAATTCGGTACATCAAAGGCTCACTTCACTTCATATTTAAATGAAATTATGTGGCGTGAAAGAGTCGGCCCAAATAAATTTTGTGAGCTAATTTGTTGCATCGCCTCCATCTATTCTGTCTAAATTTATAAAATGAAAATTAAAAATATAAACTGTGTTTTTTTTACATCATATTTTTATAACATTACATCTTAAAAAAAAATGAACACCTTGTTTTAAATATCATTTTTATGAAAAACTCTGAATAAAATATTTTTTATAAACACTGTTTTAAAAAACAAACAAACTGTGAATGTTTCTCAACAAAAAATTAAATGACCGTTCTAAATAAATTATTTATTATTATGATATTGAAAAACTGTTTTTGTACTTAATTATTATGCTTGTTTGTCAAAGTTTGCTTTAAATTTGCGTTTTCCGGTTTCGTAATACGGCGATTCATGTTTTGGATCAACCGGATCACGTGACTCTTCTGGCGGCCATGTTGTAAGCCCTAACGGTATTTTTGGAGATTACCTATATATATATATATATATATATATATATATATATATATATATGTGACCGCCAATCGATCGAAAACTGCTTTTTCTAAAGCTTATTAAAATCTGTTATTTCTGAACAACTTTTGGTTTTACCAAAAAGATCAACTCTGAAGTTTATGTTAAAAGTAGAATAATATAATACTTTTCAATAATTTTTAATAGAATTTTAAGCTTTAAATTTAAAAAAAAAAAAAAAAAAAAAAAAAAAACGCGTTTAACAGAATAACTTAGATCATACTGTATTTTCCCCAGTTCTTTTTTGCATAAATTAAGTCGACAAACACTTTTATTAGAATTTGGTGGCCCTCTGGGGGGGGGGCAACTTGTTGGGATGTCAAAGCCATCATCTATGGAAATCCATGTCTTTATAGTTAATTTTCAAAAAGGGAGATAACAACTTTTTGTAACTGTACAGTCTACCCTATCTTGAAAATAAATGTCACGTAAAACGACACCTGCAGGTATAATTAATACTTATATTTTTTACACACTGTTTTTTTTTTATTCTATTTTAATTTGTTTTTATTCATTTATTTTCATTTGATATCAATTCTTTAAAGCATTCTTTATGTACTAGTACATGGAAAGTTTACACATTCTAAAATTAACTTTCTAATTTATTTTTAAAGATTTAAAAGTATGCATATTTTAATGTTTTCGTCAAAAAATATTTGGTGCTAATGCAGAGAGTAATCCGCACTATTTTTTAAAATCGTATTTCCACATTTAATTAAAGTTTTATGATATGTTTTTTTTTATTCAATTGTAAGGTTAAAGTATAGAATAGGTACAAAACACCCTCCCCTCCCCATGTTAAGAATGGCTTTTTAAATAATAACGTTATTATTTCAGCACGGATCACTCTCTGCATGAGTACCAATATTTTTTATCCCCATCATAAAGACAATAATTATTGATAACATGTTCAATGAATCTCACACTTCAAAACACAACAGATTAAAAAATTAGACATTCAAATTTCGGATTTCAATCTTCGATATCGAAGGCACCCTGTGTTTTTTTTTTCTTTTTTTCTTTTTCCACACTCCTTCACTCTTCTACCACAAAACGAGTTTGTGCGGAATGGATCCCTTGGACTTCTTTTTTCTTACTTGCTATGGTTCGGCACAGTCTCGATACAACACCAATCTTCAACAAATAGAGACTGTACCGAAGTACATCATGGCAAGTAAGAAAAAATGTATTGTCTAAAACAAATTCCTGATAAGGGCTTTATAAGCCAAAAATTAGAAACTTTAAATAAATGAATGTGTATTTAAACATTAAAAAATATCGCACGTGTCTGATCTATCCGTCATGTTTTTAATTAAACTTAATATTTGTACATCGTTTTTCTACAACCTGTGAACACTGTTGTTTTTATTTTATTAGTCATTTGATGGTAATGCTGACAATGGACTTACTCAAACAGCGTGGAAAAATGGAAAAATTATTGAATCTCAATGGACGTACTTTGAAAGTAATAAACATTCCATCACAACGTTTTCCCTAATATTAAATGGGTACATATTTGTTTTAGACGTTTATTTTGAAGCCGGGTAGATAAAATAAGAATATGGCCCAACCAAATGTCATCAAGATAAATTATGGAAAGTTGGAGATATTGGAAAACAAACATTGTGAATCAATATGTTTTAGTATGTAACAAATATGATCTCGTGAAGATATCGATAGTTCATTGTCAATACAAAAATAACTTTCATCTATTAGTTGATAATCCATAGAGTATGATTGTTAATAGCGTTCCGATTGATTTCCAAGCAGTGTATGTAAATGCTTTATATAACAGTAATATTGGTAGTACATACGGCATAATCACGTTGACTCAGCAGTTCTTGTTAGATCACTGAAGTTAAGTAATGTTGAGCCTGGTCAGTACCAGATAGGTGACCATTTGGTAATACCAGGCGCTGTATGTAGGAGGATGTCGACACCTCCCTGCAAGCGCTGCAAAAACCTAACATCGTCATCTCCCTTAACAGGGATATACATGTGTCTGAGGACTGCTTGTAAATTTCATGCTTCGATAAAACTTCCACTTTGGGGGAAATCGGTTCAACCCACCTAGGGTGAGTGCTGTTTCAGTACAGTAGTAATATTGAAAGGACTGGCATGTTTACTCTTACTCTCTTTCTCATATCAAACAAGGCATATTGCCAGTCAGACGTAATGGACTACTATTTGAGACCATGTCTACTGGGGACTGTGATAAGATGAACGAGATGTTTGTTCACATTACATTTAAATTTCTGCATGTTAGTACAGTCAGGAAAGCAGGTAACAGGGAACCAATTCCAAAGTTTTGCAATCTGAAGGAAGAAACTATGCAAGTAGAAGGCTTTCCAGTATCTAGCGACCTCTACAGTGAAGGAGTGGGTTCTTGTCGAGGGTATGTACGTTAAAGGGGTACAAGTGCAATGAGTTCATCAGAACACCTTCGATTAAAGTACTTATAAAACAGGCACAGAGATGCAACATTTTGGTGACAAGACAGCGGTTGGAGCTTGGTTGATAGTGTGGAAGCTATAAGATTGGCGACTCTTTCCTAAACTGTCTGAGAGTGATAGACTAGTGCTGGATACACCAGCACAGATCTAATTTTCTACTCGAATAGTTTTTTCCCTCAAATTACTGCGCTTTGGAATTCCTTCGGGGCACCTGCTTCCCTGACTGTACTACTATGCAAAAGTTCAAGTGGAATGCATCTCACTCCCCAACTCCCTACATAGTATCCCTGATCTCAAATAGTAACCCCTTACCACCTTAGTGGCATTGTGCCTTGTTTGGGATGAAATAAAAAAAATCTGTCTATATATCTATAAAAGTGAACGTGTTTGTGTGTGTGTGTGTGTGTGTGAACATTTCCCTACGCAATAACTCTGTCGATTCCAAGTCCACAGACTCGAAATTTGATATACAGGGTACTGAGATTTGGGAAAATCTTTGTGATCGGTTTTCGGCCAGAAATTTGTCTGTTAAGGGGTCAAAGTTCAACGATTTGACCTTTGAGAACTCTACCAAACTCCTCCGACAATTTTGGGTCTAAACACTTGAAATTTTAGATATAGGTTTCGTGGACAAGGCTCTAACTTAATAATTTGATTTGAGCCCAAAACAATAAACTTTAAAGGGTCGTAATAGGGGTCAAAATTAAAAAAATTGACCGGGGTTTTTTTTTTTTTTTTTTTTGCTCAACATACACCTCCAAACACCCGGGCAACGCCGGGCTGAAATGCTAGTATATCTATAAAAGTGAAAATGTCTGTCTATGTGTGTGTCTGTGTACATTTCCCTACCCAATAACTCTGTCAATTTTCTGTCTAGAGACTCGAGATTTGACATAAGTGTTGAGATTTACAAAGATCTTTTTAATCAGTTTTCAGCCAGAAATTTGGCTGTCAAGGGGTAAAAGTTCAACGATTTAACCCTAACCCTAATTGTTTTTTTCTGCTCCTCACACTGTGAAATACCTGATAGCTTTACTGTTTTATATTAACTAACTCTTATCCATTCTTTCAATGTGGCCATACCTTCTAAGTCTCCTGTTCTTCAGATATCTCCCTATACTCTTCAGATGTAATCTTAAATTGAAATCATCAGAATTAAGCCTGTTGTTAAGATTCACATTTCACAGCCATCGTATCATTCTCTTATCATGCAATACATGTACTTAATCCACACTGACCTGGATCCATCACACATGCAGGACAGACTCTTCACTTGGTCAACAATGGGAACGCTCTGCTAGTTAGTAATGCCAGATGTTTCCTGAACTTAGTTCATCCAATCCTAACTCTTGTAATCACACTAGCACTTGCCCCACCCTGTTCACCAATGATATCACCAAAGCAACAAAACTTCTGAACAACCTCAATAGCTTTGCCATACAAGTATACTTTCTCCACATCTAAGTTCTCATCCATCTCCATCGTCTTAAATTTTTTGTAGACAATTTAACATACTAATAATTCGATTGCACTTCTTGTGTATCCAATGCTTGTCGGAAGCAGAAACGATTGAATTGCACCTGACTATCTTTTCACAAACTGAGAAGGAAAACGTTCTTTTTTTTTTTTTTTTTTTTTTTTTTGGTGAACTTTCCGACAATACAACCACTGATCGTCACTTTCATCACGATAACATCTACTCTCCATTATTTCATAGATAAGCACTCAATCACCAGCAAACAACATTTCTTCCAAACAATCTATGCAAAACTCCCTTAACAATGCTTTTAAGACACAAATGAAATGCAATAAATTCAATACTGAACTCTCGTGTCCATCCATCCATAGCCCGTAAGCCCCTGGGGGGCATAGGCCATCTACAACTTTTGTAGATGTTGTTGTAGTGAGGAGTTCTTTTTACAGGGTGAAGGTGCTGGCCCCATGCCCAACCTTCCCAGAAGGTACATACAGCGCCTAGCCTTCCCAAATGGTCACCCATCTGGTACTGGCCAGGCTCAATATTGCTTAACTTCGGAGATCTGGTGAGAACCAGTGTGTCAACGTGATTGTGCCGTACAAACGCACGTGTGTTCCTAATTAATCTCTACTATTACGGCCTAACATATAAAATCAACATTAAGTCTTTGATATGACAGGGGCGTGTTAGACATGAATGTTTCTATTCAGAGCACAAATGAATTTTTGCATTTTAAATTTTAATGCAGCAGACCATTATATAAAAAAAATAATTTTATAAAATCAACAGTCGGTTCTCTACAGTGCAATGTATTGTGGACTAAGTAATTGTAGGGATGTATGTGAAACTTCCTCCCAGTGCATCGCGATGAGTCCCCAACTAGAGCAGGCAATAAATCGATTTAATTGAAAAATGCGTGATTTCACAGATTTCGATAACAATAAAAATATGGGAGTTTGAAACATTTGTTGATTATCATTCAATCCCAGGCAACGTCGAGTATCCTTGGTAGTACAGATATACAGCTAAGCTATTTTTAGCACTGACATTGATATTAAATGTGAATACAACTTTCTTTTTATACTTAGTCGTGAATATATCAGCGGTTTTGAAAAAGATGACTAATTTGCATATTCCTTTAAAAACAAACTTTTATTAATTCACAGTCCATTTATTTTCTTATTTCATTTCACTATTGCACACAGATGTATGCATATTTTTTACATTGTGCATAACTGCATAACATTTGGAGATGCATTTAAAGTAAATTATCTGTGGCACGATCTCTACCAAACTACTTTGTCAATTTTTTGTCTATGGACTTAAAACTTTATATATGGAGTATTCAGACCTGTAGAACAAATTCATTTGGTTTTTAGGCAGAAAAATAGCTGCTAAGGAGTAAACATTGAAGAACTGTAACTGGGCAGGTGTAGTTCAACGATGTTCACAATATGCGCGAATATGTATATTTGTTTAACTGCATTAATTTGTAAAGTTGTAATATGTATGTGTTAGTGCTTCAAATCTTAGCGAATACTGCCAGACAGCTAAATGTTTTGTTTTTAATTCTAGCTGATGGCACGCAAGACATATTTTTTTTTTAACTTTTGAAATCATTACTATATATTGGCTACAATATAATAATCAATAGAGATTTGGTTCTATGGTAATAAATATGAAATCTGCACGAATTAAAATATCATAGTTAAGCGAATTTGATGACTGGGCAACGGCGAGCGGCCGGCTAGTATAAAATGATTTTTTATAAACCTTTAATATTATTAAAATGAACCAAACGAACACCTTTCTTTATGTCTGGCTTGATGTTTTTTGTAAAGAAAAAAATGATGGATGTTTTACGAGCGGTTCTTTTATACGCATTTAACAGGTTAAAATTGTTTTTAGAGGTCAAAAATAGGTCAAAATTGAAAATCTCGTTAAAAATTCTGTACATTCATCATTTTCTTTTTTTTTTTTTTACACAGTGATCACCACCTATCAAGGCCTGGAAGCCACTCAGGGATAAGGGTTATTGCAAGTACATTACGTTAGTGTGGAGATTTAATGAAGTGTTTACTTAAGGGGGCGGTTCATTAGGAATTTGTTAACGTTGGACTTGAACACATCCAAGTTGTAGTCCGGTTGGAAGCAGGCAGACGGAAAAGAGTTCCACAGGCGTGCAGTTCTAATACTTTATTTTAAATTTTTAATCGGTTTATATGCATGTCACATTGGTACAGTGGTAACGTCACCAGCTTTGAATGCTACAGTTTCAGTTTCGATTCTAGCTGATGGCACCTAAATACTTTTTTTTTTAACTATTAAAATCACGACTATAATAATATATACGAAATCTGTACAAATTAAAATATCATATTTAAGCGAATTTTACGTCCGGCCAAATCCGGACCCCACTCCCCCAACCTGCCCCGCTAGTTAGTTATAAAATATAACTGACCTTAGATTTACACTGATTTCAAATTATTTTATAGAAAATAAAACAGTAATGAAACGCTTGCCTTTTAACCTTTAATATATATATATATATATATATATATATATATATATATATAATGTATGTATATTTAAGAATTTAAAAGGATAGCTTAAATTGTAATTTTGCAAAAAACATCCTCAATATTGAAAAATAATAACAGATTGATAACTTTAGTTGATATACTCTTGGGCAATGCTAGGTTAGGATAGCTAGTCTGACATTCGTTCCAAAAGTAAAGCCTCCTATTTTTTAATTCAAAAACTAAGACGCTGAAGAGCTACAAAGACGAGAGTAGTACCATTAAAACGAACGGCCTTTTGTGACTCAGAATATATTTTTCTTAATAGTCCCATCATTCTCAGTGTACGTTTGCCAGCCTCTTTTAATGTCTCGGTTATAAAAGTTTGGAGCACGCTTTGTCACTAACATCCCTGTCGACATTTTGAAATCGACAAACCCATCACCTTACTGTGCTGACATCAACTGCATCAGCTTCATAAACGTCCACCAGGCGTCAATAAATCAGTACAATTTTTCTGCATAGAAGAATTCAATAACGCACCACTGCTTCTTACACACGTCCATGAATGATTGCTTTCTTAGAGTCTCATATTATCAACATATGCAACATATAGATTAAACTTATAAATGCATAAGTTCAGTTCATAACAATGCAATTTGCAATATCCTCTGATCAATTCACGCAGAATAAAGAAATGCGAGGCATTATATTTGAGACGTCCTTTGTATGTATATATAATGTGCGATTTCAATGCTTGTGTTGGTGTTGATCATAATTTATGGCACAGAATGAAGAAAATGAATGCCAACTGCGCCTCTTGTTTTTGCAAAGAACAGAACCTCTGCATCACTAACAACTCCTTCCAACACCTGAATAGCTCAAAAACACTTGAATGCATAGTCATTCAAAAGGCTGCCATTTGATTGACTTTATCATAACCAATATTTGTGATTGAGTTTATCATAACCAATATTTTGATTGACTTTATAATAACCAATATTTTGATTGACTTTATCATAACCAATATTTTGATTGACTTTATCATAACCAATATTTTGATTGACTTTATCATAACCAATATTTTGATTGACTTTATCATAACCAATATTTGTGATTGACTTTATCATAACCAATATTTGTGATTGACTTTATCATAACCAATATTTGTGATTGACTTTATCATAACCAATATTTGTGATTGACTTTATCATAACCAATATTTGTGATTGACTTTATCATAACCAATATTTGTGATTCAGTTTATCATAACCAATATTTTGATTGGCTTTATCATAACCAATATTTTGATTGGCTTTATCATAACCAATATTTTGATTGGCTTTATCATAACCAATATTTTGATTGAGTTTATCATAACGAATATTTTGATTGAGTTTATCATAACGAATATTTTGATTGAGTTTATCATAACGAATATTTTGATTGAGTTTATCATAACGAATATTTTGATTGAGTTTATCATAACGAATATTTTGATTGAGTTTATCATAACGAATATTTTGATTGAGTTTATCATAACGAATATTTTGATTGAGTTTATCATAACGAATATTTTGATTGAGTTTATCATAACGAATATTTTGATTGAGTTTATCATAACGAATATTTTGATTGAGTTTATCATAACGAATATTTGTGATTATCATAACGAATATTTGTGATTATCATAACGAATATTTGTGATTATCATAACGAATATTTGTGATTATCATAACGAATATTTGTGATTATCATAACGAATATTTGTGATTATCATAACGAATATTTGTGATTATCATAACGAATATTTGTGATTATCATAACGAATATTTGTGATTATCATAACGAATATTTGTGATTATCATAACGAATATTTGTGATTATCATAACGAATATTTGATTATCATAACGAATATTTGTGATTATCATAACGAATATTTGTGATTATCATAACGAATATTTGTGATTATCATAACGAATATTTGTGATTATCATAACGAATATTTGTGATTATCATAACGAATATTTGTGATTATCATAACGAATATTTGTGATTATCATAACGAATATTTGTGATTATCATAACGAATATTTGTGATTATCATAACGAATATTTGTGATTATCATAACGAATATTTGTGATTATCATAACGAATATTTGTGATTATCATAACGAATATTTGTGATTATCATAACGAATATTTGTGATTATCATAACCAATATTTGTGATCATAAAGACTTGAAATGCACTATTTCTTTTCACAAGGCATGGTATATTGTTGCAACATCTCGACTGGTACATCGTCCACTAGTTTTTCATTCCTAGACAGGGTCCAGAAAAGAGTTGCCAACCTAATAGATCCAGCATTATCAACAAAACTCCAACCTTCATTCCATTTCCGAAATGTTGCATTCCTGTGTCCGTTTTACAAGTATATGGATGGAATATGCTTTGATGAATTTCAAGCACTTTTACTCCCTCAACGTAAATACTTTCATCTAACTCAACAAGCAGCAAAATCCCACCCCTACATTATAGAGATCCTTAGATGCTGGAAAGCCTTTTACCCAAATAGTTTTTCCCTCGAATTGCTAAACTTTGGAATTCCCTTCCGGGTCCCTGCTTCTCTGACTATACTGACCTGCAGAAATTCAAGTGTAATTTGAACAGACATTTTATTGCCCAACTCCCCACATAGTATCCCTGCAAATTAGGTCCAAATAGTAGCTCCTTACGTCGAAGTGTGCCTTGTTAAGAGTGAAAAGATAATAATAAAAAACCTCAAATGTATCCTTCCTTTTCACATTTGAGCATTCATTTTTGTGCAGCAGAACATCTTTAAATTATCACAAACCCTAAAACGTATTTACATTTTGCCACTGAAATAATCATTGTCTTAACTCGCTACACTGATGGATAATGCACTCAACACTGTCGAAGTCATCAGTGATATTGAAAAAGCATGAGAGATACTACAGGAAGCCATGCATGGGTTTTTATTGAAGTTCTTGGCTTTCAGGATTGATTTGACGACAATAATGTATCGGCTAAACCTCTGATAAAACAGATACAAGAATCTCACACTCATGTGGATTGATGACAAAAATTTGTCAACTATCGATCATGCAAAAGTAAAGTTCAGAAATCTTTATGAAGAATGAATCCGTCTTGGTTGGCTGCAAAAGCTACTGAAATTCAGGAAGCAGTAGATCATAAAGACTCCATATCCTTTTACACTGGCCATAAAACCATCCACTGTATACAGTGTAGTACCAGTACATCTATTTTATCCTTGGACGGTCAGACACCCACACAAGCAAAGCAGATATTTTGAAACGTTGGATGGAATACTTCCAACCTGTGTTTAAGTCCCCATCTCAGTTTGATGGCAAATTTCTCAGGTCTATACCGCAATCGCAGGAGGTTTTAGAGCTTTCACTTGAACACACTTTCCAAGAAGAGAACTGTAAAAGACGTATTATAAAGCCACAGAAAAAGACTCTATTCCACTAGAGCACTTTAAAGTGTGATGGTCAAAAATGCAAACAAAATTTTAAGGAACTATTTCTACAGGTATGGAGACAAGGATCTGTCCAGCAGATTTAAAAGATGCACTGATAAACTACCATTACAAGAACAAGGATAATAGAAGGGTATGTGAGAATCACCGTAAGATTCCATGGCTATCTATAGTTGGTAAAATATTTTCTCTTGTGCTACTTCTCTTGTGAATTGCGGAATATATTGTTGATAGGATATACCTGAGTAACAATGTGGTTTTCGCTCACACATGAAACAACTGATTATGATGTTTGTGCTGTGGTGGATTGCTGAGAAGTCATGAGAAAAAGAATCGGGAACTCTGCACCCCTAACAGAGGCTTTTGACTCTGCCAATAGCACAGCTTTGTGGAGGGTCTTGAAGAAACTCCTGATAATATGCTGAACGTCATCCTTTCGTGAAGGTATGAAAACTTCAGTTGTCTCTGATGATGACTCATTGGCTCCTTTTGATGTCATCAATGGTACCAATAAAGGATGTGCGATGATCCTAGCTTTATTTGCTTTGTTGTTTTCAGTGATGCTGAATCATGAATTTGGTGATCAGGCTTTAAATTTTAATTCAGGACTACTGGAGGGCTCTTTGACGACCGGTGATTCAAGGCAAAATCGTTTGCCCGAATCATCAGAAATCTCTTTGCTGATGATGCTGCTCTCATTGTCGCATCCTATGAAGAAGCCCAGTTAATCGTTGATCCTTTTCCAGCTGAGGCAAAGGCGTTTAAACTGACAATTAGTATTAAAAAGACAAAAGTACATCAGCTAAAGCCAACACTGAAACCAATTCTTGGAGTGAAACAGAATCCACCTGTACATTGCTTTCCTGAAATCCTTATCCATGTTGAAGGTAAAAACCTGAAACATGTGAAATCCTTTACTTATCTGAAAAGCAAAATCAATGCATCTTGCACATCGAATGATGCGATTACTAATCGATTTGCAAAGGCTAGTGCAACATTTTGAAAGCTGAGGCATCAACTGCGGGATGAGCCTGAGATTAGAACTTGAAACTGAAATTAACATGTATAAAGCTGTTGTATTAACCATTTTATTACTTGTCAATCTTTACATTCGAAAGATTTCGTTTACATTCAGCAGGTGCCCGTCAACAGTATAGGTGTTAGAAGTGCCGACTCTCAGCTCAACAGTATAGTTTCTTTATCTCGGCTTGTGAACGTTTGCTTTTCTAGCCACACTGAAGATCTGTGATAGAGCGAAACAGTATATCTATGGATGTGAATGTGAATAAATGTATATGTTGCGTCATTATCAAAAAGGTGCAATAGTCTAGAAAATATAAGGAAGTTATTGAGATGCATTCAGTATTTTGATTAGAAAGGCGATTCATTAAAGAGATATAAAGAAAAACTTACAATAACTATAAGCGTATTTAGTATAAGGATCGGTGGAGTTTGGAGTAGAAATCTTTTTTCTTTTTTTTTAACTCTAAAAATGAAGGAATAAAAGAGAAAAATCCTTTTCTCATCCAAATTCTTTTCTGGTGATTTGCAGTCAACAATATAAAGCAAGACTGGGAAAATTATTTGAATTTATTTAGTTCATATCTTTATGTTCTTTTGTGTAATATATTTATTTATCTAATTATTATTACTTTTTTTTATTATTCATAAATCATTATTATTATTATTATTATTATTATTATTATTGCTATCATTAATCATTATTATTATTATTATTATTATTATTATTATTATCATCATTTTTATTATCATTATTATTATCATTTTTATTATTAATATTATTATTATTATTTGCATTATTATTATTAATAATTTCGTATTCACGAATTTCCCTTCAAGTAATGTTCACACGGATTCTAATGAAATGAATTTTAAAATATCAAGCGGGATTGGTTGGATATTTAGAAAAAGAGAGAAAGAACAAAAAAGAAAGAAAACGGTGAACACCATTAAAAATGAAATAAGAAGAAAGTAGGGTGAGAGGGAGAGAAAGAAAGACACAGAAAGAGAAAGGGGAAGGAGGAGGGTAAAACAAAAGTTTGTTTAAAATTTAATTTTTCACGATAGCAATTATTTTTCAGCGTTAAAAATTACCACATATAAACATGGGTTGATATGCCGTAAATTTTTTGGTACGATTAGACCGTAAAATAGAAAATTAGCCCTATATCGTTCATTTGATGTTATACCGCAAGACCTGGAAGATGATGGTGGTTAAGTGGTTAACGACACAATGGGTGTACAAAGTTTGAATATAGTTTGTTCCATAGTTCGTGGGCAACTTTCATGTGGTTCATCCCGAAAGTATCTAAGGTCTTTTTAGAAAGAATTCTAACTAGAAAGATATCGGGGAAACGAATGGCAACAATAATCACTTGATTCATCCAAAATGAACGAATACATGATCCTCAACAAAAACAACAACATGGTACAAATCATCATCGTATTAATCTGAAGATTCTATTGTTGGCATTGGTTTCTCAGATATTTTTCTAGTCAAAATTCTTCCTAGAAAGACATCGAAGGGACCACGAGAAGGTTGCCAACATTCTAAATGAAAGTGATTTTTGTAGAACGGACTGAATTCGAACTTACAACACTCCATATTGTTAACCACTTGACCACCATCCATATCGTTGACCACCGTCACTTACCACCTCTTGTAAGTAATTCATTTTATGTGTCTCGGTTCCATGGATGGGTGGAAATTACTAATTCTTACACAATTCCCAACACAATTAGTAAAAGTTCACAATAGATCCTATCACATAGTCTACAGTAGTATCGTTTAGACCAATTAGGCCTTAAACTTGATCAATAAAATAAATGCATTTCATAGATAAGACATGTGACACATTATCCAAAATGCACCATACTCTTATATACTTACAAGTTAACATCCATTTATAATGGAAATTAGTCTTCACTGAATCGTTTACATAAGATATTTTGTTTCAGCTTTAAAATAAACCACAAATAGGTTGATATGCCACTCCTATCTGATGTGTTTAGTCATTCATGCATTAATAGCATTGAAAAAGTCATCTTTTGTTCAACTATAATCACATACAGTTAATCATTGAAAATACATTTGTGTTTCTGCATGAGAATTACCGTAAAGAGATTGATATGCCACAAAAAAAAATTAAATAAATATCAAAATAAATGATACAATCTGTGATCCATTTCCAAATCACATAGATTCATCCGCATCCCAATGAATCCACGAATAGATCATTCGACATTTGCCGGTAGACACGCCTTAGGTGGTCAACCATAAGCCACGAGAAAACGAAGGGAGATAACTCTTTTAGCACATCTGAATAGAAGAGCCCTCGAAAGTCAAATAAGGAATAGTCAGCTTCAACCCAGTACTGAAGCTATCATATCAATATAATGTGAGCAACTAGTGGAACTCGCAAAGCCCACATTCCTTGGAAATTTCCATTTCTTATATTTCTTTCATCCAAACTAAGAGAAACGCAAAGACAGTAGTAGTAGTAGTAGTAGTAGTAGAATAAGGAGGAAAGAAGACAACTTTGATAAAGAAGGAATGAAAATATCCTTACGATTTTTATCTAATGCACTAATTTTCAGGGGAAGGTATGAACCCATAATTTCACCCAGTTAATATGTAAAATAGGACCTAATGTTTACTGTTTCATTTATACTAAGCATAGTGGTAAATAATCATTAAATAACCAACCACCTGTGGATTGATATGCCGTAAAATAGACAAGGCCAAATTAGTACCATGTTGCACTTTTGTAAAGTTAGTAAATCTATTGGTTGGAAAATTGAAAGAAATTCGAAAATGGTAAGCAAGCAATAAAAGACAGATGATGGATGAGGACAAAAATAAGAAAAAGTCTATTCTCACGGACCAAGGACAATAACTCCGTCTGACAAGGTGCACATGTGCATAAAGTTTTATTAAAAATTTTACAACTTTAAATGTTTCTGAATTTTTAAGACGAGGATTGATAATTTGGATTCAAAATACTGTTCTCAACTTGAGTGTTATTTGCGCAACGTTTCGGTCGATGTAACCTCCAACTTTTTTCAGCTGTATCTTGTTGAACTCAAGAGGCTTGCTGTCGAACTTGGAAATTTGCATGGAATTTCGAACGGAATCCTTTATTAAATTCATGAAGGTAGCATCCTCTCATTCTGTCAACCGTGACCAAGTAGAAGTTCTTAGTAATTCGCAATTGTGTTTTGAGTGTCGTCAACCTCCCGAAGTTAAAGGTTCAATCCTGAATACGAGCCATACTAAAAATACAAATGCGAATTACTTAGGACTTCTACTCGATCGCGGCTGACGGAATCAAGTTACGTTCTTGATCGGTGAGAATAGACTTTTATCCAAAAATAATAAATGGCAAAGATAACAAGAAAAATGTTGAGAAATAAATGAAAAAAGAAAGAGGAATGACAATAAAATATCTACAGAAAGAGGAAAAGGAGGAGCAAGAGGAAAGAGAAGGTGGAGGGGCTGACATTTGAAAAAAGATTTAGAGAGTGAGGAAAAGAAAAACAGTAAAAGAATTTAGAGATAGGCGGAAAGAAAATCAATCATAAGATTTTAAGAGAGTGAGGAGTAGGAGAAAATTAAAAGGGTTTAAACGACGAAGAGGAGGAGAAAGAAGATTAAAACGATTGGTTATATTCAAGATTGTCTACTCTTTTTTACTTCCGGTTTCTACTGTCCATTTGGACATCTGGATAATTAGATTTTTCTTTACATGGTAGTCACCACTTATCAAGGCTCGGAAGCCACTCGGGGATAAGGGTTATTGCGTGTACAGTAATCAATGTGATAATATCATAGTAATTGTTAGTAATGGAGATCTGATAAAGTGTCTTACTTAAGGTGTGGTTTATCAGGAATTTGTTTATGTTGGACTTGAAGACATCCAAATTGTAGTCAGGTGGGAAACAGGCAAACAGAAAAGAGTGCCACAGGTGTGCACTTGTAAGAAAGAAGCTTTGTTCATGGAATCTACGTTTTAATTTAGACACAGATAAAGAGATATGATCAAGTGGACAAGAAAGCCATTCTTAAGATGGAAAAGGGGGGCTTTCACGGTATCTGAGAGGGAAATGTAAGTCAAAAGAGGCCATATCTTGCTTGTTACTATCGTCCCGTCTGTGGAATAGAAACCGGAAATCAAAAAGAACAGACAAACAGTTTAAACAGAAAACAAGAAGGGTCGTAAAAAAGCGATTTAGAGAGAAGAGGGAAAAAGAGAGAAGGACTAAAATGAATGCAAAAGGACAAAGCAGACAATAAGAAAATTGAAACATAGGCATTTTGCTTTATTATTAGATTATTTAATGAAAAATCGTTTTGGAAAAAGGTTTTTATAGTTCAAGTTCTTTATATCTTCAAATATTTATTCATGATGTTTGATTTAAATGTTTTTGTTTTTTTATGGCATATTGACTCTTTTTCAGGTTATTTAATGCCAAAGTCAATAATTTGGAAACAGCTTGATGCTTCAAGTTCATGATGTTTGGTTTAGTTGTTTTGTGTTACAGCATATCAACCCTTTTTATGTTTTGTGTTACGGCATATCAACCCTTTTTATGTTTTGTGGTCTAAAATGCTAGCAAAGGCAAAATAAGTTTCTCTTCTCTAATAAAGCACTTTAAAAATTAGTACAAATCTGCTTGTGTGAAGTCTGTAGGGTTCCGTGTGGACAAAAAAAAAATGAAGAGAAAAGAAAAAAATATGGCCACTCTTTATATGCTTGTAATATTTTCACCTTATATGCAAATGAGATGCTTTTGGTTGGATATAAAAAGCTTGATTTTTCAGAGACTGGGTTGATTTTGGATTTGGATGTCAGAGTAGCAAGTGTTGGCAGCAGTGTGTCGTGTTCTAGAGTTGAATTTTGGAGTTGAGTTTTAACAGCAAAACGTCAAGATTTGGAGTAGCGAGTTTTTTGGCAGCAGTGTCGAATTTAACATGTGACTGGTTTAACCACATGTTTGTAGATGAAAATTGTTGCTTTCGTTTTTGACTTTGTTAAACATGATTGAGTTTAGCAAAGAGAAATGAAAAAACATCAATGTTTGGTGCATTTTTGGTCAGGAAGTCGATATCTTCAGACAGCCTGATTTTTAGTACCAGAGATTTAAAGAGAGATGGGGAATGGGGGAGGAGACTAAAATAAATGCAAAGAGGAAAGACACTAATAAAATTGAAACATCAGAAGAAATAGGCAATCGTTTAGAGAGGGAGGGGGTGACGAAGATGAAAAAAATAAGAAGACAGTAGTGGTAATAGAGAGAGATAAGAGAAGAGAAAGACGATTAATAGATTCAGAGAGAGGAGGAGAGAAAGACAAATAGAGAGAATAGAAAGGAGAGAGGAATAGCAGGGGAAATTCCAAAGACAATTTAGATGGAAAGAGAGAAGAATATTTTCGTGATTTCTATCTCTATCTGAATGATGCAAGACTTGGCACATTTCTTTCATGCAATTATCACTTTGAATAATACGAACAAAAATGTTGGTTTGCAGCAAACCCCGTCAACAAAATAATGGGAAGACAATTTCTCGGACGCTATCAAAATCTGTAGAAAACACAATACTTAAATATGATTAGTTCCATTAGAATCCAAAATGTGAGAGAATAAAGAGATGATTCGAATGAAGAATTGATCAGTCAGCAAGATGACTAATCAGGGTTCAAAACCTGTGCACACCAAACAATGGGGGTGAACACTCATTCAGCTGTTAATGTACTCTTTAGTGTAAGATAAAAGAAAAAATATTTAAGTTTTTATGGAAATCGCTCCAGACAAGACGTGAAGTCACTTGATGTAAGACACTAACTAGAATGAAAGATGACTATTGACCTTTGTCCAGGTCCAAGGTTATAGGTAGGAGGAAAACAGTCAGCAGGAAGAGAGTTCCACAAATTTGCAGTTCTTACGTTAAGATAAAATTGAGCAAACGAAAGAAGTATTTTTTTTCTATGGAAATTGCTCCAGACAAGGTATAAAGCAATTTGATGTAAGAATTATTCTTATAATCTTCTTATAAGAAAAATAATAATTAGTTCAGCATGAATGGAGACTCGGTGATATTATTGTATCCCTTTTGTTAAAACAGTAATAGTATTTATTTAAGTAATCTAATTAATGTAGTGTCAGAATATATATGGTTATTACGGTTTATCTCCAATATCCTTGTACGAATCTGTAACATATTTCCATTTTATGGACGCTCCATGAACGGAAACACCGCAATATCATTTTACTATATTTAAACAGAACTGACACTACACTTGGATCCTAGCCAGAAGACCAAGAAGCTATATTTTAGTTTCACATACGGCCTGAAAGCGACATCATTTAAAAATTTGTTTTTTACATGGCGTCTTCAATGATCGGGAGATCCTATTTGTTGACAAGAGGATAGAAGATAACATACTATGAATATTAAATTAGCATAACTATATACTAATTTAATGTTCATTACTACGTTATCACCTTATATCTTTCTTTTTAATTTTTTTCTATCTGGAAACCATAACATACTTACGTTAAAGGTATTAATATATAGATAAATCGAAGTAATAATATAAAAAATCTGAAAAAGAATAGAAAATAAAAATTGTAGTATTAGTAAAAATAACAGCATAATAATAACAATACTAAAATCACCATCACCACCAACTTATACTTAGCTATTTCAAAGTCTAATGCTTCTCATAAAAAAAGGAGAGAAGGTGCTAGGTAACATATTAAAGATGTAACTACATTAGGAGCGAAATAATGGGGTGTGAGAGGGAGAGGGTCGCTCCCCATTTAGGGGGTACCAAATTGGTCAATGGGAAAATTATTCCCTACCCGCATTTAGGTAAAAATGTACTTTCTTATAAATAATTGAATTGATTCAAAAAGCATCGCTAACAAAGACAAATAAAAACATCTACATATAAAGAGTATATTTCTTTTACACCCTAAACGATGTTATCTCCCTATTGAATCAACGATTACATTTATCTGCATTAGTATATATTTTTATATTGTCGTTCTATAGCAACAATCATAACAATAGCAATAATACTACTACTACTAATAATAATAAAGATGATTTTGATAATGCATAACCAACTAATATAATAGTAATTATTAATAGTACAAATAAAAAGAGTAATAATGATGATAGTAATACTAAGAAAAACACAAATATGTATAATACAAATTATAATGATATTAATTGTAGTCATAACAATAACAAGTGAAGCACATATGGTTCCCGGGGAGTGCACAGTGAACGAGACATAAAAATAACTAAATTCAGCATTGCCCCCCCTCCTCCCGTTTCGCTCTAAAAGTCCCCAGGGGACGTCAAATTCTGGTGAAAATGAACAAATGGTGCAGTTTTAGGCATTAACATATGTAAGTTTGAGTTCTGCACCATGCAAAAAAAAAAAAAAAAAAAAAATCACTTAGTCATCATTTGCTTCTCCCCACCCACCCATTTAGCCCCAAAAGTCCCCAAGGCATCAACATATTTAAATTGGAGTTCAGCACCATGCACAACTGCTAAATAGACATACACAGAAAACTTTGGACAAATATGGTAAAATAGTCCAAAAAAATGGAGTGTTGTGTAGTGAGGTTTCATATTAAAAGGATGATGCTGAGTTCATATTAAAAGAGATATGATGGGGAGATTCATATTGGAGAGAGACAGTGGGGACATATATATATAACAATGATGAGAGGGAGAGACATTTATTACAGTTCTCTGGATTCTTATAACATATATTAGAGAGGAGAGAGGGTGATGCACAGTTCTTATAACAAAAGAGAGGGGCGAGGAACATTTCTTGTAAGGGTTACATAAAGTTCATGTTAAGATGATTAACACATTAATTTGTGGAATGATGACACGAAGACAAACGGTTCCAAATATCGATGGCGATTCTTTGTTTCATTGAACCGGTCGAATGATGACGTCAGGAATTCTCATTTGTTCTACATAGTTTAATCTTTCTACCCTTTGCTTCTAAGGGAACCCTCCTCTGACCATGTCAGCTATTTTCGACCGACTCTACTGACTGCTCAAATTCGACTGCTCGACTGCTGTAATCTGACTAATTCTAGTTCCTATATTGAGAATTCCCTTTTTGCTATGACGTCAGATGTGTGGTTCCAAAACGTGACCAACCCACGTGGCTAAGCACACGTTTGTCCAAAACACACCTCTGCAAACAAAGAATTCTCAACTAACCTATTTTTTAACCTAACCTATTTTTTCAATATATTTTAAATTTGTATTGTTCATTTTTTGTAGCTGACATTTTAAATTCAGTTTTCATAAAAGAACGAACAATCAATTCTTGTTACAATAAACAATATCTAAACTATTTTATAATAGAATTTAACAATAGCTAAATTTTAACATTCCAATTTCTGAAACTTGTTTACAAGGTTCGAGTCTCGGCTTATCCTAATCTCATTTTCACTCATCTAATGTTCTTCTGAGTTACATGGAAAAGAGACAACCTTTCCTTGTAACATGAAGTGTTTTTTTTTTTAATTAGCCTTAAAAGAGCCTCTGGGGCACACCCAAGAGTTATCACGAAATATAGACAAACAACATTATATAGAAATCAGTTACAATTTTTCAGAAAGTTTTATAAAAATCCAAGTCATCAATTTTTTTAATAAGCACAAAAGTGTCAATTTAAGCCATTTTAACCTGAAACGCACCCATAGGGGGAGACAATGGGAGTTTTCCCGGAAAATCCGTTCTGTTACTTTTTTACTCATATCATGTTTAATGTTTGTGCAAAATTTTTTTAAATTTCAAGGCGTAGTTATTGAGAAAAGTGCGGACAGACGAACGGACGAGTGTGAATTTACAGGTCCACCCTCCTTTTGTCAAGGGACAAAAAAATTAATCACAAGAATAATTGTAACAGTAATACTTCACCTCGATCAGTGGAAGAGAAATCCTTAATGTCTGAGACAATTTTTATTTTCGTTCCTATCCAGAGTGACTCTTTTGGGAGTGGGTGGGCTGGATTTTTCCCACATTAAAAACCGATCTTGTTTAACTCTGCCCTGTTCGGGAGGCAAGTAGATTGGAATAATAACAATACAAAAATCATAATAATAATCATCAGCATCATCATCATCAGCACCAACACCAACAACAATAATAATAATAGGCAAAAAATTATGAATTAGTCAAAAACGGTGTTAGGCCAAAGTAGGTACACCGGAAATAAAGTATTTCCTGTTTTGTGTCACTTTACCCTTGTTGTGTGACAATTATCATGTGAAACTGCTTCTGTTATGAATGGCTTTCGATGTTTACTGTTCGTGCTGCAATAATATCATTTAGAAAGCCATTCTTAACATGGTGGTATGTGGCCTGTTTACAATATTTTTTTATTAAATTGTTAGGTGTCACCACTTATCAAGGCCCAGAGGCCACTCAAGGATAAGGGTTAATAGGTATACATTAGTCATTGTGATTTTAGCATAGTAAACAGTGGGAATTTTGTAACTTTGATTACTTAGGGGGACGATTCAATTAGAACTTGTTCACATTGGACATTTTCTTTTTTTTTTTTTTTTATAGGTATCAACACATTATCAAGGCCAAGAGGCCACTCAATGATAAGGGTTAAAGAGTGTACAGTAGAAATTGGACAATATAATAATCATTAGTAATGAAAATTTGTTAAATTTGATAACTTATATGGAACGGCTCATCAAGAACTTATTTACGTTAGACTTGAAGACAACCTTATTGTAGTCAGCCGGAAAGCAGGAAAACGGAAGACAATTCCACAGGCGTGCAGTTCTAATAAAAATATGTATGTAATAAAAGTATGTATGTATGTATGCATATATGTATGTATGTATGTATGTATGTATGTATGTATGTATGTCGGCCTAAAACTTTTGACAGAGGAGACAGATTTTCACGAGATCGGTATCATTTTCTAACTCCACTCTTCGGACGACAAATATCGAAAAATTTGCCAAAAATATTAATTCTTTCACTCTCAACTGGGCACTTTTCTACAGGGAGGGTACCTTTTTTCATCGATATTTTCGAAAGTCATCCCCTCTTTTCGATTGTCCAGCCTTAATTTAAACCTACGTCACTTCCGATTTGGCTATGGGCGCAACAGCAAAGACGTCACGTTTTTTTGTTTGTTTGTTTTTTCACGTCCTTTGCCTCCTTCGCAGCACGGGTTCGAGGTTCCCTGCCTAATACCACTATTTTTATCTATTTTTACTCAACACGCACCTTCAAACACTCAGGCAACTCCGGGCACCCAGCCAGGCTAGTTTTCCATAAAGAGTTCATGTAGCACCAAACAAGCAATGAATATTTGACTTCGCAGGTCAAGTGTTGCCTGGTAACACTTGAAATATTCTTTGAACAGGAAATAGTGTTAGCAAGCCAATAAGTTTAAAGGTTTTGACATTAAGAAAAACTAAGAAAGAACAAACTTTTAGACCTTCTTATTTATTTATTTTTTAGGTAGTGGGTTGGGAGAGTGCTTCGAATCAGTACTGAATCCCTTCAGAAAAATAAAAGGAATCAAAATAATATTGTATTAACAGAAAAGGTGAATATTCCGAAACCTTAAAGCGTGTATCATTACCACCATCTGCAGTCAATACACTGTTTATTTTCTCTGAAACATCTGTTTGGACGTTGCAACATTTTTTTTTAAAAAAAGGGAAGAAAGAAAATGCGTATATACAATATAATCTTTTTTTTTTGAGAGTGTAACAAAAAAATTCTTTATCATATCGGAATTTGTTTTTGTTCTTTTTTACTGAGTTTTATTTATTTATTTATTTTTTTATTTTTTCACCATCTCAAAGAATTGGCACCTTCAAAGCCAGATTACCAAAACACAATGTGCCACAATTCTGGAATCAAAGATTTTTTGCTTTATAGTATTTTTCATTAACACCACGAATTATTAATTAGCTGTCTCTGTTTTTGTTAGCGAGAGAAAAAAATCTATAAGCTAATCCACCTAAGACTTTTGCTATAGATTATCAAGATGGAACATTCAGAAGGAACTACTTATAAAAAGAATAACACTAATTAAAATCCATAAGAAAATAAATCCTGCAGTATATTGTTATATTATTTCATTTATAGAATTATACTTTTTTTTTTAAATTTCTTTGTATTATTTTGTGTGTTTTTGATTTTTTTTGTTTTTAGTTTTATTAACTTTTTTACCAAAGCTGAGACTTACAACACTTTTTTAAATATGTTTTTAATTTTATTTTTATATAACTTCAGTTGTGCATGTTTTTTTTGTAAAGTATTTCATAAAAAATGGATTTTAGTGAGTATTATTTGGGGAAGGGTACGGTCAAATCGTTTATTTTTTTTAAGCTTTTTTTCCCCGATTTCATTTATTTATTTTTAGATTAATTTATAAATATTTTTTCTATGAATCTTGTTAGATTTAAAAAAGTAAACTTTTGTCCGTATTAAGAATTTTGTTGGTCATTAGAATGAAGTGATGTTTTTTTTTAGATAAATAAGAGAAATAGTTTAAGAAGTTCACTTGAAAATAACATTTAGTTCTTTTATATGACAGTGGCTCCCGATGAAATCAATGATTTTCTTTCTTTAAGAATACAAGTAAGTCCTATTTACTTTTCTCTATTGAGGGAAGACTTGGACATGGGGTCTGTTATTAACGGATGGAAAAAATACAGCTTTGTGAAAAACGGCTTCACTCTGAAAGGATTTCTCCCCTATTTTAATCGAGGACAGAAAATACGAAGTGTAACATCAAAACAGATACTACACTTTGCTCTTAGCCGAAAGGCCAAGTAAAAATACTTGTCGTTAACTTGTTCACATTATTTCCCAAATTACTTTCGAATGTCCACCTTTTCTCCATAATAAAAGCCAACATTAGAAGTTTTCTTTCATATAGTTTAAAGGCTGAAAACCTCCAAGATATATATATATACATATATATATACATATATATATATATATATATATATATATATTATATATATTTATCCTGACAAATCCTCACGAGGTTGAAATGTAGAAATTTGAGTAACTTAACCACCATATATATTTTCAAAATATTATATAATAGCTTTATATACTCGACGTTACCAGGTTGAAACAGTATACATCATATATAACATTGTTTAGTATTACGTCATATGACGTAATTTGTTATGATGTCGCATGTGACGTCATCTTCTATGACGTCATATATGAAGTTATATATAACATATTCTGAACAAACAAACAGACAGTAATACGACTACTAATATATATATATATATATATATATATATATATATATATATATATCAAGAATTCTTCATAAGTCTTGGTTTCGGTTTCGATTTTAGCTGATGATACATTAGTAATCTATTTTTTTATAAATAATTTTTATCACGAATTCTTCAAAAACTAAAGGAACCAAAGTTATATAAGTTTGAGATTCGGTTTCGATTCAAGCTAATGAACCCAAGTCATATAGATATATTTTTTATTTTTGAATTCGCAATTTTATAATATATAAAAATCGATAGAACATTAACT
The DNA here is from genome assembly GCF_053919585.1 of Euprymna scolopes. Taxonomy (NCBI): domain Eukaryota; kingdom Metazoa; phylum Mollusca; class Cephalopoda; order Sepiida; family Sepiolidae; genus Euprymna; species Euprymna scolopes. The sequence continues at coordinate 164,827,085 of NC_136486.1, forward strand.
CTATAATAATCTATACAAAATCTGCAAGAATTAAAATATTATATTTAAGTGCATTTTACAACCTGGCTACGCCGGGCGTCCCTGCTAGCTTGAATAAATACTTTTGCAGTTTTAACAAAAAAGCTACAATAATATCAGTGTCTATATTTACACTGAACATCTACAGAATGCCAACATCAATATATTACATATGAATCAGTCCCCTGTGGAATTTCCACAGGTCCCGCAGGTATATATATACTGGAAGGTCGCCCGGCGTTGCCCGGTCATAAAATATGCATAAATATATTTTGATTAATGCAGATTTCTTCTTTATTATAAGCAGAAATACCATAGGTATAAAACATAACGCTTAATTCTTTTTTAAAAGTGAAATAAATTAAAAAAAACAGAAAGAAACTGAGACAAATACATGCGAGTATTATATTTTTTCTAAACAGTTCACTTCTTGTAAGTAAAAAAAAAAATCCTCGAGCTGAGATTAAAGCCAAAACCTAAAGACAGTGAGTCAAGTACGATAACCAGTAGGCCAGCTTGACATGATTTTAAAATGTGTTGTCGAACCTCATGAAACACTTAACAGATAAACATCAGATGACCCCCACACACGTACCAATTTTTCAATTTTGTCCCCTTAGCATCTTTTTTTTTTTTTTTTTTTTTTTTTTTTTTTACTAGAAACCAATAAAAAAGTTTTTCACATAACTGAATAACCTATATACCAAATTTTAAATGTAGATAAAAAATTCGTTGAGTATATAGGTTAAGAAGCGTTCTCATACACACACACACACACACACGTTCTCACTTTTATGGATATATATAGATATATATTGGATTCTTAGACTGCTGATAAGTGCATGTTGAACAGTTAATAAATTATTTATCTTTTTGGTTCTTATTTGATGACGTATTGAAAGTGATTGAAGTCTCAACAATTTCCTTAAAATTTTCAACATGATTAATTTATTATGTTTATTGCATGATGTGCACGTTTTAATAGTTTTATCTTTTTTCATAATAAATTTTTAAAAATTCTACTTTCAGTAAAATTTTTTAAATTCTAAATGTTGCAATTATGATTGTAAGATATCAGACTAAAATAATTATTGATCAAACAAAA
>NC_136486.1:164835707-164868207 GCF_053919585.1 Euprymna scolopes
CAAATATTTTATGCTTCAAGTTATGTTTCAGGGATTTAAAAACAAAGCAACTATTTTAAATTCAGTATTCTCCAATGGTACTGACCAAATTATCACTTCCCCAATAACCAAATGTCGAGATAATTCTTCTGCTATTGCACTAATATATAAAATTAAAAATATATATATAATGTACAGGGGTGTTCCAAAAGTAATGCCTCCTATATTTTTTATGCCTGAACAGATCAGAAGGGATTGCAAATTGCTTTGTTATGATGACTAAACTTATGCATTCATGACTTGAAAGTTTCATCTCTCTGTAGTAGATTGTGTGAGACTCTAAGAATTGTGTGAGACCCTAAGAAAGCAAGTCCTGTCATAGATGTGCATCAGAAGCAGAAATGCTTCATTGAATTTCTCAGAAAAATGCATTGAGAATGATGGCGACTATGTAAAATAAAAAAAAATCTGAAGCATAAAAGGTCGCTCGTTTTAATGGTAACATTTCCGTCTTCGTAGTTCTTCAACTTTTTTAGTTAAAAAAGGAAGCTTTACTTTTAGAACTATCCTCGTATTTATAAATAACAGACTAATTATTAAATAATAATAAAACGGTTAAAACATTACTCCGTGTAGAGGGTGTGAGGTAGAGTTTCGTAGCCTAACTTGTTCAACTTCTGCAGGGTCAGTTTAGCAATGCGGTGTTTGCCATGTAGCTGTTTCAAAAATTTAATAACTGAGCAGCTATTAAATTGATGGCTCTCCAATAGTACTGATTGAAATGCCATTCCCCCTGTAACCAAATGTAAACACCTTTCACTTAAAAGAATATATATATACTAGCAAAGATACCCGTGCTTCGCACGGAGCTTTGTTGCGCACTCGGGTACCAAAATCTGTGGGCACCTTTCCAGTAAGTTGATGTTGTAAGAGCAACGATTGCATAAGGTGATTAACATTTTAACTACCTCTTGTAGTGACTGAAATTCGATCAGGAACTTCACAAAACATTTTCATCAAAAAGGAAGGTTACTTGATGTTACATAGTAAATTTTTCATTGAAGTCATTTTCAACTCTTGCTTAAATTTTATCTTGCACATTCAATACTAAAAACTTACCACAATCAGATCATGTCAGTTTTTCCTCATATCCATTTCTCGAACTTTTCACTAAAGAGCCTCAGGGTAAACTACATTTCTGCTGCTTTGATTTGGAGCCAGAATGTAGAGTTTTTCTGAACTTCCTGTCCGGCTGATGGAGACGTAGAACATACCGTGACTGAAGCAGTCTGATGTCAAGTCTACGCCAATGGTGTTAAATGTCTGACCTTGACTTTTGTTTATGCTCATTGCAAAACACACCTTCACAGGAAATTGGAGTCTCCGAAATTTAAATGGAAGTACTGAGTCCGATGGAACTAAGGGGATCCTTGGCAGTAGAACGGTTTCGCCTTTGTAGGGACCACAGGAAATGGTGGCCTCAAGTACATTGGTGTGCAATCTGGTGATAACACATCTGGTTCCGTTTGTTATATTTGGCGGTTCCAAGGATCGAAGAATCATGATTGGCGATCCAATTTTGAGATTTAAAATGTGTGGAGGCATTCCAGATATCTCCAAAGAGTTTAAAAACTCCACAGGGTAGTGAACAGCTTCATATTCATTAGTAGCTGAATCAACTGACTTATATTGCTTTGTGTCTCCTGGAAATTCATCCATTATTGAATTGTTCAAATGATTCACATTGCTGTTTAATGGCGAAATAATAGCCCTCTCAGCAAGCCAATCCGGTGATTTTCCATTGTTTTGCAGGTCTGGGTACACTTTGTCTTTCAGTTGCTTCTGATTACCGACACATTTACCAAGCGCAGTTGGAATCTTAATTGTGTCAGGTGAAGAAGTGATAGGAAACTGACCATTACCGATTTGGAGAAGCAATTTTGAGAAGTCTGCTGCAGCTGTGTTATCAGAGATATAGGCTCTCATATTAGTAGTCAGTCTCTTCACTATAACGTGCCTCCAGAGATAGGATTGTTTCAAACTTGCATTGACAATGTTAGCCCTTGTGCCATTTTTAACCACTGGGAGGATTTGACGGAAATCACCGCAAAATAAGGTTGGAATGCCACCCATGGGATTCTTGTTTCCTGTGATGTCTTGCAGTGTTCGGTCAATTGCTTCATAAGCACTCTTGTGCGTCATTGGGGCTTCGTCTACAATGATTGCAGAGGTGTCTCTAATTACATTTGCCAAGGCTGAGTTACCAGTAATTTTGCAAACTGGCTGATCCATTCGATGAGTATCCAAGGGTACTTTAAAAGTGCTGTGAAGAGTGCAGCCACCTTGTAGTAGAGTAGCAGCAATGCCACTGAATGCTGTTGCAAGCACAATCTTTCTCATGGATCTAATCTTTGCAAGGATCAAATTGATTACAAAAGTCTTGCCCGTACCACCTGGAGCATCAAGAAACATCATGTTTTTGTTCATTTCACCTTGTGCTTCCAACATTGCCATGAATGAATTGTAAACTTCTCTTTGAGAATCGGTCAGTTTTTCTTGCATATTTTCTGCTTGTAGGGAAGTTCTTCAAGATTATAAGTAACTTCACGTTGATACTCTCTCGCGAGTCTTTCATCTCTCCCTTGCATTGGTGCAGGTAATCCATAGCTTGCCAATGGTTGACCGCACATAAGGAGAACTTTTTCTTCAATTAGACAAAGAGTTTTATTGTAGATGTCCTCATTAAAATCTGCTTCTGGATTGTTAACTTCTTGCCTGTATCTGTGAAGAATGTCTTCAGATATTACATCACGAAAAGCCATCCAGATCTCAAGAGGATTTCTTGGCTCACAGGCTGTTAAAATTATCACAAATAGGCTTCGCAAATTTGAAGGTGATTGAGTGGCACTTGCCTCTCCTACTGCTTGATGCAAGTGATGGTCATTTTCTAGAAGGCCTCGAGCAAGGCACGCTGCTCTGTATGTTTCAAACACCTGACCATTGTATGCTCGCAAATTTTGAAATGAAGTTGGACCAGCAACCTCATTGAGCAACAGGCGTAAGAAATAACACTCCCCTGCTTTTGAACTAATCGTGTAGATATTCGAAACACCCTCCCCCTAACTAGAGAAATAAAACTAGAATCAGAGGGCCAGGCCTTTATGTGCTTCAGACTAAATATGCAACACAATATTAGCTACTTATATTTTCTCTACCGCTCTCCCTCAAACCAAGACTGTACCCTAATAAACAAAGTCTCAGACAGCATAGATATAGCACTCTCCCTCGATACTAGCGCACAAATACATGTATTTGGTGACTTCAATGTCCACCACAGTAACTGGCTAGGATTCTCAAATCACACAGACGTAGCTGGTAGCGCCACATATAGCTTCTCTATATCTCATTCCCTATCTCAGATGGTTACATTTCCGACACGTTTCCCAGACCAGCACGATCAACATGCCTCACTTCTAGATCTCTTTCTGACAACAGTTCCCAATGACTGTACAACAAATGCCCATAGCCCACTCGGGAATGCTGATCACGCTGTGATAATGGTAGAAATCAGCCTAAATTCTCGCCCTAAAACTGAAGACCCACTACTCAAAACAACGAGGTATTACAAAAAGGCTGATTGGGAAGCCATCAGGGAGCTCATCAGAGATGCCCCATGGCAAAATATCTTTACTCTTCCAGCGGAACAGTGTGCAAATGAGACAACTGAATGGTTCAAAACTGCTATTGAAGCACATGTTCCCGCACGGAAATACTATAGCAAGCCCCACTCCCCCCAATGGTTTACTTCTGCTTGTGCAGCTGCCATTTGTCAAAGGCAGCATGCGTTCCGCAGATTCAACCGACATAAGTCCAGCTCAAATAAACAGAAGTTTATAGAAGCTAGAAATAATTGTAAGAGAGTGATAGACACAGCTAAGTCAGATTACTCTGAAACCACCAGAAAGCGCATCGAAGCACAGAAATTAGGAACCCGGGATTTTTGGAAAATCTACAACAGCGTAGTTAATAATGGACAGTCAATTATTCCCCCACTAACAAACAATCATGAGGTTGCTTGCACGGCAACTGACAAGGCTAATCTGCTTGCCAGTCGGTTTGCCTCAAACTCCACACTGAACTCGGTACACCACTCACTCCCTGATTTTCCTCTGCGAACAGACGCCACACTTGACGACTTGAAAATCACCCCTTCTCAGCTACATGCTATTATAAAAAACCTAGACACCTCTAAAGCATGTGGACCAGATCTCATCCCGGCTGTGCTATTAAAATAATGCTCTGCTGAGGTTGCTCCAGTTCTGTCCAAACTTTACAATAAATGCCTTAACGAATCTTGTTTTCCCGACTGCTGGAAAACCGCCTCTGTGGTACCAGTCTTCAAGAATTCTGGTGAAAGAACTGACCCACTAAATTATCGCCCCATTAGCCTCCTCCCGCTTTTCGCCAAAATATTTGAGTCCTTAGTTAATAAAGCCCTAGTCCAGCACCTAACAGCTGCTAAACTCTTGACTGACAAACAATATGGATTCAGGCAAGCCCGTTCAACAGCAGATATCTTAACTGTAGTTTCTGAACGTATATACCGTTCATTGGATAAAACAGGGGAGGGTAGAGCGGTGGCCCTTGATATATCTAAGGCTTTTGACAGGGTATGGCACGATGGTCTTCTAAGGAAAATTAGATCATATGGAATCACTGGAAGAATTCATAACGTAATTAAATCCTTCTTAAGTAATAGAAAAATCAAAGTTGTCCTCGACGGACGTACATCCAAACAATATGACATAAATGCGGGAGTGCCTCAGGGGTCTATCCTTGGACCTCTATTGTTCCTGATATTCATAAACGACCTCCCTGATAATATTGTTTCGGAGATGGGTATATTTGCCGATGACACCACTCTCTATAACAGATATGAGGGGAAAACAAATGAACATATATCCAAGAAAATGGCAGAAACACTAGAGGATGACCTCCAATCCGTAGTGGAATGGGGACAAAAATGGTTGGTCTCATTCAATGCTGCTAAGACTAAGCTTGTTTCCTTCAATAACTACAAGAAACCTTCTCTACCACCAATAGCAATGGCCAAGAACACATTGCCTGAAAGTACTTCTTTTAAACTCCTCGGCCTAACGTTTACAGGGAATATGAACTGGAATAGATACATTGAGAGCATTGCCAAGGCTGCTGCAAGGAAGGTTGGCTCCCTCTACCGTGCTAGAAAACTACTTACGCCTGCCAGTATCCTATACCTCTATAAGGCAACCATTCGCCCATGTATGGAGTACTGTTGTCACATCTGGGCTGGTGCATCTGCTGCTTGTCTCTCGCTCCTGGACAGGGTTCAAAAAAGAGTCGCAAACCTGATAGGTCCTGAACTGTCATCTGGGCTTCAACCTCTGTCCCATCGACGAGATGTTGCATCCCTCTGCCTGTTCTACAAATACTTTAATGGTGAATGCTCTGACGAACTGCAAACACTTGTACCTCCCCGACGTAACTACCCCCGACAAACCCGACAAGCTACTAAGTCTCATCCCTTTACAGTGGAGATCCCTAGGTGCAAGAAAGCCTTTTACTCCAATAGTTTCTTCCCCAGAACTGCGGGTCTTTGGAACTCCCTTCCGGGATTCTGCTTTCCCAACTGCAATGATATGCAGAAGTTCAAGTGTAATGTTAACAAACATCTTTCTACTCTTCTCCCTTCATAATGACCCCGCTAATTAATTCCCTAATAGTAGCCCCCTGCTTCAAAGTGGCACTGTGCCTTGTTTGGGGTGAAAATTGAATAAAAAAAAAAAAAAAAAAAAAAAAAAAAGATTCTCCCAATGCATGGTGCCTTCCATACATCATCATTTTCAGTACCTTCAACTTGTACCCCACGCATTCTTCTCATCCATTTCTTTGTCGATTTGTTCCAAGTGTAAAACTCAGGGACTTCTACGTATTTGAGACCCCTTGCAAAGTCATCCTCATGGCAGAGTTGAAAAAATGCTGTCAAAGTTGTGGCAGGCGGTGGATCTTGGGCTCGTTCCAGAGCAGTATCAGCTGAGAACATGACACGCTGCCCATTTTCAAGATGAACAGAAAGTTGTACAATTGGGGGGAAATGTTCATGGATGGGATGTTCCAATATCCTCCAGGCCGCCTCTGAACTGCCGACATACCTTGCATTCTGGAACTGCTGGATCTCATCCACAATGTGACTTTGTACTTGGCCTTGTTGGTTAGCTGCTCCATCAGTTCTTTGTAGTTCAAACACTGCTTGATCACATCCTTTATTCACGTATTTGAGGACATATTTAATGCTTTGGATCGAGCTGCAAATTTCTACGTTAATGTGAGCGTTGAACTGCTGAAGGAGGACCTTGTTGTACGGAACAATCCACTGGTTTGTTATTTCTTGATTAACATACCGACCATTTCTCTTCATCCTTATTGTACCAGTCTGGCCTCCATCTTCTGGTTTTCTTCGCCTGTACTTGGGGTAAGAGTCTTGGCCTTGCTTGGTACACTGAAGAAATTCTTTTGGGTATTTTTTGGAACATTTGTTGTCAATCATACATGGACAATTTGGATTAAATGGTCCACAAGGTCCATGCACCATATGTGCCATCACTTTAGCATGAAGATCAGGATCTTCCTCTTTGTCAGGGATCTCTGCAGATATGCAGAGATCCATTTTTTCTGGTAGAAGTTTGTCCTCTGGGGCCTGCCAGGTGAGGATGTGTGCATGCAGCAGTCCTCTTTTTTGATATTCAATACTGTACAGGAAAGCCCTCAACCTGCCAAATCCTCCCTTTTTAATAAATTCAAGTAACTTTTTTAGCTTCTGCCTGAAAACCCTGGCAACAATATCTGGACGATCCTGAGGGTCTTGCCCTTGAAGACAATTTTCTGTAATTTCTGTCCACTTTGGATTTGTTGTGAACATGATGAAGAGGTCGGCTCGGCCCATTTGCCGAACATATGCCATGGCATCACTTTGACGCTCAAACATGTATCGAGGGCCTCCTGTATAAATTGCCGGAAGTACAACTCGTTGACCAAACTGTTCTGGATTCCCATCCTCCCTAAGAATTGAATCTCTCAAGTTGCTATAATTGTCAGCTCTCAGGGTCTGTTGCTCACGCCTCAGGAACTGTAAACGTTCTGTTTCAATCTTGCAGTACACATCCACCAGCCATTGTTGAAATAGTCTTCGGTACCAGAGAAAATAGTTTCCAGGCCGAGTCATTAAATGGTACGAATAAAATTGCTGTTGGGTAACTTTTCGCCCATTGGATGCCTTCATGTAGATGTTGTAAGATGGAGAACCATAGGGGTACATTAACGGGTACATTAAAGTATCGTAGAGGGGATGTAGTTCAGAGATCCATTTTAATGTATCATTTCTAAAATGCAAGACAATATCCCGGTTAGCTGTTGGTTCATTCTCCATTAATATTCCAATCTCATACGTTGTTGTTGGAGCATTGAATCGCCGTGGATGCTCTTCTTGCGGCCTTCGGTCTTCCCTTATGACAACTTTATGTTCTACCAAGTGTTCTTCTTCAATCCTCTCCTTTGTTGTTTTCAGCTGACAAATAAAGCTGTTGTTCTCATGTAAAAATTCAGTCAGACTTTAGAGAATGTCTCTATTGAGTCTACTGTCACGTCCCCGATTATGTAGTTCCTCTTCCAGACTATCCAAGAAGTAGACTTGAATAAACTTTGCTGTTTCATCTTCAGGTGGTAAAAGACTCCCAATCTGGTGGCAAACCTGGCCTCGAATTCTAAAAGAAGGATTCCACCCATGTACTGCCGCAATTTTGTGACCAAATGATGTCATTGCAAAACAATTGTTATAACTGCGTAGATTTTGCAGAAAATCTTTAGAGATGGGACCATTGCCGGAGAGCAAATCTTGAAGCAACTGAGGCAGTGGTGGAAAGCTATCAAGCACAACTTTGCCAGAAGAACAACAACAACCAGGGGTTTCTCCTTTAAATTTTACAGCTGAGCAATGTTGACATACTTTGTCCATTTTTCCTATATCAGCTGTAGTGAGAGAGTCATTTTTGCTGTAGAGCAATCCTTTTCTATTGCAGTGTTCTATTTCATGGTGTCTCAAAGCAGTCATTCGTTGTCTAGCTGCCTCGTTTTCTGTCAATTGCTGGGGCAAAGTCATACTCTCTCTCCATGCAGCCTCTCGTTGTTGCCCTTGGTATAGGCGAAAGCTTCGTTGGGTTTCCGATTCATTCTGATGTCGTTGAGCCACTCTCAACTGACCTTGTGTACGTCTACTTACCTCATATAATTCATTCGATCGTAATATTGCTTCTCTTTCCAGTGCATATCTTTGCCTTTCTTGAATTTCATCTTGTGATGAATTTAACCGCCTTACAGCATGTCTAGTTCTGTCAGCTTCACGTTGGGTTTCTCTTTCCAAATCTGACAGTCTTGCTCTCCTTTCTCTTTGACGTATCCTGTTAAGTTCTAGACGTCTTTCTCTATCTGAATTGTTTTCATTGGAGCGAATTGCAGCAACTCTTAGTCTATTAGCTTCCAATCTTTCCATTCTTTCTTCCTCACTTTCGTTTCTACTTCGTTTGGGTGGCATAATTTCGGTTTTAAACGGAATTGTTTAACGATATTAATGATTGTAAATTAATTAAGCGTAAAGGAAATGTATACTAACTGAAATGGACGAACTATAAATAATATTTCTGAATAGTACAATTATAAACAATTATATTGTACCTATTTACTATGCCTCCCCACGGGACAGAGTTAGACACCAGGGTCGTTTTTTAACGTGGAGAAAAGGTACAAAAATAAAAATTGTCTCAGTCGTGAAGGATTTCTCCTCCACCGAAAGAGAACAAGAAAATGAAGTGCAGCATCTGAAGAACAGATACTACACTTTGATCTTGACCAAAAGGAATGAATAAAAGCGACCTACGTGTGACTCATTACTTCCGGGTGTAAACGTCACAGTCTAAAAGTAATAATTAAAAAAAAAAGTAAATGTAAAATAAATGTAATACCAACTTAGGTTAACTAAGTAAACAGTACAATTAAAACAGTTCTATTAAAACAAATAATTACTAAGATCTAGGTAATTGTTAGTCTCATTGTTATGGTTTTAAAGAAAAAAATGTGTAAAAAAAAAGTTCTGCTTTTGTGAGTACGTGTATTTCTTTTAAATTACATAACCTTTTTATTTTATTATTTATATCTCTTTTAAATTTATATATTTTGTTAGTAAACTGGAAGAAATTCAGTTGAATAAAACCTTGTTCGTGTTCTTTACGTTAAACTCATATTTTTATAAAAGGTTCATCCGGTTTAAAGAAAGCACTAAGTTTAAATAAGACTGGAAATAACTAATTCAATATATAAATAGAAAAATGAAATAAATATAAGCTTTAAGTCTTAAGATAGTAATAATCAAAATGTAATAAATTATTTGTAGTTCAAATCTATGATAAACAGGCTTTCGAAATAGGCTCGACCAGAAAGATTAAATTGGAACGAAATTATAATCTCCGTGCCATTTTCAAAACAACCCCACAAAAAGTAACGATATCCTGCAGTTGGTTAAATGACAATGGTTGTAAGAAAAATGTAAAAGAAAATGCGCTTATCTGTTTATTTTTACCTGTTTTATTTAATTAAAAAAAAAATTGGCTATAACTGGAAGAGAGCGTTATGTTTTGGGGGTTGTTTAAAAAATAGAATGGAAATAAAGTTAGTTCCGTTTTAATTGTCTTTAATTGCGGCAAGCACTAACAAAATCGAAAAATCACTGTTTACATTCGAAATGTTAACTTTTATAGGTTTACAGGTTTGCTGACAAGGCTGGGGGTGTTTAATACAATTATTTTACTAAATTGATTTTTTTCATTTAAAAATAAAATTATTTATTTTTTAATAAAGTTTTATTTTAAAATATTTGTTTTTGTTTATTTATATAAAATTACGATAGTTGAATTGTATTCTTTCAATTATATTGGCAAGTAAAATATAAAAGATTAAAACAGAACGAAATTGAAATTTCCATTACATTTTCAATACAATCCCAAAACATAAAGCTTTGCTCGCCAATGAATTGTTTTGATAATATACGTAAAGTGAAATAAATCGAATATAAAATTAAATGAAAATATATTAAATAATTAAATGTTAAATAGATTTTGTAAATAGTACAGTTGAAATGATTAGAATATTTCCAATATGTAATAAGGTCGAGGTAATTAGTTAAAGAGATTTAATATAATGTGATATGCAAATGAGCATAAGTCATTCGATATGGGGGTGGTTTGTAGACTAGTATATAAAGAAATTAGGCATAGATTCTTATGTCTCCTATAACAGAAACATCCTAAAATGGGTTCTAATGTTTCTCTACCAGGAGAGATCTACCCTCTTACCTCCTTTATATTTCGTTGATGATGGAGAGCTGTACACACAGACAGAAACACACGAACCCTATTACTTTATAAAAATATAGATATATGTGTGTGTGTGTGTGTGTATGTATTTGTTTTTTTACAGAAAGTTTAGATGAGATAAGTCATTGGTACTGTCGGTTTCAAACCCGATAATTAGTGACCGTTTTAGATACCCATATCAAGCTATCTTTAGCCAATACCTATATATATATATGTATATATATATATATATAAAAGGCACTTTGTGTATGTGTGTGTTCGTTCTCTATGGACTTCGAAACAGCTGGACCATTTTTTTTTAATTACATACAAATGTTCGTCATGTGTCTGGCAGTGTTCTTAGATAGGTTTTATATCAGAATGCTTCCAATAAGTATCGATAATCAAAAAAATCTGATTAAAAAATAACAGCCCATTGTTGACAAAAGTTAAAAGACTTATAAAGCCTAATATCACAAGTGCATTTGAGAAGTTTATCACCACACAAGCAGAAGACCTCAGCATATAAAATTAACAGTAGGGTTTTGGATACAACAGGGACGCGTTGGAACTGACTGTTTCTGCTTAGAGCACAAATGAACTATGATACTTGACTTTTGCATTTTAAACTTTAATTCAAGCCATTAGTTACAGATAATTTTATAAAATTAACAGTATGTTCTCTACAGTGCAATGTAGATTACAATGTATTGTGGACTAAGTCACTGCAGAGAAGCATGTGAAGCTTCCTTCCAGTAACTGCAGTGGGTCCTCAACTACAATAGGTAATGAATCGATTTGAGATTGAAAAATGGCCAATTTCACCGATTTCAATGGCAATAAAAGTATGGGAGGATGGAAAATTTCTCATTCAATCCTGGACAAAGTCTCCCTTTCAGTATGTATATTAGTAGTGTATATATTACCAGTATATATATTAGTATTATATATATATTACCAGTATATATATATTAGTATATATATATTACCAGTATATATATTAGTATCATATATATATTACCAGTATATATATATATATTACCAGTATATATATATATTAGTATATATATATTACCAGTATATATATTAGTATATATATATTACCAGTATATATATATTAGTATATATATATTACCAGTATATATATATTAGTATATATATATATTACCAGTATATATATATTAGTATATATATATTACCAGTATATATATATATTAGTATATATATATTACCAGTATATATATTAGTATTATGAACGTATACAGGGTGGAACGATAGAAGTGTCATCCTTATGAAAGCAACACTACGGCTTTATTTTATAATTTTTATTGAAAAAATCAATTGAGGTAACTTGATTATGTAGTAGATCTGACATCTATTCAATGTAGCCACCTTCAGCCTCAATAGCTGTCTCAATACATGCCCAGAACTGGCAGGAGCTTGGCGAATACTCGGTGGATGGCAGCAATCAGGCTGGCTTTGGTTTTGTGAGAGGTCATGTTGGTGATGTTCTCGACGTAGGACCAAACGAAGTAGCCCAGTGGGTTTAGGTCGGAGGAGGAGGTGATGCCAGTAAGACATGGGAACAAAATCGTAGCACTCCTTCTGAAGCCAAGCCTGTGTATCTTTGGACTTCTGAGCCGGCACCGAATCCTACTGCCACACCCAGGGTCTACCAAGCGACAAACTGATTGCACCAGGGGATCACTAAACTCTTCAGCATATCCAGGTACACTTTGGTGTTGACTTTCAAAGCCGACTTTGAAGATGTGAGGTGACATGATGCGGCCCTCACTTGAAGCCACACCAAAGACTATAACCGTGGCAGGAAACTTTGTGTTCATAACCCTGGGCACATCCTTGTTATTTTTAACAATCCAACGATGCATTTTGAGGGTGCTGGCAATGGTCCTGTTGTCATAACTTGGATCGGTAGAGAGCATGAGTTGTACAGCAGTGCCTCTCCGATCTGGCTCGTAGAAGGCTTATATTGCTCTAGGGATTTGTACACAACTGGCTAACTAGTAGATGGTCTGTAACAAAAAAAGAAAACCAGTTTTAATCAGACGGAAATGGAATCATATCGTCTTTTCTAGAGCAACAATTTTATCGTTCCACCCTAAACTTATGGCAAATAAGTTCCCCAGAAACATTCCTGGGAGAAATCACCAAACTAAAGTAAAATGATACAGTAATCATAGTTAGTAAGTAGAATTAATACCAGTCTGATTATTTTCCTTCCTGGAATGAAACTTAAAGGTTTTTATGTAGTTTACTTGCTATAAATCTACTAGTACTATGCTTAAATCAGGAATTGAGCACTGTTGAATTATTACTAAAAGTATATACACATAATATATTTATATAGTACGTCAGAGTATGCTGCAAAGAAATCAATAAACTGCCCGATTGCAAGTACATGAGAGCTAAAACAAAAAAGTATATATTATATATATATATATATATAACTACTTCATTTACTCACATAAAATTAATATACGAAAGTATAGATTTATGCGTAAACTTTAAGTATTTACTTCAAAAGTGCTCAATACATAGGTAGAACTAGTTAGTAATTTATAAAATATATATGGCGATTAAGCTACACTGAATATTCCGCGTTTCATCCACTCTAGGACTCTTCAGGCTTATGGTGGATACTAGAAAGCTGATTGGCTAACTAAAATCTCAATAGATGTGGAGCATATAAAAACGATAAACAACTACAGAATTCGCGCATAAGCCTGAAGAGTCCTAGAGTGGATGAAACGCAGAATATTCAGTGTAGCTTAATCGCCATATATATTTTATAAATTACTATATATATATATATATATATATATATATATATATGTTTCAGCTGTGATCTCGTTTGCAATCCATCTTTATCATATAAACTCAGTTGTTGATATGAAAACCGGAAGAAACTAGATTTTGAACAATATCACAGCTGAACCATGTATGTAGAGCTAAGCAATAATATTTATATAAATAAAAGAATTAATTATATATAAAAATAATTTTTATTTTAGCTCTAATATGTGTGAGACCTTAAGAAAGCAACCCTGTTATGGACGTGTGTCAGAAGTGGAGATGCGTCATTAAATTCCTCCGTGCAAAATAAAGAAAATCAATTGGTCAACATTTACTAGCGCCAGTTGAACGTTTATGAAGCCGATGCAGTTGACGTCAGCACAGTTATAAGATGGGTTCGTTGATTTCAGAGTGTCGACAGAGATGTGAGTGACTAAGTGCATTCCAAACACCCATGCATCATAACAACCCCAGAAAACACTGTGCATCTCGACCAACTGATCCAAGTTGATCGGTGGATAACGGTGAATAAAATGCACGTAAAGTTGAATGTGGGTGTGGGTGCATTGGAAACGAGTTACGTGTTCATCAACGTTTCGCTTTTATTTCAAGACTTCCTCTGGATGATAAAAAATGAAAATAAAGATGAAACGATGAACACATAACTCGGTTGGTTCCTTTCTATTTCTCTATTTCGTCAAAATATTATTTCCATTATCCTCATTATATATATATATATATTATGCAACGTTCAGCTCGTTTGAACATTCTAGACTGTCTACTGTCTGCACTCAAGTTTGACGTTTATAAGTTGTTAATTCTCTTCATTTCCATGGCAATTGTTAAGTGGCCCGGAGGTAAAGGCTTAGCAACTGGAGTCAAAAGTGGCTTCGTAACTGGGTTCGAATCTTTCGACCGGTAGGAATTATCACCTCCTACACTGATGATTACATAAGCATGAAACGCTAGTGTCTGTAGGTATAAAAAATAATCTTTATATTAGTAGGATAGCGTGTGTGTTATTTATTTTGTGTGTCACGCTTACATCCGAGTGATTGTTTTTTAATTGTTACAAGCCTGGATGCCTGGCGTTGCCCGGGTGTTTGGAGGTTGGTGTTGAGCAAAAATAAGTGGTAGTAGGCAGACAGGCTCAAACCCGTACCGTGAAGGGAGAAAAGAACGTGACAAAAAAAACAAAAAAAATGTGTCGTTTTTCTCGTTGCATCCACCGCCAAACCGGAAGTGACGTAGATTTAAATTAAGGCTAGTCAATCGAAAAGAGGGGATGACTTTCAAAAATATCGGCGAAGAAAAGCGACCCCTCCTTGTAGAAAAGTGCCTTTTTTTAAGATAAAAACATTACAACTTTAAAGACGTTTTTGAAATATTTTCACATTTCTGTGTGTTAATTACGTTACGAGTATATTTTGACTAGTATTATTAATATTTATTACAATTATGAGTGCGGTATCATTTGAATTCTTCTATATATTTTTGCTATGTGTTTTTCTTAGAGCAAATTGCGTGTCCGTTTTGCTTTACGTGCGGCACGAATTATTCACACCTTGAAATCTGAACCATTTTACAAGATTGAATTAGAAAATAAACACCAATTAGTTTCGGCGAAGAACACAAGAAAACGAAAACTACAAAGAAAGAATATAATGAAGATAAGTGGATATAAAAAAAATGGCTTTTTATGTAAAGTTAAGTAAATGAAATTATCATGGAGGAAAAGTCCAAGAGATGAAGAATGAGGCAGAAGGAAAATGGTGGCGAGAAATTTAAAAAATGGAGGGCCGGTAAAGAAAAGATTGAAACATAGCAAATAACTAAAATGCGAAAAAGTAATAAAAATTAAGTGTGAAAAAATGAAAGAACAATTAAATGAAAGTAAAATCGTGTGAAAAAAAAATAGTAAAAGAATTAAAAACGTACAGAAATTATGAAACAAAAATGAAATGTAAAAAAATTCTTTATTTTTTTTCGATAAGGATTGATCATCCGTATTATTTGGATTATTCAAACTACTGTTCTCTTCTTGAGTGTCATTTTCACAATGTTTCGGTCGATGTAACCTCCAAGTTTGTTCACCGGTATCTTGTCGAACTCAAGAATCTTTCTGTGAAAATTTGCATGGAATTTCGAATGAACCTTTTATTTAATGCATGGGGGTAGCATGCTCTTATTCCGTCAGCCATAACTGGGTTGAAATTCTAAGTAATTCGTAATTGTATTATAAGTGTCGGCCACCCTGACAATTGAATCTGCAACTTACAGAAGAGTTTAACTTTACAACTGACTTTTACCAATTACTTTATTCTCTACATAATGGATAAAGTGCAGATTTCAGAGCTCAATAAAAAAGATTTGTGAGTTTGGCACGATATACCAAAAGAAGGTCAGAGGTTACATTTATCGAAAATAACACGCAAGATGAGAATATTAGTCCGAATAATCCAAATAATACTAAATGTAAAAGAACGAAAAGAAGGAAATTGTCAATGATTAAAACATGAAAATTTGTAGATGATAAAAAGTGAGTTTGATAAAGAAAATGAGTGAAAAATCAATCGAAGAAATAATTGGTAAAAATAAGAAAGAATTGGTAAAAATAGGAAAGAATTGGTAAAAATAAGAAAGAATTGGTAAAAATAGGAAAGAATTGGTAAAAATAGGAAAGAATTGGTAAAAATAGGAAAGAATTGGTAAAAATAAGAAAGAATTGGTAAAAATAGGAAAGAATTGGTAAAAATAGGAAAGAATTGGTAAAAATAGGAAAAAATTAACAAAAAAAGCGTAACAAACTGAGTAAAATTGAAAGAAAAAATCGAAGAAAGAAAATAAAAATAAAATGAAATTAAAAAAATGAAGGCTAAAACCGGAAGAAATAAAGAATGAAAGGAAAAAGACTAAAATTGGAAAAATATTAAATGCAAACTAAGTACGAATAGAAATGGAAGAAAGAAAGAAATGAAATAGTAAAAAAGGATTTTAAAAAAATGAATTAAAACCTTAAGAGATGGAAAAAAGATGGAAAGTGAAAGAATAAAAGCAAAGTTAATTCAATAAAAAATTTTAAAAAAATATAAAGGGAAAAAACTGAAATCAAAGAAAGCAAGTGAATAAAAAGAGATAATTATAAACTTAGAACTAAAAAAATGAAGGAAATGGTAAAAAGCGAAAGAGTCAAAAAAGTAACAAAAATGATAAAAATAAAAGAAAATGAAAGATGAAGAAAATAATGATGCATAATAAAACTAGGAAAAATATTAAAAACCGAAACGAAAATGGAAAAAAATTTAAAAAAAGCCTAAGCTATGAGAAATTCAATATGAAAACAAAAATACAAGCAACAATAAAGAAAATAAAAGAATGCAATAAATAGTAAGAAAAAGAAGGAAAAGTTATGAAATTATAAAAAGGGAAAGAAAAAGGATACAAGAAAGTAATAAAAAATATATGATAAAACCTAACGAATGAAAATATATTAAGAATAAAAAATATATTATAAAACCTAACGAATGAAAAATATATTAAGAATAAAAAATATATTATAAAACCTAACGAATGAAAAATGTATTAAGAATAAAAAAATATATGATAAAACCTAACGAATGAAAAATATTTTAAGAATAAAAAAATATATTATAAAACCTAACGAATGAAAAATATATTAAGAATAAAAAAATATATTATAAAACCTAACGAATGAAAAATATATTAAGAATAAAAAATATATTATAAAACCTTACGAATGAAAAATATATTAAGAATAAAAAAATATATGATAAAACCTAACGAATGAAAATATATTAAGAATAAAAAATATATTATAAAACCTAACGAATGAAAAATATATTAAGAATAAAAAATATATTATAAAACCTAACGAATGAAAAATGTATTAAGAATAAAAAAATATATGATAAAACCTAACGAATGAAAAATATTTTAAGAATAAAAAAATATATTATAAAACCTAACGAATGAAAAATATATTAAGAATAAAAAAATATATTATAAAACCTAACGAATGAAAAATGTATTAAGAATAAAAAAATATATTATAAAACCTAACGAATGAAAAATATATTAAGAATAAAAAATATATTATAAAACCTTACGAATGAAAAATATATTAAGAATAAAAAATATATTATAAAACCTTACGAATGAAAAATATATTAAGAATAAAAAAAATGAAAAGGTGCTTATGCACTTTTGTTATCACACTATTTGATTTTTAAAAGAGTTTTTAAATTAAATTCAAGTTTTGCGATAACTTTTATATTAAATTTTTAAATGAAAGTAAAGAATAGTTAGAAAATACCCCCCTTCCGATGCTAAGAATGGCTTTCTAAATAATAACTTTATTATTTCAGCACGGTAACAAAATCGCATAAGTACAAATGAAAATAATAAAATAATTACAAAGAAAGAAGCAAAAATTGTGGTTTAATGACAAATTGTTGTTAGAGTTCTGGGAAATGTAATGTGAACAAACATCTTGCCGCACAACTTCCCACTTAGGATGCTCTTTATAAACCTAGTCTTTAATTTACAGTAGCTTAGGTTTTGGTGGCAACATGCCTTGGGGCGAATATTTAAAAAAAGGAAAAAAGAACAAAAAAGAATGTCTATTGTAGAACCTGACGATTGAAAAATTCCTATATTATCAATAAAAATAATACATAAAAATCATAAATAAAAATCATAAAATAATTACTAAGAAAGAAGCAAAAATTGTGGTTTAATAACAAATTTTTATTCGAGTTTTCAAATGATGCCATAATTGTTATTGGTAATTTCAGAGTCAGGTGTAAAAAAAAAAAATGGCAACCAAGAAAAAAGGGAAAGATTATAAGGTGAGAGTAGAGGAATATGAAGGGAGGAGGTGGTTAATCCCCAAAGTTGATTGCAAAAAGTGTAAGAATTAAGAAAAATATCGAGTTAAATAAAAAGGCAAGAATTATTTTATCATTTGGAATTTTCGGGCTACTGCTCTCATGTTCAGTGTCAAAATACTCAATATTTATATTAATGGGTGGCCAAAATGCACAATATTTATGATTATGGATGGCCAAAATACCCAATATTTATAATAATGGATGGCCAAAATACCCAATATTTATAATAATGGATGACCAAAATACCTAATATTTATAGTTATGGATGGCTAAAATACCCAATATTTATAATAATGGATGACATAATACCCAATATTTATAATTATGGATGGCTAAAATACCTAATATTTATAATTATGGGTGGCTAAAATACCCAATATTTATAATTATGGGTGGCTAAAATACCCAATATTTATAATTATGGGTGGCTAAAATACCTAATATTTATAATTATGGATGGCTAAAATACCCAATATTTATAATTATGGGTGGCTAAAATACCCAATATTTATAATAATGGATGACCAAAATACCCAATATTTATAGTTATGGATGGCCAAAATACCCAATATTTATAATAATGGATGACCAAAATACCTAATATTTATAGTTATGGATGGCCAAAATACCCAATATTTATAATTATGGATGATCAAAATACCCAATATTTATAGTTATGGATGACCAAAATACCCAATATTTATAGTTATGGATGACCAAAATACCCAATATTTATAATTATGGATGACCAGAATACCTAATATTTATAGTTATGGATGGCTAAAATACCCAATATTTATAATAATGGATGACATAATACCCAATATTTATAATTATGGATGGCTAAAATACCTAATATTTATAATTATGGGTGGCTAAAATACCCAATATTTATAATTATGGGTGGCTAAAATACCCAATATTTATAATAATGGATGACATAATACCCAATATTTATAATTATGGATGGCTAAAATACCTAATATTTATAATTATGGGTGGCTAAAATACCCAATATTTATAATTATGGATGGCTAAAATACCCAATATTTATAATTATGGGTGGCTAAAATACCCAATATTTATAATTATGGATGGCTAAAATACCTAATATTTATAATTATGGGTGGCTAAAATACCCAATATTTATAGTTATGGATGACCAAAATACCCAATATTTATAATTATGGATGACCAAAATACCTAATATTTATAGTTATGGATGGCTAAAATACCCAATATTTATAATAATGGATGACATAATACCCAATATTTATAATTATGGATGGCTAAAATACCTAATATTTATAATTATGGGTGGCTAAAATACCCAATATTTATAATTATGGATGACATAATACCCAATATTTATAATTATGGATGGCTAAAATACCCAATATTTATAATTATGGGTGGCTAAAATACCCAATATTTATAATTATGGGTGGCTAAAATACCCAATATTTATAATTATGGGTGGCTAAAATACCCAATATTTATAATTATGGATGGCTAAAATACCCAATATTTATAATTATGGATGACATAATACCCAATATTTATAATTATGGATGGCTAAAATACCCAATATTTATAATTATGGGTGGCTAAAATACCCAATATTTATAATTATGGATGGCTAAAATACCCAATATTTATAATTATGGATGACATAATACCCAATATTTATAATTATGGATGGCTAAAATACCCAATATTTATAATTATGGGTGGCTAAAATACCCAATATTTATAATTATGGATGGCTAAAATACCCAATATTTATAATTATGGATGACATAATACCCAATATTTATAATTATGGGTGGCTAAAATACCCAATATTTATAATTATGGGTGGCTAAAATACCCAATATTTATAATTATGGATGGCTAAAATACCCAATATTTATAATTATGGATGACATAATACCCAATATTTATAATTATGGATGGCTAAAATACCCAATATTTATAATTATGGGTGGCTAAAATACCCAATATTTATAATTATGGATGGCTAAAATACCCAATATTTATAATTATGGATGACATAATACCCAATATTTATAATTATGGATGGCTAAAATACCCAATATTTATAATTATGGGTGGCTAAAATACCCAATATTTATAATTATGGGTGGCTAAAATACCCAATATTTATAATTATGGGTGGCTAAAATACCCAATATTTATAATTATGGGTGGCTAAAATACCTAATATTTATAGTTATGGATGGCTAAAATACCCAATATTTATAGTTATGGATGACCAAAATACCCAATATTTATAATTATGGATGACCAAAATACCTAATATTTATAGTTATGGATGGCTAAAATACCCAATATTTATAATAATGGATGACATAATACCCAATATTTATAATTATGGATGGCTAAAATACCTAATATTTATAATTATGGGTGGCTAAAATACCCAATATTTATAATTATGGGTGGCTAAAATACCCAATATTTATAATTATGGATGACATAATACCCAATATTTATAATTATGGATGGCTAAAATACCCAATATTTATAATTATGGGTGGCTAAAATACCCAATATTTATAATTATGGGTGGCTAAAATACCCAATATTTATAATTATGGGTGGCTAAAATACCCAATATTTATAATTATGGGTGGCTAAAATACCCAATATTTATAATTATGGGTGGCTAAAATACCTAATATTTATAATTATGGGTGGCTAAAATACCTAATATTTATAATTATGGATGGCTAAAATACCCAATATTTATAATTATGGGTGGCTAAAATACCCAATATTTATAATTATGGATGGCTAAAATACCCAATATTTATAATTATGGGTGGCTAAAATACCCAATATTTATAATTATGGGTGGCTAAAATACCTAATATTTATAATTATGGATGGCTAAAATACCTAATATTTATAATTATGGGTGGCTAAAATACCCAATATTTATAATTATGGGTGGCTAAAATACCCAATATTTATAATAATGGATGACATAATACCCAATATTTATAATTATGGATGGCTAAAATACCTAATATTTATAATTATGGGTGGCTAAAATACCTAATATTTATAATTATGGATGGCTAAAATACCCAATATTTATAATTATGGGTGGCTAAAATACCCAATATTTATAATAATGGATGACCAAAATACCCAATATTTATAGTTATGGATGGCCAAAATACCCAATATTTATAATAATGGATGACCAAAATACCTAATATTTATAGTTATGGATGGCCAAAATACCCAATATTTATAATTATGGATGATCAAAATACCCAATATTTATAGTTATGGATGACCAAAATACCCAATATTTATAGTTATGGATGACCAAAATACCCAATATTTATAATTATGGATGGCTAAAATACCCAATATTTATAATTATGGATGGCTAAAATACCCAATATTTATAATTATGGATGGCCAAAATACCCAATAATAATGGATGACCAAAATACCCAATATTTATAGTTATGGATGGCCAAAATACCCAATATTTATAATTATGGATGACCAAAATACCCAATATTTATAGTTATGGATGGCTAAAATACCCAATATTTCTCTCTGACCCTCTTGAACAATTTCTACTTAGTGCTAATGAAAATCACAATTTTATAGTTTTGGATAATGCAGAATAACCTTTTTATGCATTTCTATCTATCCTAAACAATGTCTTCCAGTCTCCTAATATTTATTCAACAATAACAATGGAGGTATATGAATAGAATATAAAATATAGATGACGTGATGCTAGTACAGATATCTTTAAATATGTTAGATAGAAAAAAAAAACAGAATAAAAGAACAGAATGATTGCTGAAACACCAGCAGCAGAAGAAGGAACAAATAGAAAAACTACGAATATGAATGACCCAAAATGACTATAAGACATTAATGCAATATGTATGCGGCATAGTCACATTGACACACTAGTTCTAGTTAGATTACCAAAATTCAGTGACATCGAACCTGGCCAGTATTTGATGGGTGACCATTAAGGGATACTGAGTGCTGTGTATATTTAGGTATGCCAGGTTAGGGTTAGTACCTCAGGGAAATGAATTCCCCTGCTTGGCACAGTTTCAGGTCATCATTGGGCAAGGTGTAGAACCTGTTAGCCTTCCTCTGATATTCTGGAGGGTTATCATACGGGGGCAGATGGAGTTCCTCAGCTGGGATGAAGGTAATACATCTAGGAAAGAAGCGGGGTTTGCTGGAAAAATTAAACCAGATTTTTTTTTTTACTTGTGAGTCACCACTTATCAAGGCCCAAAGGCCACGCGAGGATAAGGGTTAGTAAATGTAAGGTAGTGGTGTAGTAATCATTTATGGTGTAAATTGGGTAGAGTTTGATTATGTGTGAGGACGGCTTAACAGGGGCTTGTTTGCATTAGATTTGAAGGCTACCATGTTGTATTCAACCGAGAAGCATGCCAGCGAAACAGTGTTCTAAAGGCTTGCAGTTCTGGGAAAGAAGCTTTGATCATGGTATCTGCAGTTAGATTTAGACATAGATAGACAGTGAGGAAAAATCATATATAGTGATTGTAGTTAGTCGAGAGATTTTTGTGAAAGTTTGGCAAGGGGGAACCATAGATTGGAGTTCAGTCGAGCACTTGCCATGAAAATAGCGATAGAGCAAAGACCGGCTCACGATGTCTCTTCTGTGGGAAAGAGGTTGCAGGGAAGATAAAAGGGCATCACCTAAGTTTCGCAGTCGGTTTTGAACTCTATCAAGGCATAATCACGTTGACAAAGCAGTTCCCATCAGACCAACAAAGTTAAGCAACGTTGAGCCTGGTCATTACTAAAATGAGTGACCAATTTTGGGAATTCCAGGTGTTGTATGTAGGAGGATATCGACACCTCCCTGCAAGAGTTGTAAAAATCTAACGTTGTCATCTCCCCTAACAGATATATACATGCGACTGAGGACTGCTTGTGAATTTCATGCTCCCATAGAATGTCCTCCTTCGGAGGAAGCCGGTTAAACCCAAATAGGGTTAGTGCCGTTTTACACACACACACACACACTATCAAGGCAGGATAGGGCATGCCGAGCAGCTTCTGCTCAAATATGGCAACAATACTCCATTTTACGGCACACCTGGCTCTTATACAGATAGAGGATTGTATCGGCAGTGAGATACTTACTGAAGAGGTAGTGATCCAACCATTTTTCCAGCGATCTTGGCAACAGATTTGATGCATGTGTTTTCCATTTGATGCATGCATTCCATTTGATGTATGTGTTCCATTTGATGTATGTGTTCCATTTCAGATCAGAATCAGATCAGGAGTGAAGTCCCAGATGAGAGCCATTCATTTCAATTGGGGCATGGTGGAGATCAGATCACTATGACAAAAGGACATAAGCTGGATTTTCGATGCATTAAAATTAACCAACAAAGTGAATCAACTTTAAAGGTAAGATTTTTTTACACTTTTTATTTCTATTACAACTGGTAAATATGTCTATATCTTATTATTGAATCCATTTTCGATTGTTTGAGACTTTTTTTAAAAATATTAATCAATTCAGTTTTTTTTCTACAACCAATATCTGGATATTTGTATTTTGATATGCTCAATTTTCAATTGATTATGGGTTGCTTTTGGACTAATATCTACAGGATTTTCTTGCTTTTTTTAAAATTTGATTTTGTTAGACTAAATTCTCTCATCTTTTCACTATGCTCCTTCTAAGAGCAATAATAATTTTTCTCATACTCCAATTTCCTATATTCACCCTAACATGAATTTGACCTTGCCGGCTTTTGGAAATACTCTATTGATCCTCCTATTTGGTAACTGCCTTGAGATACATAATACCATTTGTCTTGTACTCCAATTTTTTTATCACAATGTAAATGTCTACCTTGACAGGAGGGAAACTCACCAGTTCTTGGAATTGCTCTATCAATCTTCCTGTTTGGAAATTTTTACCTAGATCTTGCTCTAATCTCAAATTAACTTAGAGGATTTTACTAGGATTTATCAAGATTTTACCAAGACTTAATTCTCCACAAATCTTTAGTTTTTGGAATTTTTAAGCAGTTGCCATCTTCTTTGCTCTCTTGAACCCCATTCTAAGGATTTCACTTGAACTTGTATAAAAAAAATTTTTTTTAACATTCTTGGAACATTTTAAGGATTTTTATGTGGATTATTTAAAGTTTGGATTTTACTTCCTTCACTTTTATATTTTATATATATATATATATATATATATATATTTTATATATATATATATTTTATATATATATATATATATATTTTATATATATATATATATATTTTATATATATATATATATATATATATATATATATTTTATATATATATATATATATTTTATATATATATATATATATATATATTTTATATATATATATATATATTTTATATATATATATATATATATATATATATATATATTTTATATATATATATATTTTATATATATATATATATATATATTTTATATATATATATATATATATATATTTTATATATATATATATATATATATATATTTTATATATATATATATATATATATTTTATATATATATATATATATTTTATATATATATATATATATTTTATATATATATATATATATTTTATATATATATATATATATTTTATATATATATTTTATATATATATATATATATATATTATATATATATATATATATATATTTTATATATATATATATATTATATATATATATATATATATATTTTATATATATATATATATATATATATATATATTTTATATATATATATATATATATATTTTATATATATATATATATATATTTTATATATATATATATATATATATTTTATATATATATATATATATATTTTATATATATATATATATATATATTTTATATCTATCTATATCTATATTATTATAAAGTAATAGGGTTCGTGTGTTTTTGTCTGTGTGTACAGCTCTCCATCATCAACGAAATATAAAGGAGGTAAGAGGGTAGATCTCTCCTGGTAGAGAAACATTAGAACCCATTTTAGGATGTTTCTGTTATAGGAGACATAAGAATCTATGCCTAATTTCTTTATATACTAGTCTACAAACCACCCCCATATCGAATGACTTATGCTCATTTGCATATCACATTATATTAAATCTCTTTAACTAATTACCTCGACCTTATTACATATTGGAAATATTCTAATCATTTCAACTGTACTATTTACAAAATCTATTTAACATTTAATTATTTAATATATTTTCATTTAATTTTATATTCGATTTATTTCACTTTACGTATATTATCAAAACAATTCATTGGCGAGCAAAGCTTTATGTTTTGGGATTGTATTGAAAATGTAATGGAAATTTCAATTTCGTTCCGTTTTAATCTTTTATATTTTACTTGCCAATATAATTGAAAGAATACAATTCAACTATCGTAATTTTATATAAATAAACAAAAACAAATATTTTAAAATAAAACTTTATTAAAAAATAAATAATTTTATTTTTAAATGAAAAAAATCAATTTAGTAAAATAATTGTATTAAACACCCCCAGCCTTGTCAGCAAACCTGTAAACCTATAAAAGTTAACATTTCGAATGTAAACAGTGATTTTTCGATTTTGTTAGCGCTTGCCGCAATTAAAGACAATTAAAACGGAACTAACTTTATTTCCATTCTATTTTTTAAACAACCCCCAAAACATAACGCTCTCTTCCAGTTATAGCCAATTTTTTTTTTAATTAAATAAAACAGGTCAAAATAAACAGATAAGCGCATTTTCTTTTACATTTTTCTTACAACCAACATTGTCATTTAACCAACTGCAGGATATCGTTACTTTTGTGGGGTTGTTTTGAAAATGGCACGGAGATTATAATTTCGTTCCAATTTAATCTTTCTGGTCGAGCCTATTTCGAAAGCCTGTTTATCATAGATTTGAACTACAAATAATTTATTACATTTTGATTATTACTATCTTAAGACTTAAAGCTTATATTTATTTCATTTTTCTATTTATATATTGAATTAGTTATTTCCAGTCTTATTTAAACTTAGTGCTTTCTTTAAACCGGATGAACCTTTTATAAAAATATGAGTTTAACGTAAAGAACACGAACAAGGTTTTATTCAACTGAATTTCTTCCAGTTTACTAACAAAATATATAAATTTAAAAGAGATATAAATAATAAAATAAAAAGGTTATGTAATTTAAAAGAAATACACGTACTCACAAAAGCAGAACTTTTTTTTACACATTTTTTTCTTTAAAACCATAACAATGAGACTAACAATTACCTAGATCTTAGTAATTATTTGTTTTAATAGAACTGTTTTAATTGTACTGTTTACTTAGTTAACCTAAGTTGGTATTACATTTATTTTACATTTACTTTTTTTTAATTATTACTTTTAGACTGTGACGTTTACACCCGGAAGTAATGAGTCACACGTAGGTCGCTTTTATTCATTCCTTTTGGTCAAGATCAAAGTGTAGTATCTGTTCCGGCAGATACTGCAAGCTATGACTAGCTATGACTAGCAAAGACCGGATGTGGGGGCAACCCCACATGCCTGACCATTAACCAGCTCCCATTTCCCACCTCTCGGGAGCTGGTCCCCTTTTTCCCTTCCCCCTCCCTTCACTCCTCACATTAAAAATCGGCCTTGTGCCTAATTTGCTCGGTGGGGGAGCAAATAAATACCATCTGTTCCGGCAGATGCTGCACTTAAGATAATTTGTACCAGTCAATGGAGGGGAAACCCTCTATACTGGGACAATTATTATTTTTGGTAACCAGAGTGCCCCCTTTTTGCCTACTTTTAGGGGAGCTGGTTTTTACCTCACATTAAAAACGGCCTTGTGTCTAATTTGCTCTGTGGGGGAGCAAATAAATACCATCTGTTCCGGCAGATGCTGCAAGCTTTGACTAGCTAGGACTAGCTATGACTGGCAAAGACCAGATGTGGGGGCAGCCCCACATGCCTGACCTTTAACCAGCTCCCATTTCCCACCTCTCGGGAGCTGGTCCCCTTCCCCCTCCCTTCACTCCTCACATTAAAAATCGGCCTTGTGCCTAATTTGCTCAGTGGGGGAGCAAATAAATACCATCTGTTCTTCAGATGCTGCACTGAAGATAATTTGTACCAGTCAATGGAGGGGAAACCCTCTATACTGGGACAATTATTATTTTTGGTAACCAGAGTGCCCCCTTTTTGCCTACTTTTAGGGGAGCTGGTTTTTACCTCACATTAAAAACGGCCTTGTGCCTAATTTGCTCAGTGGGGGAGCAAATAAATACCATCTGTTCTTCAGATGCTGCACTTCATTTTCTTGTTCTCTTTCGGTGGAGGAGAAATCCTGCACGACTGAGACAATTTTTATTTTTGTACCTTTTCTCCACGTTAAAAAACGACCCTGGTGTCTAACTCTGTCCCGTGGGGAGGCATAGTAAATAGGTACAATATAATTGTTTATAATTGTACTATTCAGAAATATTATTTATAGTTCGTCCATTTCAGTTAGTATACATTTCCTTTACGCTTAATTAATTTACAATCATTAATATCGTTAAACAATTCCGTTTAAAACCGAAATTATGCCACCCAAACGAAGTAGAAACGAAAGTGAGGAAGAAAGAATGGAAAGATTGGAAGCTAATAGACTAAGAGTTGCTGCAATTCGCTCCAATGAAAACAATTCAGATAGAGAAAGACGTCTAGAACTTAACAGGATACGTCAAAGAGAAAGGAGAGCAAGACTGTCAGATTTGGAAAGAGAAACCCAACGTGAAGCTGACAGAACTAGACATGCTGTAAGGCGGTTAAATTCATCACGATAAAATTCAAGAAAGGCAAAGATATGCACTGGAAAGAGAAGCAATATTACGATCGAATGAATTATATGAGGTAAGTAAACGTACACAAGGTGAGTTGAGAGTGGCTCAACGACATCAGAATGAATCGGAAACCCAACGAAGCTTTCGCCTATACCAAGGGCAACAACGAGAGGCTGCATGGAGAGAGAGTATGACTTTGCCCCAGCAATTGACAGAAAACGAGGCAGCTAGACAACGAATGACTGCTTTGAGACACCATGAAATAGAACACTGCAATAGAAAAGGATTGCTCTACAACAAAAATGACTCTCTCACTACAGCTGATATAGGAAAAATGGACAAAGTATGTCAACATTGCTCAGCTGTAAAATTTAAAGGAGAAACCCCTGGTTGTTGTTCTTCTGGCAAAGTTGTGCTTGATAGCTTTCCACCACTGCCTCAGTTGCTTCAAGATTTGCTCTCCGGCAATGGTCCCATCTCTAAAGATTTTCTGCAAAATCTACGCAGTTATAACAATTGTTTTGCAATGACATCATTTGGTCACAAAATTGCGGCAGTACATGGGTGGAATCCTTCTTTTAGAATTCGAGGCCAGGTTTGCCACCAGATTGGGAGTCTTTTACCACCTGAAGATGAAACAGCAAAGTTTATTCAAGTCTACTTCTTGGATAGTCTGGAAGAGGAACTACATAATCGGGGACGTGACAGTAGACTCAATAGAGACATTCTCCAAAGTCTGACTGAATTTTTACATGAGAACAACAGCTTTATTTGTCAGCTGAAAACAACAAAGGAGAGGATTGAAGAAGAACACTTGGTAGAACATAAAGTTGTCATAAGGGAAGACCAAAGGCCGCAAGAAGAGCATCCACGGCGATTCAATGCTCCAACAACAACGTATGAGATTGGAATATTAATGGAGAATGAACCAACAGCTAACCGGGATATTGTCTTGCGTTTTAGAAATGATACATTAAAATGGATCTCCGAACTACATCCCCTCTATGATACTTTAATGTACCCGTTAATGTACCCCTATGGTTCTCCATCTTACAACATCTACATGAAGGCATCCAATGGGCGAAAAGTTACCCAACAGCAATTTTATTCGTACCATTTAATGACTCGGCCTGGAAACTATTTTCTCTGGTACCGAAGGCTATTTCAACAATGGCTGGTGGATGTGTACTCCAAGATTGAAACAGAATGTTTACAGTTCCTGAGGCGTGAGCAACAGACCCTGAGAGCTGACAATTATAGCAACTTGAGAGATTCAATTCTTAGGGAGAATGGGAATCCAGAACAGTTTGGTCAACGAGTTGTACTTCCGGCAACTTATACAGGAGGCCCTCGATACATGTTTGAGCGTCAAAGTGATGCCATGGCATATGTTCGGCGAATGGGCCGAGCCGACCTCTTCATCACGTTCACAACAAATCCAAAGTGGACAGAAATTACAGAAAATTGTCTTCAAGGGCAAGACCCTCAGGATCGTCCAGATATTGTTGCCAGGGTTTTCAGGCAGAAGCTAAAAAAGTTACTTGAATTTATTAAAAAGGGAGGATTTGGCAGGTTGAGGGCTTTCCTGTACAGTATTGAATATCAAAAAAGAGGACTGCCGCATGCACACATCCTCACCTGGCAGGCCCCAGAGGACAAACTTCTACCAGAAAAAATGGATCTCTGCATATCTGCAGAGATCCCTGACAAAGAGGAAGATCCTGATCTTCATGCTAAAGTGATGGCACATATGGTGCATGGACCTTGTGGACCATTTAATCCAAATTGTCCATGTATGATTGACAACAAATGTTCCAAAAAATACCCAAAAGAATTTCTTCAGTGTACCGAGCAAGGCCAAGACTCTTACCCCAAGTACAGGCGAAGAAAACCAGAAGATGGAGGCCAGACTGGTACAATAAGGATGAAGAGAAATGGTCGGTATGTTAATCAAGAAATAACAAACCAGTGGATTGTTCCGTACAACAAGGTCCTCCTTCAGCAGTTCAACGCTCACATTAACGTAGAAATTTGCAGCTCGATCCAAAGCATTAAATATGTCCTCAAATACGTGAATAAAGGATGTGATCAAGCAGTGTTTGAACTACAAAGAACTGATGGAGCAGCTAACCAACAAGGCCAAGTACAAAGTCACATTGTGGATGAGATCCAGCAGTTCCAGAATGCAAGGTCTGTCGGCAGTTCAGAGGCAGCCTGGAGGATATTGGAACATCCCATCCATGAACATTTCCCCCCAATTGTACAACTTTCTGTTCATCTTGAAAATGGGCAGCGTGTCATGTTCTCAGCTGATACTGCTCTGGAACGAGCCCAAGGTCCACCGCCTGCCACAACTTTGACAGCATTTTTTCAACTCTGCCATAAGGATGACTTTGCAAGGGGTCTCAAATACGTAGAAGTCCCTGAGTTTTACACTTGGAACAAATCGACAAAGAAATGGATGAGAAAAATGCGTGGGGTACAAGTTGAAGGTACTGAAAATGATGATGTATGGAAGGCACCATGCATTGGGAGAATCTACACGATTAGTCCAAAAGCAGGGGAGTGTTATTTCTTACGCCTGTTGCTCAATGAGGTTGCTGGTCCAACTTCATTTCAAAATTTGCGAGCATACAATGGTCAGGTGTTTGAAACATACAGAGCAGCGTGCCTTGCTCGAGGCCTTCTAGAAAATGACCATCACTTGCATCAAGCAGTAGGAGAGGCAAGTGCCACTCAATCACCTTCAAATTTGCGAAGCCTATTTGTGATAATTTTAACAGCCTGTGAGCCAAGAAATCCTCTTGAGATCTGGATGGCTTTTCGTGATGTAATATCTGAAGACATTCTTCACAGATACAGGCAAGAAGTTAACAATCCAGAAGCAGATTTTAATGAGGACATCTACAATAAAACTCTTTGTCTAATTGAAGAAAAAGTTCTCCTTATGTGCGGTCAACCATTGGCAAGCTATGGATTACCTGCACCAATGCAAGGGAGAGATGAAAGACTCGCGAGAGAGTATCAACGTGAAGTTACTTATAATCTTGAAGAACTTCCCTACAAGCAGAAAATATGCAAGAAAAACTGACCGATTCTCAAAGAGAAGTTTACAATTCATTCATGGCAATGTTGGAAGCACAAGGTGAAATGAACAAAAACATGATGTTTCTTGATGCTCCAGGTGGTACGGGCAAGACTTTTGTAATCAATTTGATCCTTGCAAAGATTAGATCCATGAGAAAGATTGTGCTTGCAAAAGCATTCAGTGGCATTGCTGCTACTCTACTACAAGGTGGCCGCACTCTTCACAGCACTTTTAAAGTACCCTTGGATACTCATCGAATGGATCAGCCAGTTTGCAAAATTACTGGTAACTCAGCCTTGGCAAATGTAATTAGAGACACCTCTGCAATCATTGTAGATGAAGCCCCAATGACGCACAAGAGTGCTTATGAAGCAATTGACCGAACACTGCAAGACATCACAGGAAACAAGAATCCCATGGGTGGCATTCCAACCTTATTTTGCGGTGATTTCCGTCAAATCCTCCCAGTGGTTAAAAATGGCACAAGGGCTAACATTGTCAATGCAAGTTTGAAACAATCTCTGGAGGCACGTTATAGTGAAGAGACTGACTACTAATATGAGAGCCTATATCTCTGATAACACAGCTGCAGCAGACTTCTCAAAATTGCTTCTCCAAATCGGTAATGGTCAGTTTCCTATCACTTCTTCACCTGACACAATTAAGATTCCAACTGCGCTTGGTAAATGTGTCGGTAATCAGAAGCAACTGAAAGACAAAGTGTACCCAGACCTGCAAAACAATGGAAAATCACCGGATTGGCTTGCTGAGAGGGCTATTATTTCGCCATTAAACAGCAATGTGAATCATTTGAACAATTCAATAATGGATGAATTTCCAGGAGACACAAAGCAATACAAGTCAGTTGATTCAGCTACTAATGAATATGAAGCTGTTCACTACCCTGTGGAGTTTTTAAACTCTTTGGAGATATCTGGAATGCCTCCACACATTTTAAATCTCAAAATTGGATCGCCAATCATGATTCTTCGATCCTTGGAACCGCCAAAAACAACAAACGGAACCAGATGTGTTATCACCAGATTGCACACCAATGTACTTGAGGCCACCATTTCCTGTGGTCCCTACAAAGGCGAAACCGTTCTACTGCCAAGGATCCCCTTAGTTCCATTGGACTCAGTACTTCCATTTAAATTCCGGAGACTCCAATTTCCTGTGAAGGTGTGTTTTGCAATGAGCATAAACAAAAGTCAAGGTCAGACATTTAACACCATTGGCGTAGACTTGACATCAGACTGCTTCAGTCACGGTATGTTCTACGTCTCCATCAGCCGGACAGGAAGTTCAGAAAAACTCTACATTCTGGCTCCAAATCAAAGCAGCAGAAATGTAGTTTACCCTGAGGCTCTTTAGTGAA